>NC_142364.1:7592336-7937811 GCF_059441175.1 Urocampus carinirostris
GATGGAGTATGTGTGAGAGTGTGTGTGTGAGAGTGTGTGTGTGTGAGAGTGTATGTGTGGCCTTGTCAATAGTGGTTATGGAGGACCTTGGTGTCATTCAACTATCATGAACTGGGGATATTCAAAAAAAGTCCCATGTGAGAGAGTATGTTCATGTGTGAGAGTTAATGAAGTTTGTGTGAGTTTTTAGAACTACAACATTTTACTAAGGGTTTGAGTGTATTTATATGTATTGGAGAGTGTAAAATATAAATATATGTGAGAGTAAACAAGAGCATTTGGGATTGTCCTACATTATATACAGGTTTGAGGTGTTTAGATAAGACTGTTGTGGAGAATGTAATGAGTAAATTGAGGAAATATATATATGAGAGCATGTGTATGTATGAGAGTACGATGCTGTGTGTCAAGACTCTATATGTGGATCATAAGCCTGAGGGCCAAATATACAGTCATGTCTATTAGGCACTATTGCGACTGGAGCCTTGTTTTTATTATCGGCGCCATTAGGGTTCCGTTGTTTATTTGTGATAGAGTATGTGTGAGAGTGTCTGTGTGTGTGAGAGTGTTCTTGTGTGTGTGGCCTTGTCAATAGGCGTTATGGAGGATTTTGGTGTCATTCAACTATCATGAACTGTGGATATTTGAAAAAAGTCACGTGTGAGAGAGTATGTTAATGTGTGAGAGTTAATGAAAGTTCCTGTGAGTTTTTTGAAGTACAACATTGTAATAAGGGTTTGAGTGTATTTATATGTTTTGGAGAGTGTAAAACATGAATATGTGAGAGTAAATGACAGTTTTTAGGATTGTCCTACATTATATACAGGTTTGAGGTGTTTATATAAGACTCGTGGAGAATGTAATGCGTAAATCGAGGAAATATATACATATATATGAGATTATGTGTATGTGTGAGAGTACGATGCTGTGTGTCAAGACTCTATATGTGGATCATAAGCCTGAGGGCCAAATATACAGTCATGTCTATTAGGCACTATTGCGACTGGAGCCTTGTTTTTATTATCGGCGCCATTAGGTTTCCGTTGTGTATGCGCGAGAGTGCGTATTTGCGTGAGAGTGAATATGTGTGCGCGTAACCTTTCACGCAGTATATCACATCCTTTCCCCGTCGACCGATCCCGAGGCTAAGATTTATGAATCTGCATTACATCTGCCTTGTCACATCAATTCAGCCGTCACCAAAAGGCGTTCTCACACATATTTAAATACGTCAACTCCCACAATGCCTCTCACCAACACTCATTCGCTCTCACGTCGATGCTTTTCGCCGCATGACATCAAAAATCCCTGAGAGGGCCGCGTTAAAATGTCTGGGAAAACGCGTATATTTCTTCTGTTTGTGTGTACCTTGAGTTAAGAGTTGAAATCTTGACTTGACGAGCGCTTGTGTCAAATCAAAATAAATTAAGGACCAATTCTACCAATAACTATTACTGATATTCATTTTTCTTTACTGTTTGTTTTATTTAAAAGAAAATAAAAACAGTGTCGGGACTGGAACGGGAACAGGACCGAAGTTTTATTGAAGGAACGTGGAAGGGGTGCGCCCGCGATCTGGTGTTCGCTTTTTGGAAGTGGATATTCCGTAGCGAGCGATGGCGGTGTCAGGGGCGGAAAACTGGTCGGTAGCCGGGACTGAAGAGCAAGACGTGGTCGGGGTCAGAAACGAGTCGTAAGCCAGAACGAGAGAGCAAGACGTGGTCAGGGTCCGAAACGAGTCGTAAGCCAGAACGAGAGAGCAAGACGTGGTCGGGATCAAAAACGGGTCGTAAGTCGGGACGGGAGAGCAGACTAGGTCGGAATCAAGACTGGTCGTAGCCGGAGACAAACAGGAGCAAAACTGGGACAGGCGGGAGTCAGGATAAAAAAATAAAAATTAAAAAAAAGGCTTGTTGTGTAAAAACAGAGGTTCGCAGACGGACTGACAACAGGGGAAATCAGCGGGCACAGCTGATTCACATCAATCATGACTTATACAAAATCCAATTCTATGGGTATTTTTTTGGTTTATGAGCAGATCTTGACTTAAGTATTTAGCGTACATTTTGTGAAATTGATGTACACTAATATATAATTCAATAATTTTATCATTTTTTAATTTTTTTTTAAAGGAGCGGCTTTGAATTTACTAAAGTATGTTGTTCTTTTTTATGTATTTCATTACAATCATTTGTTTTGTGTGGAATTATCTTAGAACTAGCATGTTACTTATTTTATGTTATTTTATCCATGTCACGGTTGCCATTGCGCCCAATTGGCCCCGCCTGTGTGGCGCCAGCTGCAGCTTGTTGACAGATTGGCTCCCTGTCAGTATTCAAACTCGGTCATGTCAGTCCCCTTTTGTCGGTCTGTCTGCGAATCTCTGTTTTTACATGGCAAGCCCTTTTTCGCCAGTACTGTTTTTTTGCTCCTGTTAGTCTCCCGTTACGATCTGTTATGAGCTAGACCACTTCTGCTCTCCCGTCCCGAATGAAGACCTGTTTTGATCTCGACCTCGTCTGTTCTCCAGCCCCGAATAACGATCCGTTTTTAGATCTTGACCACTTCTACTCTCCTCTCCTGGCTTTCGACTTGTTCCCGATCCCGATCACGTTTTTGCTCTTCTACCCCGGCTACTGACCCGTTTTTTCCGTTCTCGGCACCGCCATTGCTCACCACTGAAGTCCCACTTTCGCGTCTGAGCAACCTACTCCCCGAGACCAGCGATCTCCGGATCGTGTGTGTGCGCTCCTTTCCCTTCTTCCTAATAAAACTGTGAGAAACGTTTTGTGAGTGGGTCCTGTCTCCGTTCAGGTCCTGACAATCTAATACTGTTTTGTTTGTATTCATGTCAGACATTTCCTCCCATTATTTTATTTATTTATATGTTGGGTGGATTTCTTACATTGACAAATGTGTTACAGAGGCTGCCTGACTTACGAACAAAATAGGTTCCGGACGATCGTTCGTATGTTGAATTTGTAAGTTGCTCCATTGTTATATTTTGTATGTTTAAGGTTTATATAAGTAACCTGTATTGTTTTGTACAAAAAAAATAAACATAATATGCTTTATAAAGATAAATAAAGTTGAGTTGAACTTACTCTTGGAAGATGCGCTTCAAAAGGTCCTTCTTTGTGGTAAAAAGTGGCCGAAAAAAAGCGTTTCGACCATTTTCTCAACCGCATCAAGCTTTCTTATTCCACTTTCGTTTCAAATGAAACGGCTCGCCTCTTCTTTACACTTTACACCATATTGAATGGATGCCCGAGATATTAAACAGTAAAAATGTCAAATTTATTGGCGCGCTGGAGATACAGTATAGAATGTTTACACACAAACTAGGAAGAGGAAGGCGGATTTCTTCTTCGGGGTGGATGCTGGGTGATTTTTCACAGCGTCACATGCCGGTAGTGGCGGAAAGAAGTACTACAGTAATGTCATGTACATCTGGATATTTTTCAACATTCCGAAAAAAATAGTTAAAAGTAGGGGATCGTCTGTATTCATTTTACTTTATTATTTTTTAATTTTTTCTTTTTTTTTTCTTTTGCATGTAGTCATCCTTTTTTTATTTATTAAATATGATTGATAAAAAAATAATATTGAAATGAAATTAATACAATTTATTGTTAAATATTATTGTTTCTTATCACATATGTTCAGCTAATGTATGTCAGTATTTAAAATGAATTTCAAAATAAAAGTACCGTATTTTCCGCACTCTAAGGCGCACCGTGTTTTAAGGCGCACCTTCAATGAATGATATATTTTAAAACTTTTTCCATACATAAGGCGCACCGCATTATAAGGCGCTACAGTAGAGGCTGTAGTTACGTTATGCAACCATTAGATGGTGCCGCGCTAAAGGGAATGTCAACAAAACAGTCAGATAGGTCAGTCAAATTGTATTAATAGATAACAAACAAGCTTTCCACAACTCCATTCACTCCCAAAATGAATAAACAGCTGTTTTATTATTTTCTCTGAGGTAAAGCATTTTCGGGACACATCTTTAACATCTTTGAACAACAGCAAGGCATAACATTTTACTTTTCCTCCATTTAGTCAACACGCAAAAAAACGTCTGATACTGTTATGGTACATTAAACGTTAGTGCAATCGCAATATAGTGACACTCGTAATGTGCAAAAACAATAACAATAAAGCAATAACATAATAACTGTAAAATGTAAAACGTAAACAGCTCATCCTCATGCTACCTCCACTTCCGCACCATCGATTCATTAATGTTAGACTCTCTCGCTGCTGCTCTATTTCCGTGTTCTACTGCGTGACCGATCGCCTTGAATTTAAACTCTGCGTTGTATGCGTGTCTCTTAATAGGAGCCATTTCAGGTTCTTTATACAAACACACAAATAAAAGAGAATCGTTGTTTAATATTTCCCAGGATGCACAGCGCACTTCTTCTTCTACGCGAAAAATGGAGTCGTGGCTGCTTCTCTTATTTGCGAGACCTTGCAATTCAATATTGATCCATATATAAGGCGCACCGGATTATAAGGCGCATAGTCAGCTTTTTAAAAAAAATCTGATTTTATGTGCGCCTTATAGTGCGGAAAATACGGTAATTAAGTGGTCGTTTTAGTCCAAATAACAAAAAAACAAAACTATAATCATACAAGCTCAATTTCTCTTTTAGAAATATTTCGATATTAATTCTTCATCTGGTTCATACTAGCATGTAAAAACAAACTAGCTGCCATTTTCATGTGTAGTACTCGTTCGTCATCTCCATTTTGTGTGAAAATGATGACTTTTATTTGTTTAACATGTGCCAAATGTTCTTACGCAATGATAAATATGTGAGCGGATAATGGAGCCTTTGGCAAGTATGACGGGGAGTAAATAATAAGCGGGGGAAATCAGTCGGCATTGCAAAAGCGGGACGATTGGGCGGGGCCAAGATGGGCGGGGCCAGGCGTCACGAGAGATTTGGCTCCGGTTCGAGATAAAAAAACATGACAGTTCCAGTTTTTGTTTCATGAATTATCGTTTGACCCAGAAAATGAATCGGTCATTTCAGGAAGGGGGATTAAATGACTCGATTAATCAGCATCCCGCCTGGTGCCCGGAACAAAAACGTGAAACACACGCTTATTGTGATATTAGGACAAAAATTCAAGTTGATTTATTCTAATAAAAAAAAAAAAATACTCTATATAAGACTATAAGGTGTGCCCCAATAATCCATAATGTCCAGAAATGTGAAAGTGTTCCCTATATAGGCTTACAAATCTCTCATATTTAGGAAAAGTGTACTGTTTTCAAGTAAAAAAAAAAAAAAAAAAAATAAGTAACCTATGTGAATTGTGTAGATCCCAGGGGAAAATGTTTTGAGATGAAAAGTGGGAATTGTGATATTTCCCAGGGTATTTGAAGAGGTGCGCTTGAATTAAAATCAATGTCGTTCATGTATATGTATGTATGTACTTTTTCCTCCTGTTTCCTTCTCTAGCCAATCATGTTAGCCCCTGCAGGCTATGTTTTTTCTGGTTTCTTTATTAATTTCTCCGTTTAAATATAGAAGAAAACAATGATTGAAATTAGCAAAATGATCAATAATCTGTTAAAAATATGGTAAAATCAAAGCAAAATGTATTTTTTATTGTGCTATAAAACATCCATCCATCCATTATATGCACCGCTTATCCTTAGTAGGGTCGCGGGGATGCTGGAGCCCATCCCGGCTATCTTCTGGCAGTGGACAGGGGACACCCTGAACCGGTTGCCAGCTAGTCGCAGGGCACACGGAGACAAAGTACTGAATTTTTTCATGTCCATTATATTTAATCTCAATATCACACCATTCATGGTACCAGAGACAAATGTTTAAAAAATTAAAAAAAAACAGGAAGTCGCCCTTAAAGGTGAATAAAAGCAAAAAAACTAAATAACTTTTTTGATGAATCGGACTTTAAAGGACCTTAAATAAATGTCGTATTTTCCGCACTATAAGGCGCACCTAAAAGCCTTTATTTTTTTCAAAAGCTGACCATGCGCCTTATAATACAGTACGCCTTATTTATAGATCAATATTAATTCGCAGTCTTGTAACTAACTTGCAGCCGCCAACTAGATTTTCCCCCGAACGCTAAGTAGTCCGCGGTGTATGCTGGGATTTATTTACCGGCGTTTCATTGGCTAACCAAGGTGTCAATCATCATTTGAATCCATCACTATTGGCTAAAGTTATTCGGAGGTCAAGGGGCGGATCCTTTTTATCATTTACAGGCTGGCATTGGCTTGAACGCCAAAACAAAGCCTGCAATTGGCCGAAAAAGATGAATGCGTATAGCACGTGGTTGACGGCATACAGAAAGCATTTTTTTACTATTCTGTATTTGTTAATATTTAATTCTCCTGGATTTACTGCACTCACGGATATAAGAGGACCACGTCTGCACATTATTATTGAACACAACGACTTCGGTGAGCTACTTCGGCTATATATTTTCCCTGTGTCTTGTTTCAGACTGAACTCGATGTTTCTGTGATAAGTGGTGCAGATAATGGATGGAATGGAGTGTCTATTTTTAAATTCAACTCAATTCCAAGTGTTTATTGTCATATGCACAGTAAAGTTGCGAGCGAAAAAGAAAATAGAAACTAAGGAATGGTTGGCATTTCTTGAATCCCAAGACTTTAACCTTCCAAATGATGGAACGATGCATTTGAGTGACATCGTACGGACACCGCATCCGCACGTGCCTACGACACGTATTTGCTTCTTCGCAAGCTTTGGGAATGTTAAGGGGGTAATAAGTTGGACTGAACCATCTGACTGTTTTGTCCACGTTCCAATTGTAGCGCCTTATAATCCGGTGCGTCTTATGTATGTCAAATATAGGACCAAAAACTATTTTTTGGGGGTGAGCCCTATAACCCGGTGCGCCTTATAGTGCGGAAAATACGGTAGTAGTGTTCAAGTGGATTATGCAGAAGATAGGAAGTAAGCTTCCCCATCCTTGGCCCCTCCTGCACCTCCTCACCTACTACGCTTTCCTCTCGGTCGGTTCTCCTACCGGCTCCACTCATAGAATAGCGTTAATTAGTCTCATCTCATCTCATTAGCCGTACCGCTTTTCCTCATTAGGGTCGCGGGGGGGGCTGGAGCCCATCCCAGCAATCATCGGGCAGTGGGCAGGGGACACCCTGAACTGGTTGCCAGCCAATCGCAGGGCACACTGGGACAGACAACTCGCTCGCTAATTCGCACCTAGGGACAATTTGGACCGGCGGATTAACCCGACATGCATGTTTTTGGAATGTGGGAGGAAACCGGAGTGCCCGGAGGAAACCCACGCAAGCACGGGGAGAACATACAAACTCCGCACAGGAAGTCTGGAGCTGAAATTGAACCCACGCAGGAGGTTCCCATGACATGAACTGTGCCGCACAAGCGCTAACCACTGCGTCGCCGTGCTGCCCCGCGTTAATTCGTCCTGGACAAAAACATAACATATATTTGAATGAATGAATGAAAACTTTATTTGAACATCAAAATAAAAACACAACAAAAACAATAACTCAATAACAAGTGAATAGTTGGACATTTTTTGATCACGTCTTGTAAATTGTTCCAAAGTTTGACTCCACACACAGACACACACATACTTTTCCTGGTGGTTCTCACCTTTGGGATTATGAATTCACTACAGCCCCTTTAGTTATAGTTTTAAGAGGTACGCCTCCCCATCAATGTTCCCTGTTATTTTCCAGGGGTCTGAGCGTTCACACAAAGTCGGTGAGCAGCGCTTGAAACAACATTGAGCAACGGCAATCCCAAGTGTGGCAACTGAGTCATTATCAAACATGTCCAAAACTTGACATCAAGTTACATTTTGCTGAGTTTCCGGCAATGCAAAATGATTTTTCTCTTTTGAATGAATTGACTCATGTACTATTGCAAAGGTTGTGCGGCCTACAAACGTCGTTTCTTCCTACAATTCTTTCACAGGATATCCATTTCTTTTTATTTCCTGATATATTTTGTCGCATAATAACATTTTTAGGGGCTTATTTAGTCGGTTGCACGATACACAACTGTATTTAATCACATTTTTTAGTGGAAGTACAATGTTGGAAACAAGATTCACTTGATATAATTGGAAATTATTTGAATGCACCACAAAATTTTTCTTCTTTTTTCTGTGTTTTTTTCCATTTTTTTTGTTACTTTTTTCTTTTTGTTCTCTATTTACTTTTTTCCTACATTTCTTTCTTTTCTTTTTTTCTGGCTTTTTTCTAAATGTCCTTTTTTTCTCAGCTTTTCACTACTTTTTCATTTTGGTATTTTTTTCTTTTTTGTTCTATTCCCCCCTTCCTTTAAGTTATGTTGTGCATTATTTTACATCATATTTGGTCACGTTAGGATGAAAGAAGCAATAACAACCCGAAGAGCCGTTTAGGACCCGAAAGAGCCGGTTCCTTTTAGTGAGCCGAGCCGAAGAAGCCGGTTCTCTACTAACTTTACTCAACTTCGTTCTACTTCGACTCGACTTCAAAATACCGCATTTAGGACACAACGTCGGGGGAACACGTGTATTTTTACCTTCATGCACTGTAACTTTGACTGAAGTCGCTTCTTAATTAGAAATTTTGAGCCCTGATTTTTGTGCGCCGGCTAGATTTTCTTGTGCGCTTAGAGGGAACACTGCTCCCCATCCTTGGTCCCCCGCCTCCACCTCCTCACCTCCATCCCCTTCCCCTCGGTCCTCCTACCGGCTCCACTCTTAGAGTAGCGTAAATTAGTCCCGGGTGGTGACACGGTGCTTGCTGGGTAATTTGGACAATGGGCCGTTTGACAGCTCACCCATCACAGCTACAGCGCCCCGGGGAGCCTCCACTCCTCTCTCGCTTTTTTCTCTCCTATTTTTTCTTTTTTTTTTTTTTCCTTTGTCGCTTTACACCGCCGGAGCGACCCTCTAAGTAGCGGCATCATTCTCCAATCAGGCAGCAAAATAGCTTTTCATCCGGGAGGGAATTGCACAAGACGGCGGAGTGAGAGCTCCTAATTGATGGAGAGCTTCGGAGAAAAATATGATGGAAGTGAGGGGATCCAAAAAGGGATTTCTTTTTTTAATCTCCAATAAAAAAAAAAAAAAAAGTGGGGCAAATATTCCCGTAGGAATTACGAAACAATGAAAATGAGTGGAATTGTCACCAGCTCAATTATTCAATGAAATTATAAAAGGATGTGTTTTAGTATTGCACCACTAGGTGGCACTGTACTTTGTGGTGCAATCAAAAATGAGTGCTAAGAACCACAAGGAAGAATACAAACTGTGGAGACTCAGTGATCAAACTACGCATATTTTTAAAATTTTTTTTTTAAACCCGTCGTTCTATAGAGCGCACCTGATTATAAGCCGCACCCACCACATTTTAAGAGGATAACCGCTTTTGTACTTACACAAGCCTCACCTGTGTATAAGCCGCATGCACCCACATTAAAACATGTAACACAATCGCAAAATTAACCCCTACTTTGAGTCCCGCGATTTTAACTGAACATAAAGTGCACAGTTCAAAAACCATAGCCGGCAAAGTTCCGCAGAATGATACCGGTACTTAGAATTTGATGCAGACCTGCAAAGTCCGGGTCCCGTTAAAAGTAATCCAAGGAAAAAAAGTGTATATGTCCAAAGGTAAGGGTGGGAAAAATATATATCCACTATTGTCTGCCGTGTCCACAAACACTCACCTTTACCGGTCCCCACTTCCCGTCATCCCCCGCGTCTGTTACGCCCCTTCTTTTTAATTGGTCAGTGCAAGACTTATCAGAATAAGTGTCCAAAATAAACACATTACAAAAATATACAGTTGCAAATACATATTATACACATATTTACAAAGAAAGACGGTACACCGAGAGAGTTTTCAAAAGCTTTAATAACAATATTATAACTTTCATCCCAAACCGTGCCTGTGAAGGGTAGCAAAATGCTACTAACAACACGCTCGCATTACAGTTAACGGGTCTGTTAAAATAACGTATCGTTTTACGGTATGTCGGATTCTTCGAGGTGACTCCAAATTTCTTGGCTTTCGGTTATTTAAAAACAAAATGGAAGTATATATGATAGTTCAATATTTTTGCATATTATTTCAATCAATATTGTTTTTTCTATTATTTTTTTGCCACTAGGAGGTGCTAAATAATAAACAATGCCACTTTAAGCCCTTCATTAAAAATGAGAGTATGAAATAAAATGAGAAATGAACAGTACATTGTTTTTTATCCTCACAGCAAAATGTGAACTAGAGTGCCACGCCCAATTTCGTTGTCACAATATGTTCAACTCATTTTGTAACAATAATAATAAGGCTTATTCTATTCTAATTGTAATACACGTGGATTCAAATTATTGTTAAACAAGAAACTAAATATGAATAAACTCACAACACGTGGTAGGCTTTCTCTCCTGGCTTTGATCTCTTTGATCTCCGGCAAAACGAACATCAAATGCCACAGAAACAAAATGAAAATAAATCCAAAGAGCTTGCCAACATCATTTTTGCCGTTCCATATGTTCTGTTACTCCCCAAGCCTGCACAAAATTGAGTCATTTTATTCCTATTTAGTTTCTTTTGTCTTTTATTAGCATATTTGGTATTGGAGTAATCCAAAAGTAATTGAAAGTAATCAAGTTAAAGTAACCCTGCTCACGGCCAATGGACCTGGTGCCGCTGTGGCTTAGCAAAGTTTTTAGCCTAGCCGTTAGCAGCAGGCTGAACATGCAGCCAGGCTATTGCTTTCCCATCTGACGCAGCCTCAGTCGATACCAAGGTGCAATAACAATCCTCATAGCACCCACTGGCATTTCTTTGCACTCTTCTGACTGTCTTTATAATCGAATTTAATCGATACATTTATTTTCAATGTAACAAGCTGCTAAAAGCTAGCGGTCGCTATGCTTCCCAGCTTGTTCAGAGGCAGTGCCCGCCTGCTGTTTGATTGACAGCATACACCAGCCTATCACAGTCACGCCCACCCAAAGAGAGCACCCTACCTTATCAGTCCCTGCTGTCTGCAGAACACAATGCACAATATAATATCAATGACAATAAAAATTTGCGAAAGAGTGAATAACTGAAATAGCGAAGGGTTTCTGTATTTTCTTTCCATCCCACTGAAAACAACTCATTCGTGAGGTAGATACTTTGTAGAACGGTGACGATATGCATCCATGACATACGAGCAAACCGAGTTCTAATTACGCCCTTGACGTCGGCGAGCAATTCCAAACCACGGTCTCGTCTCTGCGGCTTGTTTTTTTCACCCGCCGCTCTACGACTTTCCCTCTGATCGCCATCCCCGACCTTCACCCCGCCCTGTCTGGCCGCATTTTAGCGGCCGACCTCCCGCCAGCCTCGCGCCGAGCCTTGGCCGCCGTCTGGCTGCCGAGGGGCGTCCCTAGGCCGGCAGGAGCACGGTCAAAGCGGCACAGAGTTTACGCTCGGCCATTACTGGTGCCCTCTAAACCCGGAAAGCAAAATGATAAGAAATAGAAGTCAAAATCTCAAATTGGGATAATATTCGTCATATGTTTTATACATAAGGCGCATCAAACTATTAGGTGCATTCAATTCAAACTACTGTAAGAGCTTCCTTCCATATAGAATAGAATAGAATATACCTTTATTGTCATTGTTACAACACGGGATATATTGTGACAACGAAATTGGACGTGGCACTCCAGTTCCACATTTTCAGTGAGGATAGAAGGGAAACAAACAGATAAAGGAACAAGGAAGATGTTTGTACTGTCCTTGTTGTATAGGCTTTGTTTTCCTCCGGAGGGGGGTGTATGAGGGGGTGAGGGACTGACAGAGATGGGCGGATCCAACTAGATGTTTGATCTTACTGTACACACGGTCCAGTGTTTTTTCCCTAATTGCTCAGTCCACGTGTTGAATGGATTTGGGAAGTACAGTCCTTAAACATGCCCGATTAAAGTCGCCGGCCACGATAAAATATGTATGGGTACATATTATTGCAATGCATTACGATGTGCCGCTAACCCAAAATCGTAAAGATCGTATACCCAAGTAAGAGCGGTAACACACAACCATAACACCACCAGTAGTGCAGATAACGTATGAAAAGGCATTAGCAGGCGCCTCAGACCTGCGACCCTGAGGAAGATTGTTTCAGGCGTCCGCCTTAATATGAAAGTTAAAGGGACCGTGTGTATCATTTAACGACTAGATAATGCTGTATTCTGTCGTGCATGTGAAAACAAGTGCTAAAAAATCACGAGGAAGAATACAAACTATGGAAAGTCAAAGTGACCATAAATTTAACATTTTTCTTATTTATTTTGCCCAGTTTTGTGTCTGGTGTTTGTTTCTCAGGTACCTGTAGCAGCAAGATGGCAAACAATCATCTTAGCTCCTTCTAAGTGAGGCTCACGGTATCGTAAAAAGATGCAAATTTCTCGACCTACCGGTATTTTAGATGATACACGTTTATATGATGGGTTATATATTTGTGCTAAATATTTAGATCAATGTTCTGTTTTTTTTTTAAATTTAAATTTCGTTTTTTACTACTCTTTTTAAGTCGAGCCCTAGCAGATTATGGATTAATTTATATGGATTATGTGTTTGTTCATTAAAACTGTGTTCCAAAACTGTGGTCTATCTGGTGATGGTAATAGTTCCAAAAGATGGTTGCTGTGATGAGTCTTTCACTGTGTGTTGAGCTCTGCCAGGGTAGCGAGAGCTGGCAATGTCCTCGAGGTTGGGCAGGGGACAGCCTGTGGTCTTTTTGGCCTTGTTGATGATCCTCTGTAGGGGTTTCCTGTCCGCTGCAGAGCATCCTGGGTACCACGCTGTGATGCAATATGTTAGGATGCTCTCTATAGTGGCACTGTAGAATTTCACCAGCAGCTTCTCCTTCAGGTTGTTTTTCCTGAGCACTCTCAGGAAGTGAAGTCTTAGCATATTGTGGGGAAATAATTACAAAAGATCACTACAGCCCATTTTTATCCTTCAAAAACGTGCAATAAGAACCATGCACAGGGTAGGATATCGGGATCATACTAATATTTTATTCATGCAGTCCAAATTATTAAAATTGGATGATTTAATGACATTTTCACTCCACAACTGTTATTTAAGGTCAACAAAAACATGGTGCCAGAAAACATCCAAAAATTATTCATTCGGAAAGAGGGAAATTATAACTTGAGGGGCTGTCGTGAATTCCAAATCCCAAAGGTGAGAACCACCAGGAAAAGTATGTGTGTGTCTGTGTGTGGAGTCAAACTTTGGAATGATTTACTAGATGAGATCAAACAATGTCCAACTATTCATGTGTTCAAATTTAAATACAAAAAACATTACTGGCGAAATACAGGGATGAAGAAAATGGGATATGAGTGAGATTGGAAATACTGCGTTTAAAACTATGGTTAACTTTGTTGTTATTGTTGCTATTATATGATAACTGTTATTATAAATGTTATTTTTATTTTTATTGTTGTTATTATCATTGGTGCCGCAGTGATGTTTGGTAACTAATGGCATTATGACGTTGAGGGATGGGTATTACGAAGATTAGTGTATCAGTGTTCTGGTTTGCCCGCGTCCATGCGTCCTAGACGCATTATTTTTGCTGGGGACGCATCGTGTCAAATCAACGTGCGTCCCCGGGACGCAACTTTTTTGACACCAAATTGTCATGATCATTTTTGAACAAAGATTTACCACACTCCGAACTTTTCGTCAGGCAGATCCGCCATTGTTGTTTTGGTCTCGCCGTTCCAGTTTTCGTCTGCACGCCGATCTCCAGTTCGAGTTGTGTAGTGAAAGTCCGTCTCTTTTTAGAGAACCGGCTTTTTCGGCTCAACTCATTCAAGAGAGCCGGCTCTCCAACGGCTCACTTGCTTTGATGCATTATATTACGAATGATGATGTTGTATAAAGAAGTTAAGAAAAAAAGGAAGTATAAAAGAAGAAAAAAAAAACCTCATTCATGTCGAGCAACTCAGTGTCTCACAACAAAATGTTCATTAACAATATATATGATATAAGGAAACACATGTACAATATGTCATTGCACATTTGTTCTCCTCTGCACTATCGTACTCCAGTGTTATTGTTATTGTATAGTGACTTGTTTACCTGACTGCCCATTTTGCACATCTGGTTAGCTGCTCCTCTTGCACTCTTTGCACTACTGTATAATACTATACATAGCTATAATTATTTAGTATATTATTAGTACTTCAATACTCCAACTCAATACAACATTTTATTTATATCCGTACATTCAAGGAAACTGTGCGGGTCAGATGTATCGACATTTCGTTCTGTATACACGTGTACTAGAATGACAATAAAGTAGATCTGAATCTGAATACAACATGTTAAACTACATAAATAGAAATAAGATTTTTTTGTATTCTGTAAGGGAAAATACGACAGTTTATGAGGGCATGGAGCACACTAAATTTTGGGGTGGATAATAATAATAAAATAAAAGGCAGCGAGAGAGAAGCCCGGCGTGAACCCGAACGTAATGATTGACATTTTGGGGGCCCAAAGATCTCTGTTGGGACCCATAGATTTTTTAGCATGCGAGTCCCCGGGACCCATCACTTTTCACAGGTAAAATGAACTCTGGTGTATAAAAAAAAGTGATTATTGTAATTATTATAATTATTGATATCTGACTTATGTAAAAAGTATATCCATGAGATTTTGTTGTACTAGACACAAGAGGAGAAGAGGATTTGTAAAATGTATTTAATGGGGAAGATAAAGGGGTAGGGAAATTAAGCATCTACCCCTTTTCGAACATGTTATGTAACATTATTTTGTCCTGTTTTTATTTTATTTTCAAAATAAAGTTTTCATTCATTCATTCAAGTCACTGTTGGGGCAGTTACCCTATGCTAGCGTCCTTTTGTATGTCTCAATATGCCGGTTATCCCCAAGGGAGGAAATACGAGCGCTAAAAGGATAGCAGCCATTATGGAGGTCATCCTCTACCCATCCTCTATCAGGAATCAATAAATCGCCCCCGTAGATAACACGTGTACGCACGTTTTCGGATGTGAAAGCATTCAGATCGGACACCGGCCACCGATTATTTAATTTCCTCGAACGGAGGTTGCTGTTAGAAAATTGTTTGCGTTTTGTAGCGTCATCAATTTTGTTAGCTTCTTTTGAATCTTTCATCTGGGGCTGAGGTTTTGGCTTGATTCCTAATCACTTATTCATTTTTCTTGTGTTCTCTCTGCGACTATATGCAAATGCACGACCTTATAACATTCGGGAAAGTCCAGAAGCACGAAGTTATTCGATGCAGGCTTCTGCCGAGTATGCAAATTTCCAAATGAACCGAAATTCCGAAATTTCCAAACCGGAGGAAGATAGGTGGACGCTGGATGAACGCTTCCTGACTTTAGTAGGTTTTGTAGAGGTGAAATTGGGCCTGAAAAATACAGCCCGACTCGACCTGGCCGTCAGGTTATAAAAACCCGAACCAGCTTGACTAATTAACATGACTTGAGGGACGAGGAAACCTGAGTTTTCAAATTTTATATGTGAGGACTCGGGAGGAGGATTTTGGCCCGCCCGCCACGCACAATGCTGTCTATCGTGGTATGCTGCTCCTCCACAAAGAAAAAAGAACATAGAACAATGACTGGTGTAATTATTTTAAAAAGGAAGCGAGAGAGCGGCCCCGCCTGAACCCGAACGTAATAATTGACATTTAAGACCTGACCTGACCCAAAATTTGAGCCCAAAATCTTACCTCTTACGTTTTGGGATGATTGCCTTCCCCAGGAGAAGAAATATGAGCACTTAAAAGGATCGCAGTCATTGTGGACGCCATCCCCCACCTTCCCTCTATCAGGAATCAATAAATCTCTCCCGAAGATAACGTCCAGACACACGGTTTCAGATAAAAAGGCATTCAGATCAGAAGCCGGCCCCCGATTATTTACATACTTCACGTGAAACTCATGACTTGAGGGACTGAGTAAAACCAAATTTTCATATCTTATTTGTGAGGACTCGGGAGGAGGAAAGAAGTCTGCCTTTTTGTGTACAACAGTGCCGCTGAGCGCTTCCGCCGACGACATGCTGCTCCTCCACATCGTAAAAAGAACATAGAACAATGACGGGTGGATAATGATAATAAAATAAAAGGCAGCGAGAGAGAAGCCCGGCGTGAACCCGAACGTAATGATTGACATTTAAAGCCCGACGACACCTATATTTTGGGCCGGGGATGGGCCTAGGATCTTACCTCTCACGTCTGGAGATGATGGCCTTCCCCTGGAGAAGAAATATGAGCACTTAAAAGGCTTGCAGTCTTTGTTTACATACTTCACGTGAAACTCGTGTAGTCAGTGGCTCACATCGATTGAGGCGCACACTGGATGAACTCTTCTTCACTTAATCCTTTGCTATGTCTTGTAGAGGTAAGATTGGGCCTAATAAATCCAGCCCGGCCCTGCCTGTGGGTATAAGGGGGCGGCAGTGGCTCAGGAGGTAGAGCGCTCGTCTTGGGATCAAGAGATCGCAGTTGGAATCCTGGCTTCTCCGTGATACATGTCTAAGTGTCCTTGGGTAAGACACTGAACCCCTAATACCCCCAATAAGCAGGTTAGCGCCTTACATGGCTGCAAGGCGGCTATTGGAAAATGTGAAGCACACTGTAAAGCGCTTTGGGAAGTCTTGACGTGAAAAGCGTCATATAAATGCAGATCATTTCATTTTCATTTCATAAAAGCCCCGAAAAAGCCTGAGTCCGACCAATTGACTTGACTTGAGGGACCGAGCAAAACCAAATTTTCATATCTTATTTGTGAGGACTCGGGAGTAGGAAAGAAGGCTGCCTTTTTGAGTGCAACAGTGCCGCCGTGCGCTTGCACCGACGAGCGTGCATGCGTAAAAGGAACATAGAACAATGACGGGTGGATCAGTGTTGATTTTACTTCTGAAAAGTGATGAGTCCCGGGGACTCGCATGCTCAAAAATCTATGGGTCCCAACAGAGATCTATGGGTCCCCAAAATGTAGTGTTATCGAGGTTGAAATTGTAAATCAGTGACAAACATATAATAAAAATCTATATATTCATTCAGTTTTAATCATCAAATTATTAATTTATTTTCTGCATCAAATTATTGTTAATAATATACCGATTACAGGGATAACCACAAACCTGTCTTTTTTTCATTTTCTCCTTTTATACTTCCTTTTTTTCTTAACTTCTTTATACAACATCATCATTCGTAATATAATGCATCAAAGCAAGTGAGCCGTTTGAGAGCCGGCTCTCTTGAATGAGTTGAGCTGAAAAAGCCGGTTCTCTAAAAAGAGACGGACTTTTCACCACACAACCCGAGATTGGCGTGCAGACGAAAACTCGAACCGCGAGACCAAAACAACATCTGCCGGGTCTGCCTGACGAAAAGTTTGGAGTGCGGTAAATCTTTGTTTAAAAAAAAAAATGTAATCGGGTAATCGTGACAATTTTGTGTCAAAAAAGTTGCATCCCGGGGACGCACGTTGATCTGAGACGATACGTCCCTAGCAAAAATGATGCGTCTAGGACGCACGTACGCGGGCAAGCGAGAACACTGTTGGATAATTAAAACAAAAGGCAGCGAAAGAGAAGCCCAGCGTGAACCCGAACGTAATGATTGACATTTTAGATCTTACTTCTCAGGTCTTGATATGATGGCCTTCCCCAGGAGAAGAAATATCGCCACTTAAAAGCATAGCAGTCATTGTCCCACCCTGCCTCTATCAGGAATCAATAAATCACCCCTTAAGTTAACACCCGTACAAACGTTTTCGGATATGAAAGCTTTCGGACCGGAAGCCGGACACCGATTATTTACTTTCCGGCGCTAAAAGACGAGGACAGGAGGCGCTCATCGATCGGGGCCGGCTCTGGATGAAGGCTTCTTTACTTAATCCAATACTAACAAGCATCGAGCGGAGCGACGTCGTTAGCATCGATTTGTGTTCACTCGATATAATGGGGAGGTGTGCTGGATGCTGATTTATAGGCGCGCTTGATTTAGGCCGGATTTATGCCGCTTCAGTCTGTGGCACGGTCGGATGCTTTATACTCTGCTTTACCAGTTGGTCGTAAAACTGCTTTGGTGCTTCTGTGTCACCGCGTATCAAAACGGGGACAGAGAAAGACCTCCTTGTGGTCTACTTAACCGCACAGCCACTTGTTGTTTTTTTTTTTGTAAATGAAAAACCTACAATACTATTTCTGGATAGCATAGATCAGGGGTGTCAAACATGCGGCCCGGGGGCCAGATCAGGCCCGCTAAGGGATTGAATCCGGCCCGCGAGACAACGCTCAGAGAAGCGCAAGAGAAAAACGAGCTGGAGGTCTAAATATGTCCACTTGATGTTGCCAAAGCCAGGTGCCTCTCACAAAGACGGTGTACTTGTATTTCTTCTCTCTCTCTCTCTCTCTTTCTCTCTTTCTCTTCCTCCCTTTTTCTCTCACTCTCCGTGTCTCTCTCTTTCACTTTCTGTGTCTCTCTCTTTCTTTGTTTCTCTTTGTCTCTTTCTCTCTCTGTGTCTTTTTACCTTCTTTTGCTCTCTCTTCCATTTTTCCTTTTCTCTCTTTCGCTCTCTCCTGCTTTCCCCTTCTCTCCTTCTCTCATTCTCTCCTTCTCTCCTTCTCTTTTCTCTCCTTCCCCCTTTCTCTCTTTCTATTTCTCTTTGGATATCATTCTTTCTCTCTATTTCTTTCCCCCTCTCTCACTATTTGTCTTTATATCTTTTTTGTTTCTCACATTCTCTCTCCCTCTCTCTTCTCTCTCTCTCTCTTTCTCCCTTCCTCTCTTTCATTGTCCCACCCTCTCTCTTTTCTCTCCTTCGCTTTGTCTTATTTCTTTCTCTCTTTTTCTTTCTCTCTAATCTACTAGTCCGGCCCCCGAGAGAATGTTTGTTCTATCGTGTGGCCCCCGAGGTAAAATGAGTTTGACACCCCTGGCATAGATAGAAAAATAATGCATCTTACAATCAAAGTGAAGAAAAAAAAAGTCTTTAATCCCACTTAGAAATCATGGAGGGGTCTGAAATTTTCATCATAGGTGCATGTCCACTGTGAGAGAGCTAAACTAAAAAGAAAAATCCAGAAATCACAATGCATGCATTTTTTACAATTTATTCGTGTGATACAGCTGCAAATAAGTACCGTAAATTCCGGACTATAGAGCGCACCTGATTATAAGCCCCACCCACCACATTTTAAGAGGAAAACCGATTTTGTACTTACACAAGCCGCACCTGTATATAAGCCGCATGCGCCCACATGAAAAAATGTAACACAAACACACAATAAACCCAAACCCGACTTTAAGTCCCGCGATTGAAACGAAATGTCCTTCATTAAAGTACACGGTCCAAAAATCACAGCCGGCAAAATGAACAGAAAATGATACCGGTACTTAAGGTTTGATGCAGACCTGCAGAGTCCGGGTCCGTTGAAAGTAATCCAAGGAAAAAAGTGTACCTTTCCAAAGCTAAGGGTGGGAAAAATATATATCCACTAGATATATATCTCCTGACGGACAGACTTTTTCGTTTCATAAATCTAAGACACCACGACAGTCCTCCTTTGAAATCGGGAATTTTCTTTTCGGTGGCGATTGTTTTTGTTTTCAGTCTTATCTGCACAGTCGAAACACCTGGGCCATCTGCTCTCTGTGTGTCTTCTAGAAGGTCTTCCAGTTCGGGCCACCTAGTTTTATTACCTCGGAAAGCTTTTTTCGCCTTTTTACATTTCTCCAGTTCTTCCTGCTGTCGTTTCCAGTGTCTTACCATCGATTTGTTTATGCCAAGTTTACGTGCAGTAGCTCTGTTTCCTTCTTTATCGGACTGCTCGATTGCTTTTAGCTTGAAAGCTGCGTCATGTGCCTTTCTTTTTGCATTTTGCATGATGAGGGAATTTTTGCGCTAATTTAATTCATGCACAAGCTCTTTGCAGTCTTCCTCGGCGCATATATTCCACCGGTCTAAATCTTACCTTTTGTACTCGAGCGCCGAGTGGAAAAAAGTAGCGGTTTATAGTCCGGAATTTACGGTATTTGAACACCTACGTATCATCTAGAATTCGGACCCTAAACGACCTGTTGGTCCACCCATTAGAAGTCCGCCTGCGCTCCATGTATCATCCTGAATCAGATGAACCTGTTTGAGGTCCTTAGCTGCATGAAGACACCTGTCTACCCCATACAATCAGTAAGACTTAAACTTGTAACATGGCAACGACCAGAGAGCTGTCAAAAGACACCAGAGACAAAATTGTGCACCTCCACAAGGCTGGAAAGGGCTACGGGGCAGTTCCCAAGCAGGTTGGTGAAAAAAGGTCTACTGTTGGAGCAATCATTAGAACATGGAAGAAGCTTAACATGACGGTCAATCTCAATTGGAGTGGAGCCCCATGCAAGATGTCACCTTGTGGGGTCTCAATAATTCTAAGACAGGTGAGGAATCGGCCCGGAACTACATGACAGGAACTGGTCAATGACCTGAAAAGAGCTGGGACCACCAATTCCAAGGTTACTCTCGGTAATAGACTAAGACGTCATGATTTGAAATCATGCATGGCCTGAAAGGTTCGCCTGCTTAAACCAGCACATGTCAAGGCCCGTCTTAAGTTTGCAAATGACCATTTGGATGAAACAGAGGAATCATGGGAGAAGGTTTTGTGGTCGGATGAGACCAAAATAGAACTCTTTGGTCATAATTCCACAAAGCGTGTTTGGAGGAAGAATAATGAGGAGTACATGCTAAAGAGCACCATCCCTTCTGTGAAGCATGGGGGTGGTAGCATCATGCTTTGGGGTTGTTTTTCGGCACATGGGACAGGACGAGTGCCCTGCATTAAACAGACTAAGGCCGTGTATTGTGAGATTATGGGGAAAAACATCCTTCTCTCAGTCAGAGCATTGCAGATATGTTATGGCTGGGTCTTCCAAAACGACAATGACCCGAAGCACACAGCCAAGAAAACCAAGGAGTGGCTCGGTAAGAAGCATATCAGGGTTCTGGCATCGCCCAGCCAGTCTCCAGACCTGAACCCAGTCAAAAATCTTTGGAGGAAGCTCAAACTTTGTGTTTCTTAGCCCCAACCTGACTGATCTAGAGAAGATCTGTGTGGAGGAATGGGCCAAAATCCCTCCTGCATTGTTTACAAACCTGGAAAAAAACTACAGGAAATGTTTGTCCTCTGTAATAGCCAGGGTTGGGTAGATTTACTTTAACTGGATTACTTTCAATTACTTTTGGATGACTCCAATACCAAATATGCTAATAAAAGACAAAAGAAACTAAATATGAACAAAATTATGACTCATAACACGTGGTAAGATTTCTCTCCTGGCTTTGATCTCTTTGATCTCCGGCTTGCCAACATCATTTTTGTCGTTCCATGCATTCCGTTACTCCCCAAGCCTGCATATTTAGTTTCTTTTGTCTTTTATTAGCATATTTGGTATCGGAGTAATCCAAAAATAATTGAAAGTAATCAAGTTAAAGTAACCCTACCCAATCCAGGTAATAGCAAACAAAGGCGACTGTACCAAATATTAACATTCAATTTCTCAGGTGTTCAAATAATTATTTGCAGCTATATCACACAAATGAATGAGTTCTGGATTTTTCTTTTTAGTTTATCTGCCTCCCATGCGACATGCAACTACGATGAAAATTTCAGTCCCTTACATTATTTCAAAGTGGGAGGAAAAGCAAAATAGCAGCGTGTTCAAATACTTATATGTATATATATATATATATATATATATATATATATATATATATATATATATATACTATATGTATTATAGTACTTATATGTAGAAACCCGGAGGAACAAATAGACACCTCACTCTCCAACTCAGCCTGAACATAGTTCATCCCTATCTCAAATCCTTTGACAGAAATGACTAGTTTCCTTTTCCCCGACTCCATTTTTTTGCGAGGAAATAAACAAATACTTATATCTATATATATATATACTATATGTATTATTTTATACTAGCAGAAACCCGGAGGAAGAAATAGACACCCCACTCTCCAACTCAGCCTAAACATAGTTCATCCCTATCTCAAATCCTTTGACAGAAATGACTAGTTTCCTTTTCCTCGACTCCATTTTTTGCGAGGAAATAAACAAATACTTATATGTATATATATATATATATATATATATTATACTATATGTATTCATTTATACTAGCAGAAACCCGGAGGAACAAATAGACACCTCACTCTCCAACTCAGCCTGAACATAGTTCATCCCTATGTCAAATCCTTTGACAGAAATGACTAGTTTCCTTTTCCCTGACTCCATTTTTTGCGAGGAAATAAACAAATACTTATATGTATATACATATATATATATATACTATATGTATTATTTTATACTGGCAGAAATCCGGAGGAACAAATAGACACCTCACTCTCCAACTCAGACTAAACATAGTTCATCCCTATCTCAAATCCTTTGACAGAAATGACTAGTTTCCTTTTCCCCGACTCCATTTTTTGCGAGGAAATAAACAAATACTTGAAGCATGAAATAAAAAATACCGACAAGCCGCCTCTAAGTATGACGTAAAGCAAATGTATGGCCGCCGGTCCCCTCCTCCACAATCTTCCCCGGCACAGTAAATCTACTTGAGGCGTGCGAGGGATAGTGGAGGGCTTATCTGGGTGTCACGGCGTTGACATTCAGAATCCGTTATCACCCGTCGCTCTCACACACAATAGGATATATATGATCTGTGAAAAACACCCCCGCAAATATCTCACCTTACTCTATGGATGCTGTGTAATAGAGCTAACGGTGGATTTACAGTAGATGGTATATGCAGGACGGGCCCCAGCCTTCATGGGGCCCTAAGCAAAATGAGATTTGGGGCCCCTAATTACTTGGTTCAGGGTGGGGTATGGTTACTTTAACTTGACTACTTTCAATGACTTTTGTATGACTCCAATACCAAATATGCTAATAAAAGACAAAAGAAACGAAATATGAATAGAATGATGACTCACAACACGTGGTAAGCTCTCTCTCCTGGCTTTGATCTCTTTGATCTCCGGCAAAATTAACATAAAATGCGACAGAAACATATCTACCAAACATATCTCTGGCGAGAGATTTGTCTTGAAAAATATTTACACACGTTTGTTTTGTAGTGTTACTGTAGTTCTATTTCTGTTCTATTTTTGTAGTCTTTTTAAGCTCAGCGCTCTCATTTTTCCTTTGTCAGTCCGTCAACGAACCTCTGCCCCTGGCTCTTTCTTTAAAAATTTTGATCATGGAAAAATAAATGGTTTCAGTAGGACAGAATTGGACGATAAATGCAGATTTTCATAACGTCCACATGATGGCGACAAAGTATCAAGTGGATCGAGTCCGTAATAATAATAATAATAATAATAATAATAATTTCCTTTGTATTGTCATTCTTTGTAACAATGTACACAGAACGAAATGTCGATACACCTGACCCGTTGTAGCGGGTCGATGCAGCCGCAGCCAACAGAGGGCGCCGCCATTATACCAATTAGGTATGTCTCAGCCGAGGCACGAACCAGCGACCTCCCAGTCTCAAAGCGGGCACACTACCATCTAGGCTACTGAGCTGGTCCCTACTGTTGTGCAATAAAACGGCAACAGTATTTTTCTAAATTACGATTTGACGATACATTAAAAAATAAAGGATAATGAAGTATCGTACTTTGTCATACAAATACTTGAGCCTGTACGTTGGGTTTTTTTCTTAAGTAAAAAATGAATTAAGGTTTGTACTTTTTTTGACTACAATGCAACTTTTTGGAACGCAACCCCCGCAAAAAAACAGAAATTACTGTATACACTCCTTGTTGAAATTGGCGATCAATCAGACGCTGTTTTTTCAGCTAAAACCTCTCAACCATCACTATAATCCCGCGCAGCGGCCTCAAACTTGTGTCTAGCAAAAAAAATAAAGGATAATGAAGTACAGTACTTCGTTATACAAATACTTGAGCCTGTACTTTGGGTTTTTTTCTTAAGTAAAAAACGAATAAAGGTTTGTACTTTTTTGACTATGGTGCTACGTTTTTGGAACGCAACCCTGCAAAAAAACAGATTACTGTATACACTCTTTGTTGAAATTGGCGATCAATCAGACGCTGTTTTTTCAGCTAAAACCTCTCAACCATCACTATAGTCCCGCGCAGCAGCCTCAAACTTGGGTCTAGCATTTATCTGACTGCTTGGGAATTAGTATGTTTGATCGCTAAAATGTTAGCGCCCCCTTGCATCAGGCACAAATGCAGGTCGGAGAAGGAGTCGGGTAGTTTTTTTTCCTAGTACCTTCAACTACCTCTTCCATTCATGTACTAGAATATGGACGCTGATGAATTGGAATATCTGTGGGTGAGTTTGGCGCTCAGCCCCGAGGCCGCCTCAGATCTTCGGGATCGAGAGAGAAACGAAGGAGAGGGATAACGGCTAACGCAATCTTTAATGAGTTTCCGTCGGCTCCGGGTTTTCTGGGTCACGGTCCCTTTGGCTGAAAACGTGGGCGGACTGAAGCCGTAGTCAGAAGTGGAGAATTGCAGGGTTCGTACGGGTGCTTGAAATCCTTGGAAAATGCTTGCGTTTCAATGTTGTGTTTCGGAGGTTTAAATATTAGTTGAATTCTGGGTGATGTGCTGGTGAATGGTTGAAATTGTTGCTAGGTTTCTCAACAAGTCTGCTTATAAATGATGGGTTTGTTTTGCTATTGCCGCTGGCATTAGTTTGTACGGTATTGTTCTGTGAAGCATCATCTCCCCCTACTTGATTTTCATACTGCTGTGCAGTGGAAGGTATTTTAATTGTCATGTTAAGTTTGTTATATTTGCTCGGTCCATCCTTGAAAATGCTTGAGTTTTACTGTTGTGTTTTCAAGGGTTGAAAAGTGTTTGAATTTTGGGTAAAGTTCCTGTTAAATGCTTGAAATTGTTGCCATGTTTTTTAACAAGTCTCTGGTGGATTTGCTTTGCATTTCTTCTTCCCCCGTGGTTAACGGCAGATGTCTCTCTCTCTCTCTTTGTCTCTCTATGTCTCTGTCTCTCTCTGTCCGTCTCTCTCTCTCTCTTTCTCAATTTCGCTCTGTCTCTGTCTCTCTATCTCTCTTTCTCTCTCTCTATCTCTTTCTCTCTCTGTCTGTCTGTCTCTCTGTGTGTCTCTTCTGCTCTCTCTGTCTCTCTTTCGCTCTCTGTCTCTCTCTCTGTCTCTCTGTCTCTCTCTCTGTCTCTCTGTCTCTCTCTCTCTCTCTTTGTCTCTGTCTGTCTCTCTCTCTGGCTTTTGCTCTCTCTGTGTCTCTTTTGCTCTCTCTGTCTGTCTCTCTTTCTCTCTCTCTCTCTGTTTCTCTCTCTCTCTCTCTTTCGCTCTCTCTGTGTCGCTTTTGCTCTCTCACTCTCTCTTGCTTCCTTCGCTCTCCCTCTCTCGCAGCCTTCTCTCTCTCTTTCTCTCTCTCTCTGTCTCTCTCTCTCCCTCTCTTGCTTCCTTCTCTCTCTCTCTCTCTCTCTGTCCCTCCCTCTCTCTTTTGCTCTGTCTCCCTCTCTTTTGCTCTCGCTCTCTCTCTCTCTCTCTCTCTCTCTCGCTTCCTTCTCTCTCTCTCTCTCTCTTTCTCTTGCTCCCTTCTCTCTCTCTCTCTCTCTCTTTCTCTCTCTCTTTTGCTCTCTCTCTCTCTCTTGCTTCCTTATCTTTCCCTTCCTCGCTTTCTTTCTCTCTCTCTCTCTTTCTCTCTTCCTCTCTCACCTCCTTCTCTCTCTCTCTCTCTCTCTTTCTCTTCTCACTCTCTAACTCTCTCTCTCTCTTTCCTCCTCAAGATTTAAACAGCATATGTCTTGAAAAATGCACACACGAAATTACAAATCACATGTGTACATTGCAAATATGTGTTTACTCTGCAAAATACTTGATCCACACCGGATTTCTTTCTTTCAATGGTACTGGAGAAATCTGTATCGAAAGTCCTTGAAAAGTGCTTGAATTTGGCCATGAAGAAGACGTATGAACCCCGGAATTAGCATTAGCTTAAAGCAGTCAGGATTCCTGTACATCTCAAGAAAACAAGGTCACTCGGGGTTCTTCATCGTCGGCTGCAAAGTAAACAAGACCCGGCGAGGACGGTCACGGTCCCCCCCCTCCCCTAACCCCTTCGCCTCGCTCGCCTTTTCATTTCCCAGCAATCATCTCGGGGGGGCCGTGGCAGGTATGGAGGCCGAGATAACATTAGAGAGACATCACAGGGAGATATCTGGACCGGGAAGAGATTATTCGGTGCCGCAAAGGCAACCGCCAGGCAACCCCTGTCAGACATCAAGGCTCCGGCATGTCCGTGCGGGACGAAAGGGGGACAGGGGGGTGGAGGACACAAGGGCAAGGACCAATTGCTGATGGACTGATAAACTCCATTTTTTTTTTTAAGTCCTCCTCGACAAACGGGGATTCCGATCGGAAGATTAGCGCTTAAACAATTTGAAACTAGCGTTGCTGGAAGAACAGCCGAATTGAGGCGAGACATCAATTTTTGGGTGGCATTTCCCTTTTGGGCAAGGTCGATTACCTCTGGAGTGACCTACCTGATTGTTTGTAAAATATCGTGATATTGTCCTGAGAGAGTAGAATGTCTTTCTGGGAATTCTGCTGAATCAGTTTTTGGGTGGCATTTCCCTTTTTGGCAAGGTCAATAACCTCTAGAGTGACCTACATGGTTACTTGAAAAAGAGTGTGATTCTGGCCAAACTTGTTTTTGGGGCTGAAGGAGTAGAATGTCTTTTGGGGAAATTTGCTGAATCAATTTTTGGGTGGCATTTCCCTTTTTGGCAAGGTCAATAACCTCTAGAGTGACCTACATGGTTACTTTAAAAAGAGTGTGATTCTGGCCAAACTTGTTTTTGGGCTGAAGGAGTAGAATGTCTTTTGGGGAAATTTGCTGAATCAATTTTTGGGGGGTATTTCCCTTTTTGGCAGATTCAATAACCTCTAGACTAGAGTGACAAACATGATTCCTTGTAAAAGAGTGTGATTCTGGCCAAACTTGTTTTGGCATGAGAGAGTAGAATGTCTTTCTGGGAAATCTGCTGAATCAGTTTTTGGGTGGCATTTCCCTTTTTGGCAAGGTCAATAACCTCTAGAGTGACCTACATGGTCACTTGAAAAAGAGTGTGAATCTGGCCAAACTTGTTTTTGGGCTGAAGGAGTAGAATGTTTTTTTGGAAAATTTGCTGAATCAGTTTTTGGGTGGTATTTCCCTTTTTGGCAGATTAAATAACCTCAAGACTAGAGTGACTAACATGATTCCTTGTAAAAGGGTGTGATCCTGGCCAAACTTGTTTTGGAATGAGAGAGTAGAATGTCTTTCTGGGTAATCTGCTGATTCATTAAAATCAGAAATGTTGATTTTTTTATTTATTTTTTTCAATTTCTCGACTGACTCACTGCCTATACAACTTGTTGATTCACTGTTGTTCCGGCGTTGGAGAGTTGAATGTCTTTCTGGGAAAAATGCTAATTAATGAAGACTAAAAGTGCTACAAATACTTGTTGTTGTTTTTTCACATATAGATCCACCCATCTAATTGTTTTCAAGACATTTTGTTGAATTGGAAGGTTGTTTTGGCCTTGAAGAGGTAAATGCCTTTCTGGGAAATCTGAGTCATTAAAACCAGAAATGCAGAGTTTGATTTTTTGGGGGGGGTCAGTTTTCACATGCCTGACTGGCTATAAAATGTGGTGTTGATATTCTGTGTTGTTCTGGTGTTGGAGAGTGGAATGTCTTTCTGGGGAAAAAATGCGGATTTAGTAAGACCAAGAGTGCTACTAATACGGCAATTTGTAAGCTTTAATGGGAAATAAATAACAGTCTCCAGGAAAGCCAGAAGAGGAGAGTAGACTTGGTCAGGATGAAAAAAAACGGGTCGAAGCCAGGAGAACAGACGGGAGCAAAAACAGGTGGGAATCAGGGTCGAAAAAGCTTGCCTAGAGTACACTGAGGTTCGCAGACGGACTGCTTTTGCTCCCATCTGTTTCCCGGCTTCGACCCGTTTTTTGATCTTGACCATGTCTACTCTCATCTCCCGGCTTTCGACTCGTTGCTGATCCCGACCATGCTCTCCTGACGCAGTTACTGACCCGTTTTTTCCGTTCCCGACACCGCCATCGCTCGCCACGGAAGTGCCACTTCCGCGCTCAGAGCGACCTTTTTCCAGCGACCAGCGATCACCGGATCGTGGGGGGGCAATCCTTTTCTTTCTTCCCAAAAAAACTGAGAGAAACGTAACGCAAGTGGGTCCTGTCACCGTTCTGGTCCTGACAGTTAGACTCCTGTTCTCTTGATCAGCACTGGATTTATTCTTTTAATGGTACTGGAAAAAATGAAATATTGGCTTCGAAAGTCCTTAAAAAGTGCTTGGATTTTCCCATTAAAACAGGTGTGCGAACCCTGTATATCGAAGTTCTGTGTTTAAAGATGCTCAATGGGGATTATTAAATTAATACTAACCCTCATCCCTCTCCTTCCCTATAAGCTCATCTTTTTTCTCCTCTTCCCCAGTGGACGACGACTTCATCGGTTTGAGCGAGCTGCCGGAAACGTTCCCCTCGGATCCTCCGGAACCGTTACCGGTTTTCCTGATGGAACCTGAGGAAGCTTACATAGTCAAGAACAAGCCGGTCAACCTCTACTGCAAGGCCACGCCCGCCACCCAGATCTACTTCAAGTGCAATAGCGAATGGGTGCACCAGAAGGAGCACACCGTGGAGGAACGCGTGGACGAGAACTCGGGTGAGGTTTCTTGAAAAATTAACGCAACGATCTCACGAAATCAGAGTGATATCACGCGCGTGGTCGTGGTTTTCATAAACTGTGTGACGAAAATGTCGAAAGTCAGAAAAGAGATGTTTCAAATACAGTCCAAATGCCAATCCAAACCTCATACAAGATTGAAAAAGAAGAGTTTGGTTGAGCAAGTATAAGAATTTCACACACATGCACACGCAGCAAAAGGAGCTGCAGTAAAGATTTCGGCCAGAAGATGGCGTCAGAAGGTAGAATATTTTTAAGTCAAGTCAAGTCATGTTTTTGTGTGACGGCCTTAATCAGAATGAGTCTCAAAGGGCTGCACAGACCACAGACTATTACAGACTATATACTGTTATCACACCATCCCCTGATCTAAAACCTACATGAGGGCAAGGAAAAACTCCAAAACCTCAAGTCATGTTTATTCGTATAGCCGTCAATCACAAAGAGTCCCAAAGGGCTGCACAGACCACAGATTATTGCAAACCACAGACTATTATCACACCATCCCCTGATCTAAAACCTACATGAGGGCAAGGAAAAACTCAAAAACCTCAAGTCATGTTTATTCGTATAGCCGTCAATCACAAAGAGTCCCAAAGGGCTGCACAGACCACAGTTTAATGCAAACCACGGACTATTATGACACCATCCCCTGATCTAAAACCTACATTAGGGCAAGGAAACACTCAAAAACCTCAAGTCATGTTTATTCGTTATAGCCCTCAATCTCAAAGAGTCTCAAAGGGCTGCACAGACCACAGATGATTGCAAACCACAGACTATTATCACACCATGCCCTAATCTAAAACCTACATGAGGGCAAGGAAACACTCAAAAACCTCAAGTCATGTTTATTCGTTATAGCCCTCAATCTCAAAGAGTCTCAAAGGGCTGCACAGACCACAGATGATTGCAAACCACAGACTATTATCACACCATGCCCTGATCTAAAACCTACATGAGGGCAAGGAAAAACTCAAAAACCTCAAGTCATGTTTTTTCGTATAGCCCTCAATCACAAAGAGTCTCAAAGGGCTGCACAGACCACAGATTGATGCAAACCACGGACTATTATGACACCATGCCCTAATCTAAAACCTACATGAGGGCAAGGAAAAACTCAAAAACCTCAAGTTATGTATATTCGTATAGCCCTCAATCACAAAGAGTCTCAAGGGGCTGCACAGACCACATATTAATGCAAACCACAGACTATTATCCCACCATCCCCTGATCTAAAACCTACGTGAGGGCAAGGGAAAACTCAAAAACCTCAAGTCATGTTTACTTGTGTGGCCCTTAATCACAAGGAGTCTCAAAGAGCTGCACAGACCTCATACTATTGCAAACCACAGACTATTATGACACCATCCCCTGACCTAAAACCTACATGTGGGCAAGGAAAAACTCAAAAACCTTAAAGTCATGTATATTCGTTTAGCCCTCAATCACAAAGAGTCTCAAGGGGTTGCACAGACCACAGATTATTGCAAACCACAGACTATTATCCCACCATCCCCTGATCTAAAACCTACACGAGGGCAAGGAACAACTCAAAAACCCCAGCATGAGGAAAATGAAGGGACTTTGACAAGGGACCGCACATGAGGTTCTCCCCCTTCCAGCATGACCAGGCTGCATATTTTTAGACAGAATTACGCTGTTGAATTGTTAACTGTCTGTACTTATCCATCCATCCACTACTCTCACCATGCTGCTTCACTATGCGTACTCAGGGACCGCCTACAAACTGTCAATCGCAGGATACAGGAAGCAATGTTAGGGGCTTCTAAGTGTAGACAACGATATGATCAAAGCCACTCCTCCCATCCAACAGTGATTTTTTTTTTCATACTAAAATCATTCCCAGAGGCCTGATACCTGAAAACATATTTATATCTTATGGCATTTAAAGTTATATACACCAGTTTTAAAACTACAGTGTCAAATATTTTACCTCTAGATAGCGCTGTGTTGTCTGGTGATACACGGCACTGCATGGTGGCAGGATGCCGGGCAAAAATGGCGCCGACCTAAGTGGGGATTCCACTGTGTCGAAGAAACAGAAATTTCTGGACCTATGATCTTTTTTTATTAAAAGATAGATAGATAGATAAATAAAGTATTTATCTATCTATCTATCTCTCTATCCCTCTCTCTCTATCTCTCTTTCTCTATCTCTATCTCTATCCCTCTATATCTCTCTCTTTATCCCTCTCTCTATCTCTCTATCTTTATCTATCTCTCTATCTCCATCTCCCCTTCTCTCTATCTCTATCTCTCTCTCTATCTCTCTGTCTCTCTATTTCTCTCTCTCGCTCCATCCATCTCTCTCTATCTATCTATATCTATATCTTTATCTCTATCTCTCTTTCTCTCTATCTCTATCTCTATCCCTCTATATCTCTCTCTCTTTATTCCTCTTTATCTCTCTATCTCTCTATCTCTATCCATCTCTCTATCTCTATCTATCTCTATCTCTCTATCTCTCGCTCTATCTATCTCTCTCGCTCCATCCATCTCTCTATCTCTATCTATATCTTTATCTCTATCTCTCTTTCTCTTTATCTCTCTTTATCTCTATCTCTCTCTATCTCTATCTTTATCTGTCTCTCTCTATCCATCTCTCTATCTCTATATGTATATCTATCTCTATCTCTCTTTCTCTTTATCTCTATCTCTATCTTTCTCTCTATCTATCTCTCCATCTTTCTATCTCTATCTCTATCCATCTCTATCTATCTCTATCTATCTCTAGCTTTTAGTAAAAAAAAAAACATTGGTATGATAGTTCATAATATTCATGTATTCAAATGAATGATTTTTTCTTTTACTGGATGAATGTTTTTTGGAACCACTAGGAGGCACTAAATATTACACTGTGTCTTTAAGAAGGACTTTAAATACAAATTTTGATCACAACGAAATATTATTATGAGTGGAATAATGGATTAATTTATAATTTCACCAATTTTTTACACTGCGGCCGCGCTGAATATCAATATTCAATACGAATTTCAGAATATACTCCAAAAATCCCTTTACACTAGTCCTTTAATAGTCTCGTTTTGGATTTTGCCGTGCTGATTATCAATCTTCAAAACGAATCGCAGACAAAAAATGAATAAAGCGAAGGCGTTCTGAAGTTTTTTGGCGTAGCTTATTGTTATTGCGGAGAAGGCGTTTTAAAGTTTCGGTTTTTCCTTGACCTTTTGTGTCGAAGGCTTTAGCGCTAAAAGCATCGACTCGGAGGAAAAAAACCGAAAACGCCCACACGTCGCCACGGCGATACCCTCGTAAGGCCTTCATGCAGGCCCCCCGGGCTACTTCCTGCTCGGAGATTCATTCATTGGCTGATCTTGACCCTCGTCCTACAAACAAACACAAATATCCTTGAAGTTGGCACACGCCACTGGAAATTTCAAGAGAGGTTTTTGAAACGATATACCTCAACTTTGCGGAGTATGCTTTATTACACGAGTGGGTAATTATTTGGGGTCGGGGGCCGCATTGGGTTCAAAAATATGGCCGAGGGGCTGATCCTGGAAACGTGTCCCGTTTTTTTCTCATTTAATATCACACAAAACAAATCCTAGAAATATTACAAAAATACTACTGGAGAATTCAAGTAGTTTTGTAGTATTTCTCCAGTACTATTTTTCTAATATTTCTGTAGTCGTATATTTGTATTATCATTCTGTGCGGCCCCTTCTCAAGGTTTCTTCATTTTCCTCATGTTGAGGTTTTTTTGAGTTTTTCCTTGCCCTCATGTTGGTTCCAGATCAGGGGATGATGTAATAATAGTCTGAAAAATAGTCTGTGTAATAACCTGTGAAGCTCTTTGAGACTCTTTGTGATTAAGGGCTATACAAAGAAAATTGACTTGACTTGACATGAATAATTATACATACAAGTTATCTTTCTTTATATTTGGTTTTAAGTAGATTACTTTCATCAAATTGGTCTTGAAACTCATATTTAGAGCAAAATAATATATAAGGTCCCTGTTTTAAGCAGTGAATTTAGTATTTATTTTTTGTATTTTGTATTTTTACTACTTTGATAGTATTTTTGTAGTATTACTGTAGTTTTGTCATTATAGTAGTTTTGTAGTATTTCTGCAGTAGTATTTTTGTAATATTCTTTGTAGCATCTTTCTAGGACTTGTTTTGTAGTAGTGTTTTTGTATTATGGTATTACTGTACGGTAATATTGGAGTATTTGTTTGGAAGTATTGTAAATAATCTCTAGAGGATTTTTTTTTAGTATTTATGTCGTATTTTTTGCAATATTACTGTAGTTTAGTATTTTTGTAGTATTTCTGCTGGAGTATTTTTGTAATACTTTGACAGAATCTGTGTAGCATATTTCTAGGATTTGTTTTGTAGTAGTGTTTTTGTATTATGGTATTACTGTACGGTAATATTGGAGTATTTGTTTGGAAGTATTGTAAATAATCTCTAGAGGATTTTTTTTTGTATTTATGTTGTATTTTTTGCAATATTACTGTAGTTTTATTCTTTTAGTATTTTTGTAGTATTTCTGCTGGAGTATTTTTGTAATACTTTGACAGAATCTGTGTAGCATATTTCGAGGATTTGTTTTGTAGTAGTGTTTTTGTATCATAGTATTACTGTACGGTAATATTATATATAATAATATAGTATTTATTTGGAAATATTGTAAATCTCTATAGGATTTTTTTCTAGTATTTATGTTGTGTTTTTTTGCAATATTACTGTAGTTTTATTCTTGTAGTATTCTTTTGGTAGTATTTCTCCAGTATTATTTTTGTAATATTTCTAGGATTTGTTTTGTGTGATAATTCTGTAGTAGTATAGTTGTATTATCGTATTACTGCATGGTGATATTGGTGGGTTTTTGTGAAAGTGTTTTAAAGAATTTCCATAGGATAATTTTGAAGTATTTCTGTAGTATTTTTTGCAATATTACTGTAGTTTTATTCAGTGCACTCGCTATTAGAGCAAAATAATATATAAGGTTAGGTACATGTTTTAAGCAGTGAATTTAATATTTATTTTTTGTCGTATTAGTTGAATTTTTAGTACTTTGATGGTATTTTTGTAGTATTACTGTAGTTTTGTCATTAAAGTAGTTTTGTAGTATTTCTGCAGTAGTATTTTTGTAATATTTCTACAGCATCTTTCTAGCACTTGTTTTGTAGTAGTGTTTTTTATTATGGTACTACTGTACGGTAATATTGGAGTATTTCTTTGGAAATATTGTAAATAATCTCTATAGGATTTTTTTTAGTATTTATGTTGTCTTTTTTGCAATATTACTGTAGTTTTATTCTTTAAGTATTTTTGTAGTATTTCTGCTGGAGTATTTTTGTAATACTTTGACAGAATCTGTGTAGCATATTTCGAGGATTTGTTTTGTAGTAGTGTTTTTGTATTATGGTATTACTGTACGGTAATATTGGAGTATTTGTTTGGAAGTATTTTAAATCATTTCAAGGATTTTCTTTAGTATTTATGTTGTATTTTTGAAATATTACTGTAGTTTTATTCTTGTAGTATTTTTGTAGTATTTCTGCAGTAGTATTTTTGTAATATTTTGACAGAATCTGTGTAGTATATTTCTAGGATTTGTTTTGTAGTAGTGTTTTTGTATTATGGTATTACTGTACAGTAACATTGGAGTATTTGTTTGGAAGTATTGTAAATAATCTCTAGAGGATTTTTTTTTTGTATTTATGTTGTATTTTTGAAATATTACTGTAGTTTTATTCTTGTAGTATTTTTGTAGTATTTCTGCAGTAGTATTTTTGTAATATTTTGACAGAATCTGTGTAGTATATTTCTAGGATTTGTTTTGTAGTAGTGTTTTTGTATTATGGTATTACTGTACAGTAACATTGGAGTATTTGTTTGGAAGTATTGTAAATAATCTCTAGAGGATTTTTTTTTTGTATTTATGTTGTATTTTTGCAATATTACTGTAGTTTTATTCTTGTAGTATTTTGTAGTATTTCTCCAGTAGTATTTTTTGTAATATTTCTAGAATTTGTTTTGTGTGATCATTCTGTAGTAGTACAGTTGTATTATCGTATTACTACATGCTAATATTGTTTTTTTTTTTTTGTGAAAGTGTTTTAAAGAATTTCCATAGGAGAATTTTGTAGTATTTCTGTAGTATTTTTTGCAATACTACTGTAGTTTTATTAGTGCCATGTGCAATTTAAGAAGAATATGCTGTAAAGCCTGCTCTTGTCTTGAGATATTGTCATTATTATATTGATTTTTCCTTTATATATTTTATTATTTTTATATCGTTTTTTTCTATATTTTTGCCGCACTTTCTGTTCCCTTGTGTTTAAATATTTAGTACCAATTTTTATTGTAAATATGCAAGGTTCAACAAAAACAAAACTGTCTTAGGGCGCCCTCTGTTGGAATAAAGTACTACTACAGGTTTGCAACTACATCCAATGCATCCATTCGCATCGACTAACCTGCTAAGTCTATCTCGCTCAACACGATGACTCGATGTGGTCTTTAGAGGCTTACACTTTTAATAATCGATTTGTTGTTGCAGCCCTAGTATAAATTATGCATGATAATCGAAAAGTATATATCAAAGGACGATTTTTATGGGGGATGCGCCTTATAATCCAAATATCGAGAAATGACGTTGAACTAAAATCAATCTGACTTTGAAAAAGGATCTGGAAGGAGAGAGATCGAATCTCCAGCCGCATGAAGTCACCGGATGAGGTCAGCTGAGTTTATTTCGAGCGCGGCTCTCCGGCCTCGCTGATCTTTCTGGTACTCTGAAAAAAAAAAATCACGTCATGAAGTCTTAGTAAGAGCCGTGAAGTCACAAGTGACTCCCGATGTCGGCGCGTCATCGGCGTTATCCGCGACCATCGAATTTTGTTCAAAATAATCGCAAATTGAATAGCAGAGTCACCGGCTCTTTAACTCCACCCGGGGGAGTAAAAGCCCGCATTAAACCCCACCCCCGCATTTGCATGTTACCTTATTTTTATTACAGTGTGTATTTTCCGTAGCACTATTTAAATACTCTATAGCAAAACGTTGTATTGGGTATTTTTGTATTCTTCTTCTTTTATTTTATTTTATTATTATATTTTTTAACACAAGGATACTACTGGAAGTGTGAATTTCCCTACGGGGATGAATAAAGTATCTATCTCTCTATCTCTCTATCTCTATCTCTATCACTATCTCTATGTATCTATCTAGCTATCTATCTCTATCTATCTATCTAGCTATCTATCTCTATCTATCTCTATCTATCTATCTATCTCCATCTTACTATCTATCTATCTCTATCTATCTCCATCTTACTATCTATCTATCTCCATCTTACTATCTATCGATCTCCATCTTACAATCTATCTATCGCCATCTTACTATCTATCTATCTATCTATCTATCTCTGCATCTCTATCTCTATCTCTCTATCTATCTCTGCATCTCTATCTCTATCTCTCTATCTATCATCTATCTATCTATCTCTATCTATCTAGACGTCTTTCTAGACATCTATCTAGACATCTAGACATGTATCTATCTATCTGTCTGTCTGTATCTCTCTATCTATCTATCTAACTATCTCTATATCCCTATATCTCTATCTATCTATCTCCATCTTACTATCTATCTATCTCTGTCTATCTCCATCTTACTATCTATCTATCGCCATCTTACTATCTATCTATCTCTCTATATCTATCTCTATCTCTATCTCTCTATCTAGCTATCTAGCTAGCTATCTCTATCTATCTATCTAGCTAGCTATCTCTATCTATCTAGCTATCGATCTCTATCTATCTCTATCTATCTATCTATCTCCATCTTACTATCTATCTATCTATCTCTATCTATCTCCATCTTACTATCTATCTATCTCTATCTATCTCCATCTTACTATCTATCTATCGCCATCTTGCTATCTATCTATCTATCTATCTATCTCTCTATCTATCATCTATCTATCATCTATCTATCTATCATCTATCTATCTATCTCTATCTATCTAGACGTCTTTCTAGACATCTATTTAGACATCTAGACATGTATCTATCTATCTGTCTGTCTGTATCTCTCTCTCTCTATCTCTCTATCTATCTAACTATCTCTATATCCCTATATCTCTATCTATCTATCTCTATCTATCTATCTCCATCTTACTATCTATCTATCTCTATCTATCTCCATCTTACTATCTATCTATCTATCTCTATCTATCTCCATCTTACTATCTATCTATCTCTATCTATCTCCATCTTACTATCTATCTATCTCTATCTATCTCCATCTTACTATCTATCTATCTCTATCTATCTCCATCTTACTATCTATCTATCTCTATCTATCTCCATCTTACTATCTATCTATTTTCATCTTACTATCTATCCATCTATCGCCATCTATCTATCTCTCTATCTATCATCTATCTATCTCTATCTAGACGTCTTTCTAGACGTCTTTCTAGACATCTAGACATGTATCTATCTATCTGTCTGTCTGTATCTCTCTCTCTCTCTCTATCTCTCTATCTATCTAACTAACACTATATCCCTATATCTCTATCTATCTATCTCTATCTATCTCTATCTATCTATCTCCATCTTACTATCTATCTATCTCTATCTATCTATCTCCATCTTACTATCTATCTATCTATCTCTATCTATCTCCATCTTACTATCTACCTATTATATCTATTTCCATCTTACTATCTATCTATCTCCATCTTACTATCTATCTATCTCCATCTTACTATCCATCTATCTATCTATCTATCTAGCTAGCTATCTCTAGCTATCTAGCTATCGATCTCTATCTATCTATCTATCTCTATCTATCTCCATCTTACTATCTATCTATCTATCTATCTCCATCTTACTATCTATCTATCGCCATCTTACTATCTATCTATCTATCTATCTATCTATCTCTCTATCTATCATCTATCTATCATCTATCTATCTATCTCTATCTATCTAGACGTCTTTCTAGACATCTATTTAGACATCTAGACATGTATCCATCTATCTGTCTGTCTGTATCTCTCTCTCTCTATCTCTCTATCCATCTAACTATCTCTATATCCCTATATCTCTATCTATCTATCTCCATCTTACTATCTATCTATCTCTATCTATCTCCATCTTACTATCTATCTATCTATCTCTATCTATCTCCATCTTACTATCTATCTATCTCTATCTATCTCCATCTTACTATCTATCTATCTCTATCTATCTCCATCTTACTATCTATCTATCTCTATCTATCTCCATCTTACTATCTATCTATCTCTATCTATCTCCATCTTACTATCTATCTATTTTCATCTTACTATCTATCCATCTATCGCCATCTTACTATCTATCTATCTATCTATCTATCTATCTATCTATCTATCTATCTATCTCTCTATCTATCATCTATCTATCTCTATCTAGACGTCTTTCTAGACGTCTTTCTAGACATCTAGACATGTATCTATCTATCTGTCTGTCTGTATCTCTCTCTCTCTCTCTATCTCTCTATCTATCTAACTAACACTATATCCCTATATCTCTATCTATCTATCTCCATCTTACTATCTATCTATCTCTATCTATCTCTCTCCATCTTACTATCTATCTATCTATCTCTATCTATCTCCATCTTACTATCTACCTATTATATCTATTTCCATCTTACTATCTATCTATCTCCATCTTACTATCTATCTATCTCCATCTTACTATCCATCTATCTATCTATCTATCTATCTATCTATCTATCTATCTATCTATCTATCTATCTCCATCTTACTATCTATCTATCTATCTATCTATCTCCATCTTACTATCTATCTATCTATCTACCTATCTCCATCTTACTATCTATCTATCTCTATCTACCTATCTCCATCTTACTATCTATCTATCCATCTCTATCTATCTCCATCTTACTATCTATCTCCATCTTACTATCTATCTCCATCTTACTATCTATCTATCCATCTCTATCTATCTCCATCTTACTATCTATCTATCTATCTCTCTATCTATCTATCTATCTAGACGTCTTTCTAGACATGTATCTATCTAGACGTCTTTCTAGACATCTATCTAGACATGTATCTATCTATCTGTCTGTCTGTATCTCTCTCTCTCTATCAATCTAATTATCTCAAATATCCCTATATCTCGATCTATCCTTATCTATCTCTATATCTCTATCTCTATATCTCTATCTATCTTTATACCTCTATATCTCTATCTATCTCTTTATCTCTATATCTATCTCTATATCTCTATCTATCTTCTAGCCCGGTGCGCTTTATATACCGTGAAATAAATCGGATTATATTGGAAATGCATACAGTAGTTATTCATGTGTGATGCTACACGAGGTATGATCAATCAAAAGACCTGCAAACTATTGTATGCAATGGGAATCGAACCCGGGTCCCAGCAGTGAAAGTGAGCGCGCCAGAACCTACTACGTCAATAGATCAGGTGTGTCAGATATCAGGCCCGCCGGGGGTTCAAGCTGGCTGGTGAGACAATGCTGAAAGTTCAAGAGAAAAATGATCTGCAGTTTGGATAGTATCAAAAGGATGTCGCCAAAGCTAGGCACCACTCCCAGAGTAAATATAGCTGTGTTTCTCTCTAACTTTCTCTATATTTCTCCCACTTTCTTTTTTTTTTCTGTCTCTCTCTGTCTCTTTCTGTTTCTCTTCTCTTTTATCTCTCTCTCTCTCTCTCTCTCTCTCTCTCTCTCTCTCTCTCTCTCTCTCTCTCTCTCTTTCTCTCTCTCTTTTTTTATTTTTTTTTTACTCTCTCTCTCCCTCTGTATTTTTTTACTCTCTCTCAGTCCTTTTTTCTGTATTTCTTTCTTATTTCTATGTTTTTTTCTCTCTCTCTCTCTCTCTCTTCCTGTCCTTATTTCTTTCTTTGTTGCTCTTTGTCTCTTTCTCTCTCTGTGTCTTTTTAACTTCTTCTGCTCTAACTTCCTTTTTTCCTTTTCTCTCTTTTTCTCTCTCCCTACCCTTCGCCCTTTTTTTCTTTTCTCTCCTTTTGTCTTTCTATTTCTCTTTGGATTTCTTTCTTCCGCTCCCTTTCTTTCCCCCTCTTTCACGACTTCTCCTTTTATCTCTTTTGTTTCTCACGCTCTCTCCCTCTCTCGCTTTTTCTTTCTTTGTCCCGCCCTCTCTCCTTTCCCCTCCCTCTTTCTCTTATTTCTTTATCTCTCTTTTTCTTTCTCTTTAATCAACTAGTCCGGCCCCCGACAGAATGTTTGTTCTATCGTGTGGCCCCCGAGTTCAAATGACTTTGTCACCCCTGATTTAGACAATGTAGCAAAAAAAAAAGAACACATGGGAAATTAGTTGAATGACATGCAAATAGATAAACTCTAGAAATTCATGACTATATAGTAGAATGAAAAGAACAATTAAAATAAATCCTGGCGAAAAAGTTAGAAAATATAATAGAATAACAAAATGAATCAAATTAAATAAAAAAGGAAAAAATGTTAAAAATAAAATCGATTTAAATAATGGGAACAAATAATAAAACAATATGCCCATTTATGCCCATTTTTTCGTCTTATTCGTCCGCCAGCAGAAGAAGAAAAAAAATGGCTTCGTGTTTCTCCCTTTGTGATGCCAAGCACTCGTCGTTTCTCTCCACCCGCTCTCCGTTAATTTTGCATGAGCGCTAAAAGACGCGCCCGCAAGAACGAACAAGACGTGTGTGTGAATGCGCTGAACCTGAACTAAAATGGCATGTTCTTTTCCCTCAAATCTCTTTTTTCCCTACTTTCTGTCTGTCAGGAAACAGGAGAGTGGAATAAAACAGTCCTAGCTAAACCCCAACGCTCATTATTTATATCCCCTCTGCACTCAATTCTTGTCCGAGTACAGTAATCCCTCGATTCTGGCGGTTAGTGTGGACCGGAAGCCCCCGCTAAAAGGGTAACACACCTCGAAATGACATCCTTACTGACTGAGAGTATAAGACAAAATAACAACATAGATGTACAAAACACAATTGCGCTTGAATCAATCGTCTTTATTGTCATTATACGAAAGTACAATGGAATAGGAGGGCTTCTCCTTGTAGTGTAGTTGGCTAGCTTCGGGGAACCTCGAAATGAGCCAGGTCTACTCAATGATTAAAATATAACTACCCCGAATTGTAGAGGTTTCCCATGTGATGTAACCCCACGAACCTGTTTCATGGGTAATGGATCTGGCGTTAAAGGGTGGCTTGTTACTTAGCAGCCACCTCAGTTGAAAACCTGATAACAATCAACGGAGCACCTGCTGTTTATCAACATTTCTCTGCGTGTACCTCATTTCACTTAGAGTCCCCAGTTTCTTTTGGGTGTTTGACTGACAGCATACACTAGCCTATCCCAGTTGCACACACAGTCACAGACCACCCAACACACAAAGACCTCCCTCGTAAAACACAGATGTGTTAAAACCCCAACAGGGGGCGTTAACTGAACAACAAGGAGAAGAGGAAGTGGAACTGGGACTTAGTAGTACCTTGTAAGAAGTTGGTTGGAGAGGAAGGTCTTGGGATGAGAAGGGAACTGCCAAGAAGGGGAGACTTGGGCAAGGAACTTAGGAAGGTGGTCTTGGGGCAGTGAAGATCTTTAAAAGGCGAATTTAAGATGATGGTTGGTGAGGAAGTTCTTGGGACGAGGAGGGAACTGAAGAAAAAACACACAATTAACTAAGGAGAAGAGGAAGTGGAACTGGGACTTAGTAGTACCTTGTAAGAAGTTGGTTGGAGAGGAAGGTCTTGGGATGAGAACGGGACTGCAGAGGAGGGGAGACTTGGGCGAGAAACTCGGGAAGGTGGTCTTGGGGCAATGAAGGTCTTAAAAAGGCGAATTTAACAAGATGGTCGGTGAGGAAGGTCTTGGGACGAGGAGGGAACTGAAGAAAAAACACACAATTAACTAAGGAGAAGAGGAAGTGGAACTGGGACTTAGTAGTACCTTGTAAGAAGTTGGTTGGAGAGGAAGGTCTTGGGATGAGAAGGGGACTGCCAAGTAAAGGAGACTTGGGCGAGGAACTTAGGAAGGTGGTCTTGGAGCAATGAAGATCTTAAAAAGGCGTATTTAAGAAGATGGTCTGTGAGGAAGGTCTTGGGACGAGGAGGGAACTGAAGGAGCTGCCGCCATACTCCAGTTGGTTTTGGGTGAAGACATTCACTTGGGCACCCACCCACGCTGTTTGACTGACAGCTACATCAGCCTATCCCAGTTGCGCACATAGACAGTCACGCCCACCCAACATACAAAGCCCTCAAGTCATTGGATAAGAAGATAGGCGAGCACAGTAAATGTTTTGAGCACTGTTCGAAAGCGAATAAGCGAAATAGAATAAGAGGCTGGGTATTTATAGTCGGGGTTGCTGATTGGCTAATTGGGAGAGTGAGCGGGAGACTGGAACATGGTGTAATGCTGCCATCTCTTGGAGAAGAACAGGCACTGCAGGCACTGAACCATGACATCCCTTAACCTGGCCCGTGATAGCATTTCTTACTGCGCAGAACACAATACATGATAGGTTAATATCAATGACACACATTTCAATTTGAAATCTGTTAAGCAGCGACCAGTTCTCGATATCCCGATCCATAAGTAAGGGCGATAAATTTCAGTTCGGGCGAGGTCGCAGATGTGTGTGACTCCAGCTGACGCAAATAAAATAAAACGGAAAAAAATAATAAGTATCGCTTTCAGGGATCGCGTGGTATAAATCAAAGTTTAAAGCGCCGTTTTACGACACGGATTGTTTTCCGGCAAAGTGAGCACAACTGCACCTGCGAGGGAGTCACAGTGCGGTTATTTTAAAGGGGCAGCGTGTGTTGTTCATTGCCCTCTTGTGGTAAGAAATAAACTTCATTCCTTAAAAGAAAAAAAAACAATTGATTTGGATAATCAACAAAAATACATGGACTGTCAAACAAACTTCTAAAAAATTCTCATAGGTTGTGAACATGAGGGAGCTGACTTGATTGTCCGCCATCTTGCTGCTAAAGGGGGACCCAAATACCTCTTAAAAGGCTAAGCCAACAAAATGAGAAGTGAAATATAAGGCTGATACCGATACCTGATACTGATACTCATTTCAGATTTAAAACTCCCAAAATATTAAATATTAGCATGAAATCAAGGCCTGGTGGCTAATCAGCCTCAGCTGCAAGGCCTGAAACCAAAATATAAGGCTCATACCGATACCCGATACTGATACCTATACCTGATACTGATACCCATTTCACTTTTAAAACTCCCAAAATATTAGATATTTAGGATGAAATCAAGGCCTAGTGGCTACTCAGCGTTAGTTGCAATCCTGACACCTAAATATTAGTCTGATGCCGATACCTGATACTGATACCGATACCTGATATCGATACTCATTTCAGATTTAAAACTCCCAACTTATTAAATATTTAGCATGAAATCAAGGCCTGGTGGCTAATCAGCCTCAGCTGAAAGGCCTGAAAGCAAAATATAAGGCTCATACCGATACCCGATACTGATACCTATACCTGATACTGATACCCATTTCACTTTTAAAACTCCCAAAATATTAGTTATTTAGGATGAAATCAAGGCCTAGTGGCTACTCAGCGTTAGTTGCAATCCTGACACCTAAATATTAGTCTGATGCCGATACCTGATACTAATACCGATACCTGATATCGATACTCATTTCAGATTTAAAACTCCCAAAATATTAAATATTTGGCATGAAATCAAGGCCTGGTGGCTAATCAGCCTCAGCTGCAAGGCCTGAAACCAAAATATAAGGCTCATACCGATACCCGATACTGATACTGATACCTATAGCTGATACTGATACCCATTTCACTTTTAAAACTCCCAAAATATTAGATATTTAGGATGAAATCAAGGCCTGGTGGCTACTCGGCGTTAGTTGCAATCCTGACACCTAAATATTAGTCTGATGCCGATACCTGATACTGATACCGATACCTGATATAGATACTCATTTCAGATTTAAAACTCCCAAAATATTAAATATTAGCATGAAATCAAGGCCTGGTGGCTAATCAGCCTCTGCTGCAAGGCCTGAAACCAAAATATAAGGCTCATACCGATACCCGATACTGATACTGATACCTATACCTGATACTGACACCCATTTCACTTTTAAAACTCCCAAAATATTAGATATTTAGGATGAAATCAAGGCCTAGTGGCTACTCAGCGTTAGTTGCAATCCTGACACGTAAATATTAGTCTGATGCCGATACCTGATACTGACACCGATACCTGATATCGATACTCATTTCAGATTTAAAACTCCCAAAATATTAAATATTAGCATGAAATCAAGGCCTGGTGGCTAATCAGCCTCAGCTGCAAGGCTTGAAACCAAAATATAAGGCTCATACCGATACCCGATACTGATACTGATACCTATACCTGATACTGATACCCATTTCACTTTTAAAACTCCCAAAATATTAGATATTTAGGATGAAATCAAGGCCTGGTGGCTACTCGGCGTTAGTTGCAATCCTGACACCTAAATATTAGTCTGATGCCGATACTGATACCGATACCTGATATCGATACTCATTTCAGATTTAAAACTCCCAAATTTTTAAATATTTAGCATGAAATCAAGGCCTGGTGGCTAATCAGCCTCAGCTGCAAGGCCTGAAACCAAAATATAAGGCTCATACCGATACCCGATACTGATACCTATACCTGATACTGATACCCATTTCACTTTTGGGACTCCCAAAATATTCAATATTTAGATTGATATCAGAGCCTGCTGACTAATCAGCCTCAGTTGCAAGGACTGACATCTGAATATAAGACTGATACTGATACCTGACACTGATACCCATACCCGATACTGATGCCCATTTCACCTCTAAAACTGATACCAATTTACTTTTAGAACTCACAAAATATTAAATATTCAGGATGAAAACAAGGCCTGGTGGCTAATCAGCCTCAGTTGCGAGTCATGATATCTAGATATTGGCCTGATACCGATACCTGATACCAATACCCATATGACTTTTAAAACTCTAAATATTAACTATTAAGCATAAAATCAAGACCTGGTGGCTAATGAGCCTCAGTTGCGGGTCTCGACACCTAGATATTGGGCCGATACTGATACCGATAACCGTAGGACTTTTAAAACTCTAAATATTAAGCACGAAATCCAGCCATGGAGGCTCAGCAGAAGGGCTTCAGAGCGAGGCCGAGCGCGTACGCACGACCAACCCGGCGTCTTTACTGCCCCCTGCAGGTCTGGTGGTGAGGGAGGCCAGTATCGAGATCACCCGCCAACAAGTGGAGGAGCTCTTCGGACCCGAGGACTTCTGGTGCCAGTGCGTGGCCTGGAGTTCGGCCGGGACCACCAAAAGCCGCAAGGCCCACGTCCGCATCGCCTGTAAGTGATAGACCTTGCATGGTATCGTTTTATGGATAACTTGGCATGAAAAATGATCATTTAAAGCAGGGGTGTCAAACTCATTTTAACTCGGGGGCCACACGATAGAACAAACATGCTGTTGGGGGCCGGACTAGTAGATTAAAGGGAAAGAAAAAGAGAGATAGAGAAATAAGAGAAAGAGGGAGGGAAAAGGAGAGAGGGCGGGACAAAGAAAGAAAAAGAGAGAAAGGGAGAGAGCGTGAGAAACAAAAGGTAACAAGTCGTGAGAGAGGGGGAAAAGAAAGGGAGAGGAAGAAAGGAATCCAAAGAGAACTAGAAAGACAAAAGGAGATAAAAGAGAAAAGAAAGCACGAAGGGTATGAAGAGAGAAAGAGAAAAGAGAGAAAAGGAAAAAAGGAAGTTAGAACAAAGAAGTTAAAAGACACAGAGTGAAAGAGACAGAGTGGGAGAAAAGGGGAGAGAGAGAGAGCGAGAGAGAGAGAGAGATGTGAGAGAGATAGAGAGAGGCAAGAGAGAGAAAGAGAGAGATGCGAGAGAGAGAGACAGCGATGCAAGAGAGAGAGCGACGTGAGAGATGCGAGAGAGAAATGCGAGAGAGAGAGAGAGAGGTAGAGTGTTGTGAGAGAGAGAGATGAGAGAAAGATGTGCGAGAGAGAGAGGCAAGAGAGAGAAAGAGAGAGATGTGAGAGAGAGACAGCAATGCGAGAGAGAGAAACAGCAATGCGAGAGAATGAGAGATGCGAGTGAGTGACGTGAGAGAGAGAGGTAGAGTTTTGGGAGAGAGAGAGATGTGAGAGAGAGATGAAAGAAAGATGTGAGAGAGAAAGAGAGAGATGCGAGAGAGAGACAGCAATGCGAGAGAGAGGGAGTGATGCGAGTGAGTGAGAAATGCGAGAGAGAGAGAGAGAGAGGTAGAGTGTTCGGAGAGAGAGAGAGAGAGATGAGAGAAAGATGTGCGAGAGAGAGAGAGCGATGCAAGAGATGTGAAGGAGAGAGATGCAAGAGAGAGCAATGCAAGAGAGAGAGAGAGAGAGAGAGAGAGAGAGAGAATGCGATAGAGAGAGATATGAGAGTGAGAGATGCAAGAGATGTGAGAGAGAGATGCGAGAGAGAGAGAGATGAGAGAGAGAGAGAATGCGATAGAGAGACATGCAAGAGAGAAAGATGCGAGAGAGAAAGAGACGCAGGCTAATCCTTCTGGCAGGCGCTAATGGGAGAAGCAAGCCTTCTGTTTTAATGGACGGGTTAGCGTTGGCAGGCTTCTCATCAAGGATGATCATAGGAGTCGAAGCGGCAGGGGGGACGACTCAGCGGGCAGATTGCTTTAACGGGATTCGAACTCTGTTTTTTTTTTTTTGAAAACCGGCGAAGGAGCTGGCAAGGCCGAGCCGGAGCTGGACCGGAGCCAAGTCGGTCGGGTGTGACCTCGTTTTTCTTCTCAGTTGAAATGATAAACGTCCATATATGCGTTTATAGCGCCCCCTAATGGTGAAAAATTAGTTCTTTCATTTAAAAAAGATATTTTGGATACAAATAATAAGCCAAACATCTCATAAACCTAACTCATAGATTTAGAAATGTGCAATTAAATGACACAACTAGAAGAAATTGACATTTCTTGCCTGCCATCTTACTACTACGGAAGTCCTAATAACCATTTTTGTGACTATTTAGCTTGTCCCGATAGTGCTTCTAGCACTTAATGGACACTTCCACACCTGAGTCCTGATTCAGGCATCTTCCACTTTTTTTACACTGTTTCCTTCTCTAGCCACTCATGCAAGTTACTTGGCAGCAGGCTATTACTAAATGCTCTCCAGAAGCTTTCTAAAAATAAGTCTGAATAACTTTTTGTGTTTGTGATAAAAAAAAAATATACATGATAAGGAGCGTGTTACATATTTTTGCTTATTTTGTGTACTATTTTTCTGATCTTAGTAGAGAAAATACTTCAAAACTCAGGTGATACTATTAATTATCACTTAATATTTTTTGCTTATTTCAAGGATACGTTTTTTAACTTTCCTATGGTTTTAAAGTTGTAAAATAAGAAAACGAGATGCTTAAAACAAGCTCAATATATATATATATATATATATATATATATATATATATATTTTTTTTTTTATTTTTTTTTTTAACTTGTGTTTAAAAAAAACATCATTTATTCTTAATTATTTTTTTCGCATTTTACGAGATTCTTCCTTTTAATTCACTGGAGCTTAAAAATAGTAAAATACAAAATAAAACATGAAAATACTTCTTAAAAAATTTGAAAAAAATAAATATATACTTGCTTATTTTGTGTATTATTTTTCCGATTTTAGTTAAAAGAAAATATTCATTATCTCTCTCTCTCTCGGTCTCTCTCTGTCTCTCTCTGTCTGTCTTTCTCTGTCTCTCTCTCTGTTTTTCTTTCTGTCTCTCTCTCTGTCTCTCTCTGTATCTGTCCCTCTCTCTCTCTCTCTATCTGTATCTGTCTCTATGTATCTCTCTCTCTCTCTCTCGATAGTCTCTCTCTCTTGATAGTCTCTCTCTCTCTCTTTCTCTCTGTATCTCTCTCTCTCTCTCTCTGTCTCTCTCTCTCTGTTTTTCTTTCTGTCTCTCTCTCTGTCTCTCTCTGTATCTGTCCCTCTGTCTCTCTCTCTCTTGATAGTCTCTCTCTCTCTCTTTCTCTCTGTATCTCTCTCTCTCTCTGTCTCTCTCTCTGTTTTTCTTTCTGTCTCTCTCTCTGTCTCTCTCTGTATCTGTCCCTCTCTCTCTCTATCTGTATCTGTCTCTCTGTATCTGTCTCTCTCTCTCTCGATAGTCTCTCTCTCTTGATAGTCTCTCTCTCTCTCTTTCTCTCTGTATCTCTCTCTCTCTCTCTGTCTCTCTCTGTTTTTCTTTCTGTCTCTCTCTCTGTCTCTCTCTGTATCTGTCCCTCTGTCTCTCTCTCTCTCGATAGTCTCTCTCTCTTTCTCTCTGTATCTCTCTCTCTCTCTCTGTCTCTCTCTCTGTTTTTCTTTCTGTCTCTCTCTCTGTCTCTCTCTGTATCTGTCCCTCTCTCTCTCTCTCTCTCTCTCTCTCTCTCTCTCTCTCTCTCTCTCTCTCTCTCTCTCTCTCTCTCTCTCTCTCTCTCTCTCTCTCTCTCTCTCTCTCTCTCTCTCTCTCACTCACACACTCACACACACACACACACCCACCCATTTACTTTTGTGGCAACATCACACAACGGCAATACCGGAACTATCAAAACGGTGATGCGGTTTCAGTCAAGCTTTTCAGAGCAGTCGCTGGGGAGGTAAAGCGCTCCTCTCGGGATCTAAAGCAGGAATGGACGACGCTGCTATCTGTGTGTCAGTGTGTGTGTGAATGGGTAAGTATGAAGCACATTGTAAAGCACTTTGGGAGGTCTTCATTGACTTGAAAAGCGCTATAGAAATGCAGAATATTGGAGTAAATGGAGTAAGAATATATCCCCCTCCACACCCCGGGGGTCACCGGCACAACCCCAACACGTCGAGTCGAGCGTTGAAAGAGCACCGGGACAACATGTTGTCGGCCTTTGTGTTGGGTAACTCGTTTTATGTCGCAACGCCGTCGCTTTGATGCCGCAACCAGAACTAGAACTGTCAACTCTCCTCAGATTTTTGCCATCCTCTGATTGGCGGCTTCTTCTTTTTGAAGGAGGGAAAAAAACTAAGAATTCGAACTGTCCTGAACGCCTCGTCTTCTGGAAAGTATCGGCGTACACAAAAGGTGATTTGGCCTCTTTTCGGCGTAGACTGCGTCCCGCTGAACAAGAAATGGTCGAAATATCATGACAAAATGCGTAATAGTCAATAAAATACAGCTAATACTTTGTCCCCATCTCCCGTTAGTGTGTCTGCAACAAAAATACTACAAAATTACTACAAAAACACTACAAAATGACTACAAAACTACTACAACGCCAGATATCGAATTGTTGTGTTTGAAAACAGGGACTCTACATATTTGTTGGCTTTCATTCTAAAATGAAAAAATAATCATATGGAAATACTACAACAGTACTACCAAAGTTATACTATAATCTAAATACTACTACGGAAATATTACAAAGGAAATACTACAAAGCCAAATATCAAATTAAGTATTTTAAAAACATGGACCCTACATATTTGTTGGCTTTCATTCTAAAAGGAAAAAACAATACTATGGAAATACTACAAAAGTTATACTGTAATCCAAATAATACTACAAAAATATTACAAAGGAAATACTACAAAATTACTGGAAACCCAAATATCAAATTTAGTGTTTTACAAACAGGGACTTTACATATTTGTTGGCTTTCATTCTGGAAAGAACAAAATAATACTATGGAAATACTACAACAATACTACCAAAGTTATACTATAATCCAAATACTGCTACGGAAATATTACAAAGGAAATACTACAAAATTACTGCAAACCCAAATATCAAATTTAGTGTTTTACAAACAGGGACTTTACATATTTGTTGGCTTTCATTCTGGAAAGAACAAAATAATACTATGGAAATACTACAACAATACTACCAAAGTTATACTATAATCCAAATACTGCTACGGAAATACTACAAAGGAAATACTACAAAATTACTGCAAACCCAAATATCAAATTTAGTGTTTTACAAACAGGGACTTTACATATGTGTTGGCTTTCATTCTGGAAAGAACAAAATAATACTATGGAAATACTACAACAATACTACCAAAGTTATACTGTAATCCAAATAATACTACAAAAATATTACAAAGGAAATACTACAAAATTACTGCAAACCCAAATATCAAATTTAGTGTTTTACAAACAGGGACTTTACATATTTGTTGGCTTTCATTTAAAAAAGAACAAAAAAAATACTATGGAAATACTACAACAATGATACCAAAGTTATACTATAATCCAAATACTTCTACGGAAATATTACAAAGGAAATGCTACAAAATTACTACAAAGCCAAATATCCAATTTAGTATTTAAAAACAGTGATTCTACATACTTGTTGGCTTTCATTATAAAAGTAAAAAATAATACTATGGAAATACCGGAACTACAACAATACTACCAAAGTTATACTATAATCCAAATACTTGTACAAAATTACTACAAAGCCAAATATCAAATTTTGTGTTTTAAAAAAACAGGGACTTGACAAATTTGTTGGCTTTCACTCTCAAAGAACAGAATAATACTCTGGAAATACTTGAAAAATACTACCAGTAATACTTTAATTGGAAATACGAAGTATTACAAAATGAATACTACAAAATTACTGCCAAGCCAAATATCAAATTCTGTGTTTTCTTTATTTTCCGCAGATCTTAGGAAAACGTTTGACCAGGAACCACTGGGGAAGGAAGTGTCTCTGGAACAGGAAGTGCTGCTGCAGTGCCGCCCACCAGAAGGCATCCCATTGGCTGAGGTAAACCATCCACTCCCAATACCGGATTTGGCCACAGCGGGGCGCTAATGCTAACCTCAATGGATGACTATAGGTTGCTAAGCGATGGCGAAGAGAGTGGCGATACAAAATGTGGTGCAGGGATTGGTTCTGTTGCCGGGTGATTTTAGTTTGTGTTCTAGAGAAAGATGAAGCTTTTTTTCCAGAATGATCGAAATGGTGTTCTAAGGTCATGAGATCGAACCTCCTATGTGGAGTTTGCATGTTCTCCCCGTGCTTGCGTGGGTTTCCCAGTTTCCTCCCACATTCCAAAAACATGCATGTCAGGTGAATTGGCCGGTCTATATTGTCCCTTGGTGTGAATGGGCGAGCAAGTTGTCTGTCCCTGTGTCCCCTGCCCACTGCCCAAGGATAGCTTGGATGGGCTCCAGCACCCCCGCGACCCTACTGAGGATAAGTGGTGCAGATAATGGATGGATGGATCGTAATGGCGGTTGCAGGTGTAGATGAAGACGACACTTTTTTACGTAGGACAAAATAACGCTTGGTTTTCAGAACGCTTTAAACATTTTGTTTTGTCCCGTATTCTACTTTAATGTGGGTTTCAAATAGTATTTGTCTTTGTCTATTATATTTATCTTTCTGGCTTTCTTTCATTGTTTTTTCTGTCCTTACTTTCTTTTTTCTTTCTATTTTCTCTTGTTTCTGTCTTTTTCTTTTCTATTTTCTTTTTTTCCGTTATCTTCCTTTTCTTTCCCTTCCCTTCTCTTTTCCTTTTCCTCTCCATTTTTCTCTCTCCCTCCCTCCCTCTCACCCTCCTTTTCTTTGTTTCTCTTCCTCTCTTTTTCTCTCCCTCTCTTTTTCCTTTTTTCTTTCTTTTATTCCGTTCTTTGTTTTCTTTCTCTTCCATTCTCTTCCTCTTCCATTCTCTTCCTCTTCTTTCCCTTCCCTTCTCTTTTCCTTTTCCTTTTCCTCTCCATTTTTCTCTCTCCCTCCCTCTAACCCTCTCCTTTTCTCTGTTTCTCTTCCTCTATTTTTCTCTCCCTCTCTTTTTCCTTTTGTTCCGTTCTCTTTGTTTTCTTTCTCTTCCATTCTCATCCTCTTCTTTCCCTTCCCTTCTCTTTTCCTTTTCCTTTTCATTTTTCTCTCTCCCTCCCTCTCACCCTCTCCTTTTCTTTGTTTCTCTTCCTCTCTTTTTCCTTTTTTCTTTCTTTTATTCCGTTCTCTTTGTTTTCTTTCTCTCTCTTCCCTCCTCTTTTCCTTTTCCATTTCCTCTCCATTTTCCTCTCTCCCTCTCTTTTCTCTGTTTATCTTTCTCTCTTTATCTCTCTCTCTCCTTTTGTATTTCTCTCTCTCTTTTTTTCTCTCTCTCTTTAGCTTTCTCCCTCTTTTCTTTGTTTTTTCTTTTTTCTTTTTCTTTCTCTTTCTCTCGCGCTCTCGCTGTCTATATCTCTCTGTCTCTCTCGCTCTCGCACTCTCTCTCGAGCTCTCGCTCTCGCTGGATTAACTTAAATTACATTTAATCTTTTTGCTTTCTTCTTTTCTTTTTTTCTTCTTTTCTCCTCCTTTACTTCTCCTTTTCTTTTTCTCTTATTGCTTCCCCTTTTCTTTCTTAAGATCCTCAGCTCTTTCTTAATCACGATATGTTCTATTTTGTTTTGTCTGTCTATGACTTTGTTTCTTTCTTTTTCCTTTTGTCTTTCTCACTTTCTTTCTTACTTCTTCTCTTATATCGTATTGCTTTCTTTATTTTTTTCTATTGCATATATTTATCTAAAAATATAATCTTTCTTTCTTATATATGGATTTATTTTCTACTTTTTATGTAGTCACCTGTTAATTCATAAATATATATGTACATATTTAATTTTTCTATTCTATTTTCATGTCTCCTCAATCGTTAATCGCATGTTTATTGTGTGCATCAATGTTGAGTAGGACACAGGGGTCAAACAGGCGGCCCGCGGGCCGGATTAGGCCCACTAAGGGGTTGAATCCGTCCCGCGAGGCAACACTCAGAGAAGCGCAAGAGAAAAACAAGCTGCAGGTTGAAATATGTCAACTTGATGTTGCCAGAGACAGGTTTCTCTCACAAAGACACTGTACTTGTATTTCTTTTTCTCTCTCTCTCTCTCTCTCACCCTTTTCCACCCCTTTTCTCCCACTCTCTGGGTCTCTCTTTTTCTCTTCCTTTGTTGCTCTTTGTCTCTCTCTCTCTCTGTGTCTTTTTAACTCCTTTTGCTCTAACTTCCTTTTTTCCTTTTCTCTCTTTACTCTTTCTCTCTTCCTACCCTTCGCGCTTTCTTTTCTCTCCTTCTGTCTTTCTATTTCTCTTTGGATTTCTTTCTTCCGCTCCCTTTCTTTTCCCCTCTCTCACGACTTTTCTTTTGTTTCTCACGCTCTCTCTCTCTCTCTTTCTTTGTCCCACCCTCTCTCCTTTTCCCTCCCTCTTTCTCTTGTTTCTTTATCTCTCTTTTTCTTTCTCTTTAATCGACTCGTCCGGCCCCCGACAGAATGTGTGTTCTATCGTGTGGCCCCCGAGTTAAAATGAGTTAGTCAGGGTTGGGTAGGATTACTTTAACTGGATTACTTTCAATGACTTTTGGATGACTCCAATACCAAATATGCTAATAAAAGACAAAATAAACTAAATATAAATAAAATGACTCAATTTTGTGCAGGCTTGGGGAGTAACGGAATACACGGAACGGCAAAAATGATGTTGGCAAGCTGTTTGGATTTATTTTCATTTTGTTTCTGTCGCATTTTATGTTCGTTTTGCCGGAGAACAAAGAAATCAAAGCCAGGAGAGAAAGCTTACCACGTGTTGTGAGTCATCATTTTATTCATATTTAGTTTCTTTTGTCTTTTATTAGCATATTTGGTATTGGAGTTATCCAAAAGTGATTGAAAGTAATCCAGTTAAAGTAACCCTACCTAACCCTGAATGTGGTGTACCCCAGAGTTCTATATTAAGCCCAGTTATTTTGATCATGGAGAGTTGCTGCACTAAAGTGACATCATCAAGATATTAAAAACAAATGAATAATAATGAGACCTGTACTAAGGAAACAACAATTTCCACGGTTGGGTAGGGTTACTTTGACTTGATTACTTTCAATTACTTTTGGATTACTCCAATACCAAATATGCTAATAAACGACAAAAGAAACTAAATATAAATAAAATGACTAATTTTTTTGCAGGCTTGGGGAATAACGGAATACACGGAACGGCAAAAATGATGTTGGCAAGCTGTTTGGATTTATTTTCATTTTGTTTCTGTCGCATTTGATGTTCGTTTTGCCGGATATCAAAGAAATCAAAGCCAGGAGAGAAAGCTTACCACGTGTTGTGAGTCATCATTTTATTCCTATTTAGTTTCTTTTGTCTTTTATTAGCATATTTGGTATTGGAGTTATCCAAAAGTCATTGAAAGTAATCCAGCTAACCCAACCCTGGACATAGTTGATCATTAGCATTAGCATTAGCATCTCCGTTTCAATCAACAGAATAAAGCAGAAACAAAATACAGTATCAACATTAACAAACTCGGGTTCTTGGATTCTTCAATGACCTCATGCTTAAAACCCGCATCACTTATCTCCCCCGCTTCAACTCAAACACAGCTGGAAACAAGCAAACATTGTTTTGTGCAGAAAAAACGTTTTTTTTTTTTAAAAAAAAGAGGGAAAAAACAGATGTGCCGGGTTTTGGGTTTCATCCGGATTTCAAGAAATACGTTACAGACGCCGGGACGGAAAGATCCCTCATATTTCACCCGCCGACGGAGAAAAACACCATGCCTGCGGTCGGAGAAGTCATAGAAGGGAAAAAATACTCGTCGCAATTTTCTTATTAAATGGCGCTGACTGAGTCGATTATCGACTATCCTGGAATCGTTCCGATATCGCCCGGCTTTGTCGTTTCGTTTCCACGGCGATGACGGGGTTATGAGTCTCCCGGGGATTTAAAGAGAATTTTGTTTACAGTAATCCCTCGGTTATCGCGGTTGATGGGGACCGAGACCACCCGCGAAAAGTGAAAATCTGCGAAGTAGCGGCACTAGAAACAACCGCTCGCTTTTGGTATAATAAAGTCAAACTTGAGATGAAATGTGACGGAAGAGAATATACTTCCGTCCTCCATGATAAACAGAATAGAATAGAATAGAATATACCTTTATTGTCATTGTTACAAATGGGCTAACATATTGTGACAACGAAATTGGGCATGACACTCCAGTTTTACACAATCATAGTGAGGTATGAGCAAGAAGATAAAGGAACAGAGAAGATAATGTTATAAGACAAGGGGGATAAGGCTATAGTTATAATTTACATGGTATTTACACAAGAAATGTCGGCATGTGGGATGTTACATACAGGGTTGTCGTGATAACGTCGGTATCGTAACGGTTGTGCAATATTGCATTTGGTGCAAAGTCATCATAGTGCAAAAATAGTCAGCATGAAACAGGAAATGGTCAGACATTGTGCAATTTGAGCATTAAACGTAGTGCAGTCGACATGTGCAAGAACAAGACATGAGTAACATTATATTCGTATGAGGTAGTGTTTTTTTTTTTTTTTTTGTGCGGTGTCTGTTTGAGCAGTGAACAAACATAGTGCAGACAGCATGTACGTGAGTACCATTTTACATACGTGTGAGGTAGTTTTTTTTGCAACAGTTTTCAGTTTTTTGTGCGGTGTCTGTTTAGGGTGGTAATGGCTGTGGGGAAGAAACTGTCTCTGAGTCTGTTCGTTTTTGCTTTGTGTGACCTGTAGCGCTTGCCGGAAGGCAGCAGGTCGAAGAGATGGTGGCCGGGGTGAGAAAAGTCCTTGATGATGTTTTCTGCTCTGCTGAGGTAGCGAGAGCAGGCAATGTCCTCCAGACTGGGCAGAGAGCAGCCGACGATTCTCTGGGCTGTTTTGATGATCCTCTGGAGCTTTTTCCTGTCTGCTGCTGTGCACCCAGCATACCACACCGTGATGCAGTGTGTGGTATGCTGGGTGCATACAGCGCCACATAAGAAGGGGGTGAGGTGGAAGGAGTTGAAGGAGGGGGAAGGGAGCGAAGCGGTAACTCACCATGACTAAGCATTGTGTCAGGGCCTCCCCCTCCCCTTCACAATAAGAGTGTCCACACCGTGTTCTCAGTTGACATAAGCTCGCGCTTGCTCAAGTCAATAAATGCTTTTATTGAGAAGGTAAGGCATATTTTTTAGACCCACGAAGCCTTCCTTTCCTTAACTCTTTTTTTTTTTTTTTTTTTTTCTGGCTTACTTCTTTGGAATGTGAAGGAGTCACCATTTGGCCCTTACTACGACTTTGTTTTGAATTAATTCTGGAATCAAAACGAGTAAAAATGATTAAACAAAAATAATGATAATAATAAAAACCAAACAACCCATATTGATAAAGATTAAGAAATCTTAATTTCCTAGAAAATCACAAGGAACCATCACTGATAAGCCTTTTTAACTGCTATATTTATGCTAGCCCTTAAAGTTATGTTAGCAATCAATGCTAATACGGCTAGCGGCTGCAGTGACCAAAACACACAATACATTTGAGCCAGTGAAATGGAAATCTTTCTTTCTTATTTTCTTTCTTTTTTTTTCTTTCTTTCTTTCTTTCTTTCTTTCTTTTTCACATTTCATCTTTCTTTATTTTAGTCTATTTGTCTGTCTTTCTCACTATCTCTCTCTTCCTCCCATTTCTCATTCTCCTCCTCATTTTCTTTTTATGTCTTTCTCTTTGTCTTTCTTCTTTTTCTCTCTCATCCTTTCTTTATCGTTCTCTCTCCTTGTTTGCCTTCTCTCCCTTTATTTCATTCTTGTTCCCACACTCTATTTTTCTCACTTTATGCCCATCTCTTTTTTCAATCTCTTTCCCCCTCTTTTTATCTTTGTTTTCCTCTATCTATTTCTTTAGGTATGTGTCTCTCTCATTCCCTTTATTTTCCTCACCCTCTCTTTCTTTCATTCTCTCTCTCTCTGTCTTTGTTCCCTCTAATTCTCTTTCTCTTTTATCCCCTTTCTTCTGCCTTTATTTCCTTCTCTTTTTTCTTTCCCCCTTTTTCCTTTTTCTGTTTTTCTCACATCATCTTTCTTTATTTCCCTATTTCTTTATTTTAGTCCATTTGTCTTTCTCACTATCTCTCTCTTCCTCTCATTTTTACTCTCATTCTACTTCTCATTTTCTTTGTATGTCTTTCCCTTTGCCTTTCTTTTTTCTTTTTCATTGTTTGTTTTTATTTTCTCATCCTTTCTTTATCTTTCTCTCTCATTATTTCATTCTTGTTCCCACACTCTATCTTTCTCACTTTTTGTCCATCTCTTTTTCAATCTCTTTCCCCCCTCATTTTGTCTCTTTCTTTTTCTTTATATCTTTCTTTAGGTTTATCTATCACTCTTTCTCTTTATTTTCCTCTCCCTCTCTTTCTTTTATTCTATTTTTCTCTGTCTTTCTTCCTCTCTCCTTCTCTCTTTTTTATCCCCTTTCTTCTCCCTTTATTTCATTCTCTTTATCTCTTACTCTTTTCCTTTGTTTCTTTATTTTCTTCTCCCTTTCTTCCTTTTTATTTTCTATCTTTACATATTTTTCACTTTAACTCATCTGTTTTTAAATATTTTTTCTTTTTCTTTCTCTGTCTTTCTCTTTTCTCTCTCACGTTTGCAATTTGTCACTTCCGTACTAGCCTTTTTTCTATTTCTTTTGCTATCCCTTCATCTCTCTTCTATTTCATATTTCTTGATCTCTTTCTTTCTCTCTTTTACTTAGTGTGTTTCTCATCTGTTTTTCTGGGGGTGGGGGTTACCTGGGGCCCGTGAGCAACATGTTGCTTGCCCCTTTACTCGTATAGGTGAGGGGAGAACGTAAAACCCCAAAAGAAAGCTATTAGAAGTCCTTTATGGGGAAAAAGTCGCCCTATTCATTGAATGATCCTCATATATCGTCAACGAGATTCCCTCCACGACTGTTGTCTTCAACCTCATCGTGAGTTTCAATGATGAGGCGTCAACGTTGAACAAGGAAGAACGAAAGCGGGGGCGATTTCGTACTTGCCTTTTCTCTATCTCTTTTGCTATCCCTTTATCTCTCTATTCCTCCATATTTCTTGATCTATCTTCCTTTTTCTCTATCACTTTTTGTACTTCTCATCTGTTTTTGGGGGGGCTACCTGGTGCCTATGAGCAACATGTTGCTAGCCCCTTTACTCGTAAGTGAGGGGAGAACGTAAAACCCCAAAAGAAAGCTATTAGAAGTCCTATATGGGGAAAAAAGTCGCCCTTTTCATTGAATGATCCCTCCACGACTGTTGTCTTCAACATCATTGTGAGTTTCAATGATGAGGTGTCAACGTTAAACAAGGAAGAACGAAAGCGCCAATGATTTCAATAAAGATCGTTTCTCTGTTTCGCCCGGGCAGAAGACGAAAACCTTTTGAGATCCTCCATTCAAATTTTCACACGCCTCATAAGGCAGAAGAATGCGCTTTTATTATCGCTCGATTGCCGAGAAAATGGTGACGGTTCGGGAGTTTCTATGGGATCCGGCCTGAATTTGGGCGCCCCCTGGGGTCGGCCGGGGTCCCCGCGGTGTTATTGCGAGTAACGAGTCATTCATACGCCGCCGGGGGTCACCGCTGCTGTGATTAAGTCCGCCGGCGTTGCCGAGAAGAAAGAGAATTTGTCAGACGGGAACAAAGTCGGGGTCGGTGTCGTCGGAATGAGATGTGACGTCCGGTTGGTGCTGCTGATTAAATGCGTTTGGGAAGACTTTTAGGTTTAAAGGAGAACAATGGTGGACGGAATAAAAGGGATTATTACACCGGTGGGGGACTCGGTGGGTTCTGCAGGGGGAGGGTCTTTATGAACGAATAGGGTCAAATATGACGTCAGTTATCGGTCGGATAGAAAAAAAATATCTTAGTTATTTGAAGCTACGCTATGATATTCCATCAACAGATTGTAGCTGTTATGTTCCTCGTAATAGTTTCATTTTTTTAAAGAAATTGTAGCTCAACAAGACAATTTTTTGGGAGACACATTTACACAAGTATAAGGTGATGGTGTTTTCACATAGAAATTTGACACAGGCAGCACGGCGGCGCAGTGGCTAGCGGCACAGTTCTAAGGTCTTGGGAACCTCCTGTGTGGGTTCAAATCCAGCTACCAGACTTCCTGTGCAGAGTTTGTATGTTCTCCCCGTGCTTGCGTGGGTTTCCTCCGGGCACTCCGGTTTCCGGCATTTCAGGTGGATTGGCCGGTCCAAACTGTCTCTAGGTGTGAATGAGCGAGCAAGTTTTCTGTCCCTGTGTGCCCTGTGATTGGCTGGCAACCAGTTCAGGGTGTCCCCTGCCCACTGCCCGATGATTGCTGGGATGGGCTCCAGCACCCCCACGACCCTACTGAGGATAAGCGGTGCAGCTAATGAGATGAGAAATTTGACAGATTTGGAACAAAACAAGTTTCTGCTTTAAAAAAAAATCAAATAAAAACTTGAATAAAATGCCCCCGCTTCTCTGTGCAATCTGGTACTGTGAAGAAGGTGAATTGCTTTGTGCCAGGTGGTTGCTCACTTTTTTTTTTCAAAATAAAATGGAGATGAGCTTTTAATGAGCGTTTTCTCACTTTTTTTTTTAAAGCCAAACACTTTCCTAATCATCCCAAAATGTGTTGAGGGATGTTTTTGAACTTGAGTCGGTGTGCTTATTTATATCCTCGCTGCTCTTCCAAAATGACATCCACGCTTTTTGGGACGCTTGGAGCGGCCCCCGCAGGGTCAAAAAAACAAAACAAACTAAAGCGAAAAAAAAAATGCTTGAGTTGAGTGTAGGGAGGAAGGAGTAAAACTGATTAAATGCGCAAAGCATAAATAATAGAAATAAAAAATATAAAAACCGGTTGAAAATTCACACTCGCCAGGCTTCCCTTCTATTTAAGCTCAGTGCGCTCACTCACCCTTTTCAGTCCGTCAACGAACCTCTGCACCCGCAAGACTTTTTTACTCTGTCCGGTATGCTGCTTGTGTATCCTGTCCGGTATCGATCCCGTCTATCTCGCCCTGTTTGATATCTGACTCCAGTCTACAGTGTTTGGTATCGATCCCGTCTGTCTCGCCCTGTCTGATACCTTGCCGCAATCTCCAGTATCGGGTATCGTCCCCGTCTATCTCGTCCTGTTTGATATCGATCTCCAGTGTCTGGTATCGTTCCGGTCTATCTCGTCCTGTTTGATATCGAACTCCAGTCTCCAGTGTCTGGTATCGTTCCCGTCTATCTAGTCCTGTTTGATATCTGACTCCAGTCTACAGTGTTTGGTATCGATCCTGTGTGTCTCGTCCTGCCTGATACCTTGTTGCAATCTCCAGTATCGGGTATCGTCCCCGTCTATCTCGTCCTGTTTGATATCGATCTCCAGTGTCTGGTATCGTTCCCGTCTATCTCGTCCTGTTTGATATCAAACTCCAGTCTCCAGTATCTGGTATCGTTCCCGTCTATCTCGTCCTGTTTATATTAAACTCCAGTCTCCAGTGTCTGGTATTGTTCCCGTCTATCTCCAGTCTGTTTGATATCGAACTCCAGTCTCCAGTGTCTGGTATCGTTCCCGTCTGTCTTGCCCTGTCTGATACCTTGCCACAATCTCCAGTATCGGGTATCGTCCCCGTCTATTTTGTCGTGTTTGATAGCGAACTCCAGTCTCCAGTGTCTGGTATCAATTCCGTCTGTCTCGTCCTGTCTAATACCTTGCTACAATCTCCAGTGACGAGTATCGTCCCCGTTTATCTCGTCCTGTTTGATACCAGACTCCACTCTCCAGTGTCTGGTATCGATCCCGTCTGTCTCGCCCTGTCTGATACCTTGATACAATCTCCTGTATCGGGTATCCTCCCCTTCTATCTCGTCCTGTTTGATATCGAACTCCAGTCTCCAGTATCTGGTATCGTTCCCGTCTATCTCGTCCTGTTTGATATCGGACTCCAGTCTCCAGTGTCTGGTATCGATCCCGTCTGTCTTGCCCGGTCTGATACCTTGCTACAATCTCCAGTATCAAGTATCGTCCCTGTCTATCTCGCCCTGTTTGATATCGAACTCCAGTCCCCAGTGTCTGGTATCGTTCCCGTCTATCTCGTCCTGTTTGATATCGAACTCTAGTCTCCAGTGTCTGGTATCGATCCCGTCTGTCTCTTCCTGTCTGATACCTTGCTACAATCTCGGTTTTAGTATATGTGTTGTACTTCTCTCATAATATTTCTACTATAGAAATAATTATCTTTATTAAGCAGTTAGCATTAGCTACATTTAAACCACAGGCGGCCCGCGGGCCAGATCAGGCCCGCTAAGGGATAGAATCCGGCCTGCGAGACAACACTCAGAGAAGCGCAAGAGAAAAACAAGCTGCAGGTTGAAATATATCAACTTGATGCTGCCAAAGACAGGTGCCTTTCACAAATACACTGTACTCTCTCTCTCTTCCTATCTCCCTTTTCCACCACTTTTCTCCCACTCTCTGTGTCTTTCACTCTCTGTGTCTCTCTTTTTCTATTCCTTTGTTCCTCTTTGTCTCTTTCTCTCTCTGTGTCTTTTTAACTTCTTTTGCTCTAACTTCCTGTTTTCCTTTTCTCTCTTTTCTTTTTCTCTCTTCCTACCCTTCGTGCTTTCTTTTCCCTTTTCTCTCCTGCTGTCTTTCTATTTCTCTTTGGATTTCTTTCTTCCTCTCCCTTTATTTTCCCCCTCTCTCACGACTTTTTATCTTGTTTCTCCCGCTCTCTCCCTCTATCTATCGTTTATTTCTCTCTCTCTCTCTCTCTCTCTCTCTCTCTCTCTCTCTCTCTCTCTCTCTCTCTCTCTCTCTCTCTCTCTCTCTCTCTCTCCCCCTTTTCCACACTTTTTCCACCACTCTCTGTGTCTTTTTCACTCTCTGTGTCTCTTTTTCTCTTCCTTTGTTCCTCTTTGTCTCTTTCTCTCTCTGTGTCTTTTTAACTTCTTTTGCTCTAACTTCCCGTTTTCCTTTTCTCTCTTTTCTCTTTCTCTCTTCATACCCTTCGCGCTTTCTTTTCTCTTTTCTCTCCCTCTGTCTTTCTATTTCTCTTTGGATTTCTTTCTTCCTCTCCTTTTCCCCCTCTCTCACAACTTTTTATCTTCTGTTTCTCACGCTCTATGCTCTCTCCCTCTCTCTCTTTTTCTTTCTTTGTCCCGCCCTCTCTCCTTTTCCCTCCCTCTATTTCTTATTTCTTTATCCCTCTTTTTCTTTCTCTTAATCTACTAGTCCGGCCCCCGACAGAATTTTGTTCTATCCTGTGGCCCCCCCGAGTTAAAATGAGTTGGACACCCCTGATCTAAACGGTTTATTTTTTAGTTTTGGTATTAGAATTAGCTAGTTTGTTGAGCTAATATTTTTTTAGTTTTATTATGTTGTTAGCATTCACTAGCTAGTTAATAAAGCTAATCGTTTTTTGTTTTTGTTTTAGCATGTGGTTAGCATTTACTGGCTATATAGTGCTTGTAATATGGTCATATTTTCAAAAAATACTTCATAACGGTTTGTTAGAAGCATGTTTTGAAAGTGAAGCGTCTTTTTTACTTTCGAGAAAACTTTTTTCTTTAATAGACTGCAAATCATCACAGCTGACCTTCTGTCGGTTTAGCGCTTGCTAGCTTCTTTTGTACTCGCGCTATAGGGGGAGCCCGGCGTCCAAAGCGACTCATCTTCCTCCCCCACGTTGTGCGCACGGCTCCTTTATTTTATATTTTCTTGTTTTATTTTGCTTTTTACTCACGCTTTGTAGTTTGACATGCCGACGTGTAGCACTTTTTTCCCCGTTCATTAAGCGAAGGAAAGCTAGCAAGAATGGCAAGTTAGCGGAGGTAATTGGCTTTGCAGTTAGCATTAGCTTGAAGTAATTGTAGATTAATTTTGTTTAGTTTTAGTATCCACTTAACACTGGCTAGGTAGGAGAGCTAATTGGTTTTGCAGTTAGCATTAGCTTGAAGTAAGTAAAGCTAAATGTTTTTTTTATCTTTAGTATCTACTTAACATTGGCTAGGTAGTAGTGCTAATTGGGTTTTGGTTTGAGAATGTATTTAGCATTTCGTAGCTGGATAACGAAGCTTTATTTTCATTTTGTCGTTAGCATTAGCTAGACCTTATTATTTTATATTTTCTTGTTTTAAGTTGCTTTTAAGTCCAGCGACCATGTTCTTTACTCACGCTTTGTAGTTTGACATGCCGACGTGTAGCACTTTTCCCCCGTTCGTTAAGCGAAGGAAAGCTAGCAAGAATGGCAAGTTAGGCGAGCTAATTGGCTTTGCAGTTAGCATTAGCTTGAAGTAATTGTAGATTAATTTTGTTTTAGTTTTAGTATCCACTTAACACTGGCTAGGTAGGAGAGCTAATTAGTTTTGCAGTTAGCATTAGCTTGAAGTAAGTAAAGCTAAATGTTTTTTTTATCTTTAGTATCTACTTAACATTGGCTAGGTAGTAGTGCTAATTGGGTTTTGGTTTGAGAATGTATTTAGCATTTCGTAGCTGGATAACGAAGCTTTATTTTCATTTTGTCGTTAGCATTAGCTAGACCTTATTATTTTATATTTTCTTGTTTTAAGTTGCTTTTAAGTCCAGCGACCATGTTCTTTACTCACGCTTTGTAGTTTGACATGCCGACGTGTAGCACTTTTCCCCCGTTCGTTAAGCGAAGGAAAGCTAGCAAGAATGGCAAGTTAGGCGAGCTAATTGGCTTTGCAGTTAGCATTAGCTTGAAGTAATTGTAGATTAATTTTGTTTTAGTTTTAGTATCCACTTAACACTGGCTAGGTAGGAGAGCTAATTAGTTTTGCAGTTAGCATTAGCTTGAAGTAAGTGAAGCTAAATGTTTTTTTTTAGTTTTAGTATCCACTGACTAGGTAGTAGAGCTAATTGTTTTTTAGTTCGAGAATGTATTAGGCATTAAGTAGCTGGATAACGAAGCTTTTTTTTTCATTTTGTAGCTACCATTAGCTAGACGTTAGTGAGCTAAATGTTTATTTTAAATCTTATTTTAGTTTACTATGTGATTAACTTTTACTGGCTTTATAAGTAGCACTGTTGTTTTAGGTTCATTGCATAGTTAGCATCGATTAGCTATATAATGGAGCTATCGGCTTTTTTGTTTTAGTATGTTGTTAGCATTGAAAAGCTAGATAGTATAGCTAACTGTATTTTTATTGTTACTATGTTATTAGCATTTACTGGATATATAGTAGAACTAACACTCATTCGCTGGAGGCGGGAAGTAAATCGCTCTCGTACTCTGATTGTGATCCGAACACGGAAGTGGATCTTCCGTAGCGAGTGATGGCTGTGTCAGGGACGGAAAAACTGGTCAGTAGCCGGGACTGGAAGAGCAAGACGTGGTCGGGAATGAGTCAGAAGCCAGAACGGCAGAGTAGACGTAGTCGGGGACAAAAGGATTCGTAAGCCGGGACGGGAGAGCCGACGTGGTCAGGATCATAACATGTTGTAGCCGGAGACAAACTGGAGCAAAAACGGGACAGGTTGGAGTCGGGGTCTAAAAAGGCTTGCTCAGTATACACGGAGATTCACATACGGACTGACAAAAGGAGAGTGATAATAGCAGGGAAGCCAATCTGTCAACGAGCCGTAGCTGGCGCCACATGGGCGGGGCCAATTGGGCGCCATGGCAACCGTGATATCATTGTTTTTAAGTGTTACTGTTTTCAGGATAGACCAGTACGATTATTAGCTCCGATATAGCATTTAACGGCTAGTTCGTTGAGCTAATTGGTTTTTTTAAGTGTTAGTATTTTCAGGATTGACAAGAATGTAGTAAGAATTTGTAGTATTTGTGTCATAATACTTTTTATAGTATTTTTGTTTCATAATGATTATACTATAGTATTTTTGTATTATGGTATTTGTGTAGTAGTATTTTTGTAGTATTACTGTATGATTTCTGTAGTTAGCTTGAATATTTAAGTTTTTTTTTTCGTGTTTCACTTAAAGCAACATTGTAAAATATTTGACCACTAGATGTCACTGTGTTGTCTTGGACGAGCGAGGACCAGGGATACACGACGCAGCGTGGCGGCAGGATGCCACACACACATGGCGTCTATCTAAATGGCAAAATACAAATAAATTGAGCTATTATTATTCAGAAAATTTAACATTGGTACGTAATTCATGTACTTTTTGCCAAGTTTTGGGGTTGTTTTTTTTTTACTAGATGGAAGTTTTTCGTACCACTCAATTTTACGCACTGTCCTTTCAATGGAGGATAGTTTGAGTAGGGGAAAGTTTTATGGTCGTTAAGCAAAAAAAAAAAAGCCAATTACCTCTTAACGAAGTTCCATCGGCAATCAAGAGTTAATGAGGGGATGGGGGAGGGGAGAGGGAGTGACAAAATACTTGTAATTTGTGGAGAAATATGATGTGTAGTCGGGCTCACCTTCATTTCTGCTTTTATTAATGAGTCCTAATTATAATAGAGCAAGGAAAAATGCCAAGACCTTACTTTAACGTTTTTTTCGTCCCTGTGTCCCCCCCCTCATTCGCATCCTCCAATCCCTTTTGTTCAATTTTTAATTACCCACCCCGTATCAAAGTGTTTCCGTCATCCGAAGGCATCGCAAAACAGAAAGTTGTTTCTATTTCTGTCTCTTGTTTCGGGTATCGAGACTTCGTATTGTCGTTTTTTGGGTGGGGTTCATTAGAAACAGGGGTGGAAAACTATTTCAAGTCGCGGGGGCGGGGCCAATCCTGGAGATGTATCTCATATTTCTATTTATGAATTAATATACGTTCAAACGTTTACAGGAAATGTTGTATTGCTTTTGAAATAGATAAATCGGGTTTTTGTAGTATTACTGAAGTATTTTGTAGTATTATTATATATCTTTTATGATATTTCTGCAATAGTATTTTTTAGGTATTTCCATTGTCAGGACCAGAACAGGAAACAGGACCCACTCGCGTAACGTTACTCACAGACTTCCGTGGCGAGCAATGGCGGAAACAAAACAGAAACGAAAACGGGTTAGTAGCCAGGGTGGAAGAGCAAAAACGTGGTCGATATCAGAGAATGGGTCGTTATTCAGGACGGGAGAACAAACATGGTCGGGATCAAAACAGGTTGTAATTTGGGATGGGAGAGCACAGACATGGTCGAGATCAAAACAGATTGTAGCGGGAGAAAAACAGGAGCAAAACAGGAACTAACCCTAACAGAGGACTGGCGAAAAAGGGCTTGCCGTGTAAAAATGGAGATTTGCAGATGGACCGACAGAAGGGGACTGATTGAACAGAGTTTAAATACTGTCAGGGAGCCAATCGGTCAACAAGCTCCAGCTGGTGTCACCTGGGCGGGGCCAATTGGGAGCCACGGTAACCTTGACACACAGGCAGGGCCAATTGGGCACCATGGCAACTGTGTCATCCATAGTACTATTTTTGTGGTATATCTGTAGTTTTTTTGTATCATTCCACAGTAGAGTTTTGTAGTTTATCTGAGTATTTTGGCAATCTTACTGTAGTTGTATTTTTGTAGTTTTTCCTTCGTAACATTTCTGGAGTACTGTTTTTGTAATATTTCTGTTGTGCGGTGGACCCAAATGCTGGAAGCAGGAAAAGGCAAGGTGGTCAAAAAGATGATATTTGACAGTAAATTTATCAACAAGGTAACAAACGGTCAAAAACAACAATAAATTTGTGTGAGCCAAAAAAAAAAACAAACATCATAAAGCAGGAGGGACTGGAAAAGGGCGGAAAATGACAATCACCCGACACTGGGTGCTGTCCAAAATGTCCTTATGAAGGATCGGATGACCTGTCCCAATTACAGATCGTTTAGGCGCCCTCTGGTGGACGGAGGCATATAATTTTTGCAGTATTATCTTTGTATTATATTATTACTGCGGTAATATTTTTTTTATTATTTTTGTAGAGGTATTTTTTAAGTATTACTGCTGTTTTAATAATACTTTCATAGTATTTTTGTGATATTTGTGTCGTAATGATTATATTATACTATTTTTGTATTATGGTATTTCTGTTGTAGTATTTTTGTTGTATTACTGTATGATTTCTGTTGTAATTTTGTACTATTTGCATAGTAGAATGTTTGTGGTATTAGCAATTTGTAATACGACTGGAATTGTTTTTGTAGTATTTCTAATGTAATGTTTCTGTAGTACCATTTTAGTATTATAGTATTACTGTAGTAATTTATTGAAGTATTTTTTTTCTTTTCAGGAAAAAAAAATCAAAGAACTGCATTCCAAGTCCGTGTTTTTAAGCACTAAAATGTATAGTTTTGTAGTATTTTTGTAGTATTTCTGTCGTAATATTTTGTTGTAGATACACAAAGAGATAATAGAGACAATGCTGGCAACAAAAAAAAAACATTATTTTTAGTAAAACTTTATTTACTTTTATATATATTGTCATTATATTTTGACCGTTTTCGTTTGGTTGGCCGGATAAAATAGCTTGGTGGCCGCATGTGGCCCGCAGACCCTAGTTTGCGCATTACTGGCTTAGACTTGTGCAATTTCTCTTAAAAAGGAATTTAGTTTTTTTTATTATTTTCATTTTGAAAAATACGGACCCTAATACGTCTTTCTGTCCCCCCCCCCCAAAAAAACAAAGGCCACATTGTTGCACTCATCCCTCCCCCTCATTTCATTTTATCTACTATTTTAAAATAAACATCCCGCTTATCTGGACCTGCTCCGCTCGCCGCCTTATCTGGGGCCCCGGGGCCTCCCCCCCGACACGACAATGAGCAGGAAGTCGGCGTGTGGAGGCCCCCCGATGGCGCGACGGCGCGCTTTGAAGATGAGGAAATATTTGGAATCAAAGTGTCTGCAGGATTCTTTTCTGAAGAGAAGAAAAATGGCCCCCGTTCACATTCAAAGCTAAACAAAGATTTGAAATTAGCATGTTGTCCTTGCGAGGGTAAGACCAATAATCTTTAACTTGTAAAATGGCGACATCAGACAAAATTATAAATAAACACTTATTTTTTTGTAGGTTTTGGATTAGCCTGCTGAAAACACCGTCCCCACTGTCAAAAATGGGGGTGGTAGCATCATGCTCTGGGGTTACTTTTCTTAACATGCTAAAACTACTGCTAGTACTTTGTTGTTGTAGCATGTTGATGTTAGCATAACTTGTTAACATAATTTGTTAAAATCAAACAGTTAGCAGTTAGCTATTAGCCTACTATATTAGCATGTTGCCGTTACCATGTAGCTGATAGCATTACTCGACAGCATAATTTGTAAGCATGCAGGTATTAGCATGTAGCCGTTAGCATATCTTGTTAGCATTACCAGTTAGCATTCGGCCGTTAGCTAAACTCGTTAGCATGTAGCATAATTTGTTAGGTTGTAATTGTAGTTTGTATCCGTTAGCATAATTTTTTTATATGTATCCATTAGCATTTGGTATCACTTGTTAGCATTGTGATAGTAACTCATTAGCACTTTAAAGAGAAGAGAAATGGGCCCTGTTCACATTCAAAGCTAAACAAAGATTTGAAATTAGCATGTTGTCCTTGTGAGGGTAAGACCAATAATCTTTAACTTGTAAAATGGCGACATCAGACAAAACTATAAATAAACACATATTTTTTTTTTTGTAGGTTCTGGATTAGCTTGCTGAAAACACCATGTTGCCGTTAGCATGTAGCTGTTAGCATTACCCGTTAGCATAATTTGTCAGCATGCAGCTATTAGCATGCAGCCGTTAGCATAACTTGTTTGCAGAATTTGTTATAATGAAGCAGTTAGCATTTAGCTGTTAGCCTAATATGTTAGCACGTTGCCGTTAGCATGTTGCCGTTAGCATGTAGCTGTTAGCATTACTCTTTAGCATAATTTTTCAGCATAATTTGTTACCGTTCAGCTATTAGGATGTAGCTGTTAGCATAACTTGTTAGCATTAGCAGTTAGCATTCAGCCGTTAGCATAACTCGTTAGCATTAGCATTTGGACATTAGAATCACTTGTTAGCATCGTTGTAATAACTCATTAGCACGTAGGCCCCCTGATGGCGCGACGGTGCGCTTTGAAGATGAGGAAATATTTGGAATCAAAGTGTCTGCGGGATACTTTTCTAAAGAAGAGATAAATGGGCCTCGTTCTCATTCAAAGCTAAACAAAGATTTGAAATTAGCATGTTGTCCTTGTGAGGGTAAGACCAATAATCTTTAACTTGTAAAGTGGCGACATCAGACAAAACTATAAATAAACACATATTTTTTTGTAGGTTCTGGATTAGCGTGCTGAAAACACCATCCCTACTGTCAAATATGGGGGTGGTAGCATCATGCTCTGGGGTTACTTTTCTTAACATGTTAAAACTACTGCTAGTATTTAGTTGTTGTCATTTATCTACTCTGAATATGTGGTGCAAGGCTCCCTGATCATTGTCAAAAAATTTCAGGAAATGAAAACGTGTAAAAATGGAACAACAATAAACCACAAAATGAAATAATGGAAAACAAAAGACATATATAAGGAGTGAGAAGAAGCATAGGTTATCAGCTCTGGCATGGAATGGCAGGAAGCCAGAGGACGACGAGATCGATACAAATTGATATCAGACAGATGGGGTTGATACCGGATAGGACGGGACAAGAAGGATTGAACTGAAAGTAGGTTATTGATATTAAACCGGACAAACTAGACCGGAACGAAACTGGAAACCGATATTAAACGGGACAAAAATAAACGGGAACAATACCAGCATCGAAATACCAACAGGAAACAGGAACGAGTCAAAACCCACGTCTTGCGGGACAGAGGTTTGTTGACGGACTGACAAAGGAAGAGTGAGAGCACTGAGCTTAAATAGACGGAAAGTCAATCCGTCAACGTGCCGCAGCTACATGCTAACGGCAACATGCGCCAAAGAGCCTCATGCGGCTCCAGATTTAACCCTTTCCTATTCTGCGTTTGCAGGTGGAATGGCTGAAGAACGAGGAAGTGATCGACCCGGCGGACGACAGGAACTTCTACATCACCATCGACCACAATCTGATCATCAAGCAGGCTCGGCTATCCGACACGGCAAACTACACTTGCGTGGCCAAGAACATCGTGGCGAAGCGGCGCAGTACCACTGCCACCGTGATCGTCTACGGTGAGAAGCTCTCTTAACCTAGTAACACCCTTTGTTTTATGCTAGTCACAAACATGTACAGCAGACAACACACAGCGAATGCTATCACAAGGGCAGGTTGCAGAGGGATGGGTGTGACTGTCTGTTTGCATGACTGTGATTGGCTGGTGTATGCTGTCAGTCAAACAGTAGGCCGAGCTCACCACCAAAAAACCAACTGCATGCTAACAGCTAGTATTTTAGCAGCTCCTTACATTGATAATAAACTCATCAATTAAATCGGACTCTGAGGAACGTCAGGAGAGTGCAAAGAAATGCTGATCACCACCGGGTGCTCCGTGGATTGTTTTAGGTCCGGGGAGAGTAAGCAAAAGTGGAGTTGCATTGTATGGCCTACTGTTGCAGCTCTATAGATAAATTAAGTTATGTTTAACTTACTTTTGGAAGATGAGCTTCAAGAGGTCCTCCTCTGTGGTAAAAAGTGGCAGAAAAAAAGCCATCCGACCATTTTCTCAACCGCATCAAGCTTCCTTATTCCACTTTCATATCAAATGAAACGTCTCGCCTTTTCTTTACACTTTACACCAACCCTATAGAATGGATGCATGAGATACAATAAAAATGCCATCGTGTCAAAGTGATTTTGCTTCAGTGGTGTGAGTGGTCTACTCATTTTTATGTCATGCTGAATGTAATAAAATATAGCAACCATAAAAAGAAAAATATTAATAATAATTGGAGCAAAAGACAAATATTAGACATTGTAAAGGAAAAAAACTACTTACTTCACACAGAAGATTTAACCAATTAACAATGCAAATCGAGACCCATAATATAAACAACCTTGTAATAACATAATAATAACATAATAATAACATTGTAACTAGACAATTCCTGAGGCAATTGTGAGAGTTGTGATGGATCTGGAAGATGATACCGGTTTATATAATGCCGGTTGTTTGCGTGTAACTGTTAGCATAAACTTTTTAACTCAGATAGATGTATCTGTAACTTTTAACTTTGTACTGTGTAGGGAAAAGCATAAATTCATTAGCATATTGATCTTAGCAGAACTTGTTAACATAATTTGTTAAAATCAAACAGTTAGCAGTTAGCTATTAGCCTACTATATTAGCATGTTGCCGTTACCATGTAGCTGATAGCATGACTCGATAGCATAATTTTGTAAGCATGCAGGTATTAGCATGTAGCCGTTAGCATATCTTGTTAGCATTACCAGTTAGCATTCAGCCGTTAGCATAACTCGTTAGCATGTAGCCCTTTATCATCATTTGTTAGGTTGTAATTGTAGTTTGTATCCGTTAGCATAATTTTTTTTGTATGTAGCCATTAGCATTTGGTATCACCTGTTAGCATCGTTATAATAACTCATTAGCATGTAGCCGCCAGCACAACGCATTGCCACTGTGCTTACAGCACTGTTGGTAATGCGTTGTGCCTGGCTAAGCCATCACAACTAATAACATTATTATAATTATAGGACTGCACAAACTGGTAGCTCTTTTTGCTAATTTGTAACAAAAGTATCAGTATCAGTATCGATGACTACTCAAGTTGTTTGATGTTTAAGTATAAAAATCGTACCACTGCATTCAATATTTTTCATTTTAAAAACAGCGTACAAAGCGAAAACGAGCGAGCTTGTTTTACAGTTACCGCGGGGAAGCGCCTTTAATGTCGACGTCCCGTTGATAAATGAAGTACAGTGACGTCGCCACGTCTCAAAAACGGGAGGCGGCGAACGCGTACGCTTAATTGTGTCGTGTCTTCAAAGCCCGGGACTCGAAGACGACTTTGTACTGTCACATTACCTCAAAAAAAAACATACAACTGAAGAGATATTTTACGCCATTTTCTAGCGTTAGGGAGTAACCAATAGTCACTACAAAGAAGATCTAGAAGATGTGAAAAATATGTAAATGGTTTGTTGACATATTGGGCATTCATCTGTTTAAATCTTTGGAAGTGTGAATTTCCCTATGGGGATGAATAAAGTATCTATCTCTCTATCTCTCTATCTAGATGTCTATCTAGACATCTATCTATCTATCTGTATCTATCTAGACGTCTATATCTATCTAGACGTCTATCTATCCATCTAGATGTCTATCTATCTATCTATCTATGTATCTATGTATCTATCTATCTATCTATCTATCTATCTATCTATCTATCTATCTATCTATGTATCTATCTATCTATCTATCTATCTATTTAGATGTCTATCTATCTGTATCTATCTAGACGTCTATCTATCTATCTATCTATCTATCTATCTATCTATCTATCTATCTATCTATCGCTCTCTATCTCTATCTATCCATCTAGACGTCTATCAAGACGTCTGTCTATCTATTTATCTATCTATCTATCTATCTATCTATCTATCTATCTATCTATCTAGGCTTCTATCTATCTATCTATCTATCTATCTAGACGTCTATCTATCTATCTATCTAGACGTCTATCTATCCGTCTATATGTCTATATATTTATATATCTGTCTAGATGTGTGTCTATCTATCTATCTATCTAGACGTCTATCTATCTATCTAGACGTCTATCTATCTATCTATCTATCTATCTATCTATCTATCTATCTATCTAGACGTCTATTTATCTATTTATCTATCTATCTATCTATCTATGTATCCATCTATCTCGACGTCTATCTATCTAGACGTCTATCTATCTGTCTATATGTCTATATATTTATCTATCTGTCTAGATGTCTATCTATCTATCCATCTATCTATCTAGACGTCTATCTATCTATCTAGACGTCTATCTATCTATCTAGACGTCTATCTATCTATCTATCTATCTATCTATCTAGACGTCTATCTATCTATCTATCTAGACGTCTATCTCGACGTCTATCTATCTAGACGTCTATCTATCTGTCTATATGTCTATATATTTATCTATCTGTCTAGATGTCTATCTATCTCTCTCTCTATCTCTATCTCTCTCTATCTATCTCTCTACCTCTCTATCTCTCTCTATCTCTATCTACTGTCAAAAATATCTTGAACTTCTTGGAAATCTATACTGCCCACTCCTGTTCTTGTTGTTTAATTTGGGCGGATGCCTGGCGTAGGAGTGGAGGTCTCAGTGCGGCGGTGTAAAATGTCAATGGTCGGTCGGCGTGTTGCGTTCAGGCGTCTGACTAAGATGGATGAGAAGGGAGAAAGAAGCATTAAGGGAAGCATTAGGGAGAAGCGGTCACTGGAAAGGACCGTCATGTACTGTCTGCAGATGTGACAAAATGCTGGCCCGAGTGTGTATGTGTGTGTTTGTCTACGCCGCTGCACGGTTTACGTGATAAACGGACTGAACCAACGGTTGAAATATAAATAAGACAGTCACTACACCTCTGGAGGCATCTGTTCTTTGCAGGGATTAAAGAATAAAGTCATCCTGGGTTTTTCGCGGGTGTTGGGTTTCAAAAAGGTCACTGCCATAGTCAAAACCTGCATAAAAATAGAGATCTTATTTGATATATATATATATATATATATATGAGAGAGAGAGAGAGAGAGAGAGAGAGAGAGAGAGAGAGAGAGAGAGAGAGAGAGAGAGAGAGAGAGAGAGAGAGAGAGAGAGAGAGAGAGAGAGAGAGAGAGAGAGAGAGAGAGAGAGAGAGAGAGAGAGAGAGAGAGAGAGAGAGAGAGAGAGAGAGAGAGAGAGAGACACGCAAGCCGTATCCCCCTAGTGGGAGGTGGCTATAGTCAAGAAAACATTCACATTTTGACCCCTTCTGGGAGATTGATACAGAGGAGGGGGTTCCCAGCCCCAACATCTCATGGAGAGTCATTAGGTGACCAAAGCCCCCAATTCCAGACCAAATGTTGTAAATCTCAGGTATGACCCGGCCGAGGGGCAGGCGCCCTACCCCCTAGGCCACCGAGCTTTTTTGTCAAATACTAGTATACATTTAAACCATAGAACAAACCCAATCAGCAGGCTCAGGCATTTGTTTTATAATGGAAAGTACTGTATGCTGCAGTTAACTTCTGTACTGTAAATTATAATTTAAGGGGGACTTCTGAATCCATATTTTTTTTTGATTTATTGAGAGACAAAATCATTCAACCTAACAGACCTACATGGTTTTGTTTGTCTTTTTTATAAAAACTTGTGATATTCAGTATTCGCAATTATACGATATACTCAATATTCATAAAGCAGCTACCTTCCCAAACTTAGAAGCCTCTGAAATACCAAAACTTGAAAAACAAAAAGCAAAAGCAAACAAAAAGAAAAAAGGAAAAAAAAAAGAAAACAATTTTAAAAACTACTTTGGCAACATCAAGTTGACATATTTCAACCTGCAGCTCGTTTTTCTCTTGCGCTTCTCTGGTTGTTGTCTCGCGGGCCGGATTCAATCCCTTAGCGGGCCTGATCTGGCCCGCAGGCCGCCTATTCGACACCTGTGATGTACAAGGAAATACAAATTTCTCAATCAATGATTTTAATGAATATTGGTATGAAAGTTCAGGTATTAGTGCCTAATATTCAAACATTGATTATTTTTGTTTTTCACTGAATAAAAGTTTGTTTGTACCTCTAGGGGGCAGTAGAGCAATATTCTTTAAATGGTACAGGAGGAATAGTAAAATGGAATGTCTTTGATAATTGATTGAATTTTGCAGTGAAAAAGCTGTTTTCCTCTCCTAGTAAACGGCGGCTGGTCAACATGGACCGAGTGGTCGGTGTGCAACAGCCGTTGTGGGCGCGGGTACCAAAAACGCACCCGAAGCTGCACTAACCCAGCCCCACTCAACGGGGGCGCCATCTGCGAGGGGCAAGGCATCCAGAAACTACCGTGCAATTCTCTCTGTCCAGGTAAAAATTAAACTTTGTGATGGCCACGAGATGTAGTTTGTGTTGCAAAATGGTCGAAATAACGTGGGGGATCGTCCGACGCCATCCTGGTAAATCTCCATTGAAAAGTATTTCAGTTCGAGTCCACCAAATTACCGTGAATTCCGGACTACAGAGCGTACCTGATTACAAGCCGCAGCCACCACATTTTAAGAGGAAAACCGATTTTGTACGTACACAAGCCGCACCTGTATATAAGCCGCATGCGCCCACATTAAAATAATGAACACAAACACATATCTTTTTAAAATACCATATTTTCCGAACTGTAAGGCGCACCTAAAAACCCCAGTTCGGCCAAAAAATGACAATGTCTCTTTAAGAGACACCACTGATTTGAATCGTAAAACATTGATTGGACTGGGAATCGAACCCGGGTACTTGTGGTAAGAGTGCCGTATGATACAACTAGACCATCAGCGGTATAACTGAAATTTGACAATTCATTCGACCATGTCTCATTACCACACTCATTTTACTCATGGTACCAAGAACACTCATTTGCATAGTGCATTCTCCAATTATTTACCAATAATTCACACAGGTGAATAAATCAGAGTTTCAGGCACTGTGAGTAAATCTTGCCTGATAATGAGATACATTATTTTTTTTTGTATGTCATGGTGTACTGGTAATGTCTCGACCCTCCTAGTGTTTCCCAGTGTTTTGCGATTTATTTAAGCGGCACCCTCTTGCTGTAGTCTCAATCTCTTGCAAAATAGTCCTGTGCATAGAGGTAAGATCTTAAACCTGAGTCCTCCCGTGTTCTCACAAATGAAATACGAAATTCCGAGTTAGCTTCGGGTTCGGGCTTAGTACCTGCGGTCGCGGGTAGGTTCGGGCTGGATTTTTTAAATCGCATTCTTACCTCCACCTTATGTACTGTAATCATTTGCTCCTTATAGTATGGAAATTACGGTAACACGGTTCCGAATAAAATTCTCTTTAATCCCAGGGAAAATTTAACACCAATCCCCGAAATTTTCCAACCCATGTGTTTACATCTGCATAATTCACGCCATGGTCTGTTGTGTGTTAGTGGATGGCCTGTGGACAGAGTGGACAAAGTGGTCCACTTGTGGGACCGAGTGCACACACTGGAGACGGAGAGAATGCGGAGCTCCGGCACCCAAAAACGGTGGCAAGGACTGCGAAGGCCTGGTGCTGCAGTCCAAGAATTGCACCGACGGCCTCTGCATGCAGAGTGAGTATGCGTCCACCCCTCATCCGTCCTCATCCGTCCCACCCCTGCCCGGGGGCGTCTTCACCCCTCGCTCGTGTTTCATTTCGCCCCGAACGTCAATATGGCTTCCGGTTTGGTCGTGTTTTTCTTCTTTCATTGCACCAAAGTTTATGAATTCCTTCTTTAATTCCAGAGTTGAGTTACAAGGATTCTTTGTAATAATCGTTTTTTTGGACTAGCGTGTGACGTCATCCACTCCGCTGTTGCTAAACTACAACACAGCACCCTGAGGCCATCCTGTTAATCTGTTAATAAACAACAAAGGAGATTGCTGGAAGTGTGAATTTCCCTACGGGCATGAATAAAGTATCTATCTATCTATCTATCTATCTATCTATCTATCTATCTATCTATCTATCTATCTATCTATCTATCTATCTATCTATCTATCTATCTATCTATCTATCTATCTATCTATCTATCTATCTATCTATCTATCTATCTATCTATCTATCTATCTATCTATCTATCTATCTATCTATCTATCTATCTATCTATCTATCTATCTATCTATCTATCTATCTATCTATCTATCTATCTATCTATCTATCTATCTATCTTTGTCTCTATCTCTATCTATCTATCTTAAACTTGCTAATTAATCTAAAGGGGAAAAAGCAGAATAACGTAGAAAAATACTTAAAACAAATAAAAGACGAATTATTTATACGATGTATTTGATTTTTATATCAATTATTGTAAAAGTTTATTGAGTAATTGAAAAGCTAGACAAAACCCTTAAAGTAGAAACATATATTTATTTTGTTATCAAGTACCCTGTTATACATTAAAACCAAAGAACAAACAGGACCGAGTCAGAACCCACGTCTTGTGGGGCAGAAGTTCGTTTGACGGGCTGACCAAGGAAGCATGAGAACGCTGAGCTTAATGTAGACAGAAAGCCAATCTCTCAAAGAGCCGCACCATGGCAACAGTGACACACACGGGCGTGGCCAATTGGGCACCATGGCAACTATGACAATACAGTATGTCAAAAAAAATTCGAGCATAAGTTATTGCACGGTGGCACGGCGGCTGAGTGGTTACCACACATCTGAGGTCATGGGATCAAATCCAGCTACCAGCCTTCCTGTGCGGAGTTTGCATGTTCTCCCCTGTGTACTTACTGAAAGTGTTATCATTTTCCCTTTTAAGTTTCAGTGGTTACTACCTTTTGAAACATACGTGGCAGGACTTTGCAGGAAACCGCGACTTCGATCCGGCTCTTCGGTGTCTCTGCAAGGGAGCAATTATCGCCGGCTCCTATTTTCACTTTCGGGATCGGTTCCAAACTCGCAAACAGCTGCAGGAGTTGAAAGCCTTTTCATAAACGGCACTTTTTGTTTTGCTTTCGCTATTGGTTTAGTCGTTTTGCGAGGCGGGTGAGTGTGGGGGGGAAACAAGGCGGTGTGTTGTTTTGCACTCGGTAGGGTTTCCTGAGGCGATGACTTGTTTAGAGCTTTTCTGTTTTTGTTTTGAACCGAAGCCAAAGGTGGAAACGCTCGCTAAACGTGCTGAGAGGTGCGCTTGTTTGCGGTTTGTCGTCTAGAATGACGGAGTCGTGTCTAATCTCGTATTACAATATTGATAAGAAGGGACCGGTCAGGAACGTTCGCTCTGAAAATGCTGGTCTACTAGTGATCCCAGGAGCCAAGAAGAAATCCGCAGGTTCGAGAGTGAATGCTTTGTCCTTGGAGATTCGATCTTGAACCTCAGTGGAACTGTTTAAATCTAGGCTTAAAACACACCTCTATTCTATAGCATATGAATAACTTATATTTTATGTACACAATATATTTGTATTATCTGTTATTGCAACATCCATTGCAGCCTGGTCATCCTGGAAGGGGGATACCTCATGTGCTTCTCAAGGTTTCTTCATTTTCCTCATGTTGAGGTTTTTGAGTTTTCCCTTGCCCTCATGTAGGTTTTAGATCAGGGGATGGTGTCAAAATAGTCTGTGGTTTGCAATATAGACGCTGCCCAACTTACAAACAAAATAGGTTCCGAACGATCGTTCATAAGTTGAATTTGTTCGTAAGTTGCTTCAGTGCTATATTTTGTATGTCTAAGGCTTGTATAAGTAACCTGTACTTTTTGTACTGAAAAATAAAGATTTCATAAAATAATATGCTCCATAAAGATAAATAAAGTTGCTGGAAAAAAGCGTTGTAAAAAGTGCCAGGAAAAATGCGTTCTGACCATTTTTCTCAACCGCATCTATCTTTCTTATTCCACTTTCATTTCAAATGAAACAGCTTGCGTCTTTTTACACTTTACACCAACCATATTGAATGGACACACGAGATATTAAACAGTAAAAATGTCAATGTTCTTAGCATGCTAGATAAGGTACACTTAGCAATGTATGTTTGGATAGATAGATACTTTATTCATCCCCGTAGGGAAATTCACACTTCCAGCAGTATCTTTGTGTTAAAAAATATGATGATAAAATAAAAGATATAGAATACCAAAATACCCAATATAACGTTTTGCTATATAGCAGGGGTGGCAAACAAGTTTGACACAAAGAGCCGAAATTTTTAACTGTGAGAGTCAAAAAGCCACACCGCGCACTGACCTGCCATGACGGACAAACACACACAATTAAAAACATTATTTCCCATAACGCACTCCTCTCCTTACAATACAACAAGTATTGTTCTTGTGTTGATTTCAAGGAAAGTGTCCACCCTCAATACACAAAAAAAAAACTAAACGTGAAACAAGGCAAAGAGCCACAGTATATAGAAAATATGATGAGGCAAAGAGCTGCATTCTTGTTGGCCAAGAGCCACGTGTTCGCCACCCCTGCTCTATAAAGATAAATAAAGTTGAGTTTAACCTACTTTTGGAAGATGCGCGTCAAGAGGTCCTTCTCCGTGGTAAAATGTGGCCGAAAAAAAGCGTTCTGACCATTTTTTCTCAACCGCATCAGGCTTTCTTATTCCACTTTCGTTTCACATGAAACAGCTTGCCTCTTCTTTACACTTTGCACCAACCGTATTGAATGGATTCACGAGATATTAAATAATAAAAATGTCAAAGTTCTTAGTACGCTAGATAAGGTACACTAAGTACTGTATGTTTAGATAGATAGATAGATAGATAGATAGATAGATACTTTATTCATCCCTGTAGGGAAATTCACACTTTCAGCAGTATCCTTGTGTTGAAAAATAAAATAATAGAATAAAAGATATAGAATACAAAAATACCCAATATAACGTGCTGATATAGAGTATTTAATTAGTGCTACAGAAAATACATACTGTAATAAGAATAGGGTAGTATGCAGATGTGGGGTTTAATGTGGGCTTTTACTCCCGGGTGGAGTTAAAGAGCCTCATGGTATAAGGAAGAAATTATTTCCTCACATGATCTTTACACACGAACTAGGAAATAGAAGCTGGATTTCTTCTTCGGGGTGGATGCTGGGTGAGCTCTCACAGCGCCACACGCCGGTAGTGGCAGAAAGAAGCACTACAGTACTGTCCGGTACTCGGTAAAATGGTGCACACAATACAAAATCTAGCTTACAGCATTGTCCAGATATTTTTTTTCGTATCTACCGTTTTTCGTAAGTCGAATGGTCGTAAGTAGGGGAGCGTCTGTAATCTGTGGTGTGTGCAGCCCTTTGAGACTCTTTGAGATTAAGGGCGTCACAAATAAACCTGACTTGACCACAAAGACAACTCAAATCAAACTGTTCCTACGCGAAACGATAAACGCCTTCCGATTGTTCCATTACTTCGGTCTGAGTACGTTGGTCTGCGAAGACGAGCCTGCATAAAAAAACATGTCACGGCGATAAAGACTCCGACTCATTTCAAAGATTGATTTCCTTTCCTGTTTTTTCCCCGGAGAAGCTAAGAGGGTGAAGCCACTTATGCCAATGCTAACGACCGTTTCCACTCACACCGAGAGAAGCCATTATGCGAATGCTCTTTATTTGGTCGATGGAATCTCGACTCCGAGCGCCGATTCACTCCTCAGGAACCCCCCGACGCAGATCTCATCCGATTTTCCGTCTCTGGATCGTCTTTCAATCCTTTTGTGGCCTTCTAGCATCGAAACCCAGACTGAGAATTTGATCATAAACAAGGGAAGGGCTCAGAGCTTAGCCTGGGAAGCTATCAGATTACATACCGTAAATCCCGGACTATAGAGCGCACCTGATTATAAGCCTCACCCACCACATTTTAAGAGGAAAACCGATTTTGTACATACACAAGCCGCACCTGTATATAAGCCGCATGCGCCCACATTTAAAAATGTAACACAAACACAAAATTAACCGGAACCCGACTTCAAGTCCCGCGATTGGAAGTAAATGTCCTTCATTAAAGTCCACAGTCCAAAAATCCCAGCCGGCTAAATGAACGGAAAATGATACCGGTACTTAAGGTTTGATGCAGACCTGCAGTAATCCAAAGAAAAAAAGTGTATATTTCCAAAGGTAAGGGTGGGAAAAATATATCAGATGAACACATTTACTCACGCAACTCCTTTTTCTTTAACCAACTTTTTGCCCCCTCTTCTTTCCTTGTCTGTCCCTCACCTTTAGCGGTCCCCACTTAAACTCGGCACCCCGCGTTTGTTCCGCCCCTCCTTTTTCATTCACCCGTGCAAAACATATCAGAATAAGTGTCTAAAATAAGTACAAATAAATACAAAAATATACAGTTGCAAATACATATTATACATGGGTTACACATATTTACAAAGAAAGACGGTACACTGAGAGAGTTTTCAAAGCTTTAATAATAATAATATAGCTTTGACAGGGCAGTTAACACTCGAGCGCCGCTGGCGGCCGTTAAAAAAATTACATTAATTGGCCGCATCGCTAGATAAGCCGCAGGGTTGAAAGTTAGGGGAAAAAGTAGCGGCTTATAGTCCGGAATTTACGGTATTTGCTTTGCTCTGAGACAGCTAACCTTACTTTTTCACTCATTCAGTGTCATAACGTCAACATTCGTTTTCAGGAGCATTTTCCTTGAAAAATGGATTGTTTATGTTTTATTTTTTAAAAAGACACTCTCATAGCTTTGACGCTTTGGATCAGTAACTCTTAAGCCCTCTGAAATTATGTCAGTATGATAAATCACGACTAGATGGCAGGAATGGCTTTGAACAGATCTTTGTCCACACATCAAGGAGCCCCCTGCTTCCTCTGTCCAGCGATTGAGAGTGAGTGGGTGGCACCCCGAGTGACTTAAACCGCGAGATCACCAAAAACATCAGGGCCGGAAAAGTTCTTGCAAAGTTCATGCATCGTTCAGTGTTTTTGCAATTAAATCTTATTTTGAAGGCAAAGGGCCCTTTAATGGAAACCATTGTTTAAAAATCGTAGGTCTCAAAAATGAAAAAAAAGCCCCAAAGTATAAATTCTGCTTGAAATGCATCATTTCAAAATGCTGTTTTTCTCAGAGGTTTTCTTGGAAACTACTATTTGAAAGAACTTATTATATATATATAATAATAATAATTCATAATATATATCTATAAATAGATATATATCCATATGTATATTGAATGAGTTAACTAGCTCTAATTACGATAAAAATTCACAGATCCCTTGGTTTTGGCGGTTAATGGTTACCAAAACCACCCGCGCAAAGTGAAAATATACAAAGTACCATCGCACCTTTATAAAAGCCCCCAAAGGGTTAAACTTACCTCGAGATGACATCACTACCGAGTGAGAGTTCATGGCTGTAGCAAAATAACAATTATATGTCTATGAATAAAAACAGAATTGCAGTTGAGTAAAGGTTATAACTGTTTTTATACAAAAGTAAAACAAAATTAGATAGATTCTCCTTTCAGTGCAAGAAAGCAATTTAGAGAGCGGCTGGCTAGCTGGGCACTAGCATCGGGTGTCCTCGAATGGAGACAGATCCCCGCAATGATTGAAACAAAACTGTCCCGAATGTAGCGGTTTCCCAGGGATTGTTGCTCCAAGTCATCATTTCATGTCTAATGGACCTGGCGTAGGCAAGAAACCGGGTCCGCAAGTGGTTTCAAAGAGTTGTTAGCCTAGCCGTCAGCAATAGGCCGGACCAGCAGCATTGCCCTTGCCTTCTCCCATACGCCGCTCCGGTCTCATATTGAACCCGATGATAATCCCACGAAGGACCTTCTGGGGTCCAATCAAATTGACAGATTTATTTTCAATGCAACGAGCGGCTAAAAGCTACTGGTTGCTATGCTTCCTAGATTTTTTTTACGGAGGCAGCGCTCGCCCGCTGTTAGGCTGGTATAAAATGATAGTCACAGTCACAAACACAGTCACACCCACCCAACAGAGCACCCTCCCTGATCTGTCCCTGTGGTTTGCTGTCTAACAGAACACAATACACGATACAATGACATTAATGACAATAAAGAACAAATCAATTCAAAATCCGCGAAGAAGCAGACAAGTAGCGAAGCGTCTCTGTACTACCCTTTTTTTGGGCGGCCAAAGAGTGTCCCTCATCTATCATCTCATTGATTTTACTGCCGGCAGCTCCTCTCCTGGCGGCTCTGACCCCGGTTGTTTGTGTAGTTGCTTACCGATGCCCCCGTATCCAACACCCCCCCCCCCCCCCCCCCCCCCCCTTCAAGAGCAGATACAAAAATATAAAACAGAGCAACACTAGGCCAGGACGCTGTTGTCCTCTGTCTCAGAGGAAAAAAACGTTAGTATTTTTTGTTTGATCTGTCTCCGGTACGTTTCCGTCCTCGTCTTTCAAGTTAACTTCTTTTGCAGGAGAAAAAAATGGTAAGGTTGAAAAAAAAAACTGAAAAGTAAGTGCCCCCCTGTTGTCAGCTCATCCAACTGACTCCAAAAGTTCTGTGAATGTCGACCTAAATGACTAACAAGGACAAAAAGAGTGCACCTCTGTGTCATTAGGTCTCAATTGATATCAAAATAGAGAGAGCATATGACCACTGCAAACATAGCAAAACCTGGCCGTCCTTTTAAACTTTCAGCCCAAACAAGGAATAAACTAATCAGTGAAGCGACCAAGAGGTAGTGTTTTCAGATCAGATGACCTGCAGGCACAAAATGGAGGCATTGTTCTTCACCAGCTTAGAGAAAGAGCATATGACCACTGCAAACATAGCAAAACCTGGCCGTCCTTTTAAACTTTCAGCCCAAACAAGGAGAAAACTAATCAGTGAAGCGACCAAGAGTGGTGTTTTCAGATCAAATGACCTGCAGGCACAAAATGGAGGCATTGTTCTTCACCAGCCTAGAGAGAGGGCATATGACCACTGCAAACATAGCAAAACCTGGCCGTCCTTTTAAACGTTCAGCCCGAACAAGGAGAAAACTAATCAGTGAAGCGACCAAGAGGTAGTGTTTTCAGATCAGATGACCTGCAGGCACAAAATGGAGGCATTGTTCTTCACCAGCTTAGAGAGAGAGCATATGACCACTGCAAACATAGCAAAACCTGGCCGTCCTTTTAAACTTTCAGCCCAAACAAGGAGAAAACTAATCAGTGAAGCAACCAAGAGGTATGTTTTCAGATCAGATGACCTGCAGGCACAAACAGCTGAAGTGGAATGATTAGCGTATCAGACTATTAGTCATACTTTGCATAAGTTTGCTCTTTATGGAAGAATGACAAAAACAAAGCCCTTTCTGAAAGAATATCATTAAAAAAAACGATTTGGCATTTCCAAGAAGCCACAAAAAGCAAGTGGAACAAGGTGCTCTGGTCAGATGAGACCAACATGGATGTTTTTGGGATGATTGCAAAGTGTTACGTTTAGCATAGGCGTAACACCGCACATCTCCCTGAAAACACAGTCCCCACTGTCAAACATGGTGGTGGCAGCATCATCTAGGGTTGCTTTTCTTAAGCAGGGACTTAGAAGGTTGTTAGAGTTGATGGCAAGATGTATACAGGAAGATTCTGGCAGAATATTAGTTGGAGTCTGCAAGAAATCTGAGACACAACCTGAAATAATGAATACAAAGGAATGGTTATAAAGGTGTTCAAATGGCCAAGCTTAAATCCAGACCTTAATCCTATAGAGCATTTTTGCACAACCGATCACCATTAAACTTTAAGGAACTTGAGCTGATTGGTAAGATAGAACTGGCAAATATTTCGGTTTCAAGTTGTGCAAAACTTAAAAGACTTGCCCAAAAATACTTGTGGTTATGATCACAGCAAAAGGAGGTTGAACTCAAAGGGGGGGGGGCAATAATTTTGCAACATCTATTTTTTATTTTATTTTTTGCAGCACAATATTAAGTTTTTAATTCTTGGAAACTGTTTTTGAGTTTTCTTCTATTAGTTTGAAGCCCGAAATATTTCAATAGGTCAAAAAGTTCTTGTCGAGCCAGTGCGTTTGCAAGGCACTGTACAGTAGTCGAGAGGTTTAGTTGAAATCTGCCCGAATTTTCACGGTAACAAGACCCAACAGACTTTTTACTGTTTTTTTCCCACCGCCTGTAAAACGAACTTGACGGATCGGACCGCTCCCTCCCCCCGATTCGGCCTCTCCTCATCGGTCTCGGGGCCCGATAAGCGAGGGAGGGGCTGGAATCAAGAAAGATGGTTTCCCCTGCCTCGTTTATCCTCCTCATGACTTTGTCGCTGTCTCATTTGTTGCATTTGTTTTTCTGTTGGCTTAAATTTGATTTTCATCATCCCTCTCTCCCGCCATGTTCCGAACCCCCACCACCGCCATCCTCCCCTCTTCCCCCCCTTCCCATTCCTTCCCTCTCTTCAAGGTTCCTTATATCAGACGTCATCTGAGGCTAAAGGCGAGCTTGATTTGGGAAATACATGTGAGTTCTTCATTTACTTTTTATTTGTTTTGTATCATTTCCATACCTGTTTTTGTCTTTACTCCCATGATCCTCAGTACTAAAACTAGCGTTTTCATTCATGTACATAGGCACATTACTCAAATCGTTATCAATTTGTGTTTCAGTTTTTCTCAGCTCAAACTAAGCATTCTACAGTGCTACCTCTACTTAAGAATGTAATTTTTTTCGGGAGTAGCTTTGTAACCTGAAACATTTGTAAGTAGAGACACCTTTTGAATGTAAATGCCCTAATCTGTTCCAAACCCCAAAAGTATGTTTTCAATAAATCGTAAAGGAACATCAGAACATGAAACAAATAAATAATAAAGTTGGATAAACGCACAACAAATATAAAACGAGAGGCACAAAAAAACAAAGAATAAAGGAAATAATAAAATTAACTTTTTAACTGGGCTCTTTGTTTACTGTTCCTCAGCAGTGTTTCTTGAAAAACTGATCCAATGACGTCTGCTTTTGCCGGCTTTTGACAATCCTTTAGAAATGTGCGGGGCATATGCCATCATAATGAGCGATCGCCCGACCTGTCAACACTTTTTCTGGGTGATTCCTTACCACAAATTGTGAGACTTGATGGAATTTTGCCAAAAAGGTTTTTTTTCTGCTGTTGGAATGATGGTCCTTCTCCTTGTCTTCTCTGAACTCCTGCGGTGGTGTGTGTTTTCATACCTTTTCCCTATCTCTTGCTGTGTTTTGATGGCCAGAAAAAGTCTCTTCCTCTTCTTTTCTCTTTCTCCACTTTTCTGCATGCCTTTGGCTGGGTCCATTGTGAACTTTTCATAGCGGTACCATAAAGCAGACTGTTTACAGAGCAGAAAGGGGACACGGAGAGCATGCTGGATTTGACACAAGTGCATCAGTGGCCAGGTAGAACTTTGGTAGTGGAGAATGGCAGTGTGTCCTGTATTTTTTTTTTACTTTGTATCCTGAAACGCCTATGCAACCCGAGGCAATATTTACCCATTCAAGTACTTTTTAACTTTAAACTAGTGCCTCAGGAGGTAGAGCGCTCGCATTGGGATCAAGGGATCCCAGTTCGAATCCCGGCTCGTCCGTGTTACATGTCGAAGTGTCCTTGGGTAAGACACTGAACCCCTAATACCCCCAATAAGCAGGTTAGCGCCTTACATGGCTGCAAGGCCGCTATTGGGAAGTGTGGAGCACATTGTAAAGCGCTTTGGGAAGTCATTGACTTGAAAAGCGCTATATAAATGCAGATCATTTCATTTCATTTATGTAAAGACATTTGTAAGTAGAGGTCGCACCCAAGAGGACATCTCTATTTAGAAAAAAGAACCCTCTTCTTTTTGGCTCGCCTCACTTTTGGCTCCCAAACAGCTTCTCATTTTTCTGTAATATATTATCAATAATGGTAATAATGATAATTATCAATAATAATATCAATAGTAATTAAACATTATGCATTAGACGATTTAGTAATTAGTAATTGCATATGTTTTGCATGAAAAATACATTAAAATATTTACAAAACAGGTTTTACACAAGTTGAACAGCAACACAATATCCCTGAAATTGCAAAACAATAAAATAAAAATAAAATAACTCTTCGGTGCTATAAATAAACCAAAAAAATAAATAAAAATTATATTTTTGTCCAAATTAAACACAGATCCTCTGAGAAAAACACGCACAAAATATAAATGAAACAAAAAGCTCAGCAAGATTAAGTGGTTGAATGCGCTCTGCTTCGGAGCAATCAATATCAATAAAATGAGTCCAAAATGGGCTCATTTTTCTGCTTTCTATCACTGTCTAAAACTCATGATAAACTCATGATAAAACTCGGAAAAGTTGCCTGCCCAATTTTTCAAAACTTGAATCACAATAATTCGACTCATCGCAAAAAAAACCCATTGTTGTAAAGTATTAAGGATTGATAATCAGAATATATAACAGAACAACACTTTAAAATGAAGTTTATTATAAATCTACTTATAACATTCATTGCATGTATATGACTTCACTGTTTTCCATCTGCCATCAATATGTACCTGTATTTACTCATCTTCATTTATGCAATGTTTGCGTTGCGTCGCCTGCTACAAGCCACGTGAACTCGTCTTTCCACCATGCTTTTCATGTACGTTTACATTTTAAAGCGTCATAAATTTGGTTAGCTTCTTTTGAATCCTGCTTCTGGGGCTGAGGTTTTGGCTTGATTCCTAACCACTTATTCATTTTTCTTGTGTTCTCTGTGCGTCTACTTTGGAAAATGATATACAAATGCATAATCTTATAACCAGGGTTGGGTAGGGTTACTTTAACTTGATTACTTTCAATTACTTTTGGATAACTCCAATACCAAATATGCTAATGAAAGACAAAAGAAACTAGATATGAATAAAATGACTCAATTTTGTGCAGGCTTGGGGAGTAATGGAATACATGGAACGGCAAAAATGATGTTGGCAAGCTGTTTGGATTTATTTTTATTTTCATTTAATTTCTGTGGCATTTTATGTTAGTTTTGCTGGAGATCAAAGAGATCAAAGCCAGGAGAGAAAGCTTACCACGTGTTGTGAGTCATCATTTTATTCATATTTAGTTTCTTTTGTATTTTATTAGCGTATTTGGTATTGGAGTCATCCAAAAGTAATTCAAAGTAATTAAGTTAAAGTAACCCTACCCAACCCTGCTTATAACACTCGGGATAGTCCGGAAGCGCAAAGTTATTCGATGCAGGCTTCTGATTGGCTGTCGATTATGCAAATTGCTAAACGAACCGGAATTCAGACATTTCCAAACCGGACGAAGATTTCGAAATCGGAATAAAGCAAACGTTTGATGTGAAAAATTAAGATCTTTTGCTTATTTTTATTTTTTTTTGGGGGGAAAAAGTTGTCGGCCACCCGAGCGATGACGTTTTTTAAGTTGTACGCCCGACGCAAAAGATGTACGCCCTGTTATTTCAGACACTGTTTCTATCCATACAGTATTTACTTTCGTTTTTGTCTTCTGTATTGAACTCCATTATTACGTAGCAACTATAGAGTGTGACGTATTGAAGCTGTGCGCGGATTGTTGAAGCAGAATATCAGAATTCATGTCAGTTTACAGCAGCCCATTGACATAAATAGATCGTAGATGGGAACAGGTCAGTAGTAAGATAGTTTAGTCATCAAAATCAACAACTTCTTCGAAAGTACTGGAATAATAGAAAAATAGGACTTGGAAGTGCTAGAAGAGTACTTGGGTTTACCCATAAAATAGGTGTACGAACCCTGTTTATTGTATGCATCAAAAATATCGGCACTTGGGCAGCTCTTGTTTTATTTATTCACCGGCCAATTATTGTTGTTTACACGTAAGCGAAAATATAGCGTTCTACCGTCGGCATCCCAAAAGCCAATTGCAGCCGAATGATGTTCGCGCGTGTCAATCGATAACAATCGGCGGCCCGATAAAACGCAGCTGTTTGTCCGACGCTCCGCTTTTGATTGCTTTTTTTTTTTAAACACTATGCCGGAGAAAGTCAATATGGAATTGCTCACATTCCTACTCGGTTATGACTTGTTTAAAGTGGTACGGTTATAAAAAAGTGGATTTGGAAGTCTGTTTATCAATGGTGAGAGGCGGGACTGTCGTCATGGTAACCGGTTTGGGGTATAGTAGCATATAAAATGAGTGCTTTGGTGCTGTTTTGGGACATCACAGTGACTAGGACATTGTCTTGTTTATATTAGTATCCATCCATTATCTGCACCGCTTATCCTCAGTAGGGTCGCGGGGGTGCTGGAGCCCATCCCATCTATCTTCGGGCAGTGGGCAGGGGACACAGGGACAGACAACTCGCTCGCTCATTCACACCTAGGGATATTTTAGACCGGCCAATTAACCTGACATGCATGTTTTTGGAATGTGGGAGGAAACCGGTGTGCCTGGAGGAAACCCACGCAAGCACGGGGAGAACATGCAAACTCGACACAGGAGGTTCGATCTCATGACCTCAGAACTGTGCCGCACACAAGCTAAACACTGCTTCGCCATGCTGCCCTTATATTAGTAATTAAACGTAATTTTGTGTGTCTTTTGAGGAGCGTTCTTAGCCGTCTAAACCCGGGTTTTGGAACCCAAAGGTGGGTGGTGGTCCCGTTTTAGTGGGTCGCAGACCTTATAACGCTAAGAATAAAAAACGGAGGGTCAATTACACTCTTTAGTAGAAGAGCAATAATTCCCTGCTCGATCTGCTCCTCCTGTTCAGTCAATAGGCTCATTTGAGAGAGACTACGTCTCATTTTATTGGGTTTTTAATGGTTTTATTTCCTTTTTTTCCCCATAATAATGGCTACCAGGGAAATTTGTGATAAGGGGAAAGGAAAGATGAAAACGGTGACAACGACGATTGATTTTGAGAAAGGAAACGAGTGTATGCATTTGAACAGCTACAGTAAATGGTGTAAAAATGTTTTATTTTTAGCTTTTTACCAGTGTATTAATCTTTATTTACCCGCATAGAGTTTAGGTACATGCTTTGAATTTATTGTAGTATGTGTTTATTCTAAGGCAGTTTTAAGGAGTCGCTCGTATGCAATATAGGCTTATATGCGAGTGTATACGGTACTTGAAGTTGTTTTTGTTTTGCTGGTCATTTTGCTTTTTGAAAAAAAAATATATATTTTTTTATATCTCTGCTTTAAACTGCACTATTTGTAGGTGGAATTTTTTTCCTAGATTTGTAATTAGGGTGGAATAGTGGGTGTTCAAGACAGATCAGTTGAGAACCAGCGATCTAGTGGTTAAGTTTCGGCTCTCCCACTGCCGTGACCCGGGTTCGATTCCCATTGCAGTCAATGACTTGCAATGACGGTCCGCACATTTTTCGACTAATTTGTCATTGCACTAATACATATTGTCACAGTTGCCATGGCGCCCAATTAGCCCCGCCCGTGGGTGCCAGCTGCAGCTTGTTGACGGATTGGCTCCCTGTCAGTATTTAAACTCGGTCCTGTCAGTCCCCTTTTGTCGGTCCGTCTGCGAACATCTGTTTTTACACGGCAAGCCCTTTTTTCGCCTATCCCGTTTTTTTGCTCCTGTTTGTCTCCCGGTACGATCTGTTTTGATCTCGACCACGTCTGCTCTCCCGTCCTGAATTCTGACCTGTTTTGATCTCGACCACGTCTGCTCTCCCGTCCCGAGTAACGATCCGTTTTTGATCTCGACCACGTCTGCTCTCCTCTCCTGGCTTTTGACTTGTTTCCGATCCTGACCACGTTTTTTTGCTCTTCTGTCCTGGCTACTGCCCCGTTTTTTTATGTTCCTGACACCGCCGTCGCTCGTCCTACTCGTGCAATCCTTTCCATTCTTCCCAATAAAACTGTGAGAAAGGTTACGCGAGTGGGTTCTGTTTCCGTTCTGGTCCTGACACATGTGTTTAAATTCCGTCCGCCTTATCGTCCAGTACACCTTATATGTGAAAAATATATAGCAAAAGATAATTTCGGAAATACGCTACCTTTTTTTTGGGGCATCCACTGGAATAATCCATCTTTTTAAACCCAAATTGCCGCTTTTACATCTCTCACGTGGTCTTTTAGCTCCTCTAAAACGTTCCGCTCGTAACTTAAATCCCTCGCCTGATGGTAATAATAATATTAACGACATTCATAAGTTACTCCAATACCAAATATGCTAATAAAAGACAAAAAAAAAACGAAATATGAATCAAATGATGACTCACAACACGTGGTAAGCTTTCTCTCCTGGCTTTGATCTCTTTGATCTCCGGCAAAACGAACATCAAATGCGACAGAAACGAAATGAAAATCAATCCAAACAGCTTGCCAACATCATTTTTGCCCTTCCATGTGTTCCGTTACTCCCCAAGCCTGCACAAAATTGAGTTCTTTTATTCATATTTACTTTATTTTGTCTTTTATTAGCATATTTGGCATTGGAGTAATCCAAACGTAATTGAAAGTAATCCAGTTAAAGTAACCCTACCCAACACTGCGTCTGTGGCGGAAGGATTAAGGATGAGGATGGTGATGATATCCTGATGCTTTGTGCTTACTTCCAAGTCTAATTGGGGAGGAAAATATACATATTTACAATATTTTTATTGATTTTTCTATTTATTTTTATTTTAGTGCATCAAGATTCAATGTTTTCCTCCTTGAAGGCCTATTTGGCGCTAATCTTGGCTTTCGTGGCCTTTGCTGCCCTCTACTGGCTAATGAGCAGACGGCAGCATTGTATGTGTGTTGAATACATTATTATCTCGTCATAAAAGAACCTAAAATAGGAACAATACGTGGATTATTAACCTATATATTATTTTATTTTACAATACAATAATCCGATGAAAAATAGATTTTTTTCCCACAGGGCAAAACGTTTAAATTGATTTTCTTTAACATCCTTATAACAACGTAATCAAACATTATTTTCGACGAGATTAGACATGGCACTCCAAGAGAAACACAAGATAAAAAACTAAATTGGAAAACATATTTACAACAAAGTACTCAGAGGCTGGCCTTAGCTAAAATGCTAATGCATTTGTTTGACAAATAAACGTACTTTATACTGTATTGGTAAACGTTTTTTTTTAATACTACATTACTTCCTCTAAAACTGTTTTTTTAGTCAAAATTATAAGAAACTACTAATTTTAGGAGCTCCAAAATAGCAAATGGCGGTTAGCTGTCAAGTTTGGTAACATTATTTGCTAGCAAGCTTTCGCGTCAAACATTGCTTTTTTTAAATCAATTTGGATCTTTCACTAATTGTTATTCATCTTAAAAGTGGTGTGAAAAGCAAACAAAACTATATATTATGATGTTTTTCTTGTAAATATAAGAAAAATGAACCTTAAAAGTGGGATAACAATTTGTTTTTCTAATTTTTAGAGAAGTGTTTAGCCGTTGAGTTAGCTAACACGATGTTCCCGCTAGCTTTAGCATCAATGTTGACAACAAAATTAGCTTAAAACATTTTACATCAAGTTACATGTTTAGTTTGTTTAAATTAGTTAGCCCAGGCAGCGACTTGTACTAGTTAGCGGTTTTAGCTTGTAGCTGCTAGCTGTGATAGCATGATGGCCATAACCTGAAGGCTTGCAGTAGGATTTTCTATTTTGTCTCTGAAGTAAAAAACAAACAAAACTGTATTTTTTTTTTATTTAAACATAAATATACACCTTAAATTGGCAAAATTATTATTTACATATATTCAGTGTTAAAATGTTATTTTGTAAGCAAAGTACCCCAGTTTTATGGGAAGTGAAAACCTTTACTTGGAATGCATCCTTTTCACCAAAACGAGGATATTTTTTTATAGAAACAAACATTTTCGGCAACGTTAGCAATGTTGGACTGTTCCTTTAAAACTGAGTCCAAATGGCAAAAAATGGCTGGCTTGAGAGAAACATCTGGCATGGAATGAGTTAAAAGCTCTCACTTGCTGCCTGAAAAAACAAAAAAATCATCTCATTTGTCAACTGGGTGACATTGGCGAGACGAGGCCGTCTAGCGGTCGTCCATTAAAAGGTGGCTTGGCTAATGAGCGCCCGTCTGGCTCTGGAACCCCCCGCCATCTTTTCCGGGACTTTCTATTCACCAAGCCCTGCCCGTGGGCGCCAGCTGCAGCTTGTTGACGGATTGGTTCCCTGTCAGTTTTTAAATTCGGTCCTGTCAGTCCCCTTTTGTCGGTCCGTCTGCGAACCTCTGTTTTTACACGGCAAGCTCTTTTTCGCCTATCCCGTTTTTTTGCTCCCGTTTGTCTCCCGGTACGATCTGTTTTGATCTCGACCACGTCTGCTCTCCCGTCCGGAATTCTGACCTGTTTTGATCTCGACCACGTCTGTTCTCCCGTCCCGAGTAACGATCCGTTTTTGAACTCTATTCCGATGGCACCGCGGTTTAGCTTCTGAGTACCGCTCATTAGCCTCGGATCGTCTCTGGTTTCATGACAACTAAGTGTTTCAAATATAAGTCTGAACTTTGCCGTTTTCTACTCTTGGGTCGAACGTCCAAGTAGCACAACATACCTTAAGAGTCTATTTACAGGTTGTGTTCATAAGTGGCTTTCCAGAGCCATGGACTTACACTATACATGGATGGATTCGACTGATGTAGCCACTATACAGTGCAATGAAAAAGTATTTGCCCCCCTTTCCTGAATTCTGTTTTGTTTTTGTTGTTTTTTGCATATTTATCACTCACAAAGGTTTCAATTTAACAAACCAATTTTTGTTGTTGTGGAGTAAGGTGAAGTTTGCGTGTATGATTCGCCCTGTACATACTACGCGAGAATTCACCGAATTGAGGCAATTATGTAACATTTAGCATTGAAAAATCAAGGGAAAACTCCATTTTCCCCTTTTAAGTGGGCAAAGTCAGGCCTGTAGGTTTTACTTAATGTCATTTAAAGTCAGTGCTGCTCATTAGTCTCAAAAAATATTTGATTTCATAACAACTAAATGAGACACTCGAGAAAGATTGAGGTTTACTTACTGTATATATATTTTTTTTTTCAAGCAGAAATGTGATGCTGTCTTGGCTAAAAAAAAAGGAAAAGGCTGTTTCCTTGAACTTTTAACAACAGTTTAAAACAATAATTTAAAACCCAAATTGTGTTGTAAACCCATAGAACTATACGGAAACCCTACTCCTAATTGAAAAAGTTTTGAAATCCTAAATTCTGTTTAATACCTGAGTTTAAAAACATATTTTGAACCAATATCCTGCGTTTAAAACCCTAATTTAAAACCCAAATTGTGTTGTAAACCCATAGAACTATATGGAAACCCTACTCCTAATTGAAAAAGTTTGAAACCCCTAAACTCGGTTTAATACCTGAATTTAAAAACATATTTTGAACTAATATCCTGAGTTTAAAACCCTAATTTAAAACCCAAATTGTGTTGTAAACCCATAGAACTATACGGAAACCCTACTCCTAATTGAAAAAGTTTTGAAATCCTAAATTCTGTTTAATACCTGAGTTTAAAAACATATTTTGAACCAATATCCTGAGTTTAAAACCTAATTTAAAACCCAAATTGTGTTGTAAACCCATAGAACTATACGGAAACCCTACTCCTAATTGAAAAACCTAGTTTTAAACCCCACAAACTCGATTTAATACCTGAGTTTAAAAACATATTTTGAACCAATATCCTGAGTTTAAAACCCTAATTGTGTTGTAAACCCTTAGAACTATTCGGAAACCTTACTACTAATCGAAAAAGTTTGAAACCCCTTAACCCGGTTCAATACCTGAGTTTAAAAACATATTTTGAACAAATATTCCGAGTTTAAAACCCTAATTTAAAACCCAAATTGTGTTGTAAACCCACAGAGCTATACGGAAACCCTACTCCTAATTTAAAACCCCAGTTTGAAACCCCTAAACTCAGTTTAATACCTAAGTTCTAAAACATATTTTGAACTAATATACTGAGTTTAAAACACAAATTGTGTTGTAAACCCATAGAACTATGCGGAAACCCTACTCCTCATCGAAAAAGTTTGAAACCCCTTCACTCTGTTTAATACCTGTGTTCAAAAACACATTTTAAACTAATATCCTGAGTTTAAAACTGTAATTTAAAACCCAAATTGTGTTGTAAACCCATAGAACTATACGGAAACCCTACTCCTAATTGAAAAAGTTTGAAACCCCAAACTCTGTTTAATACCTGAGTTTAAAAACATATTTTGTACTAATATCCTGTGTTTAAAACCCTAATTTAAAACCCAAATTGTGTTGTAAACCCATAGAACTATTCGGAAACCTTACTCCTAATCTAAAAAGTTTTGAAATCCTAAACTCGGTTTAATACCCGAGTTTAAAAACATATTTTGAACTAATATCCTGAGTTTAAAACCCTAATTTAAAACCCAAATTGTGTTGTAAACCCATAGAACTATTCGGAAACCCTACTTCTAATTGGAAAAAGTTTTGAAATCCTAAACTCGGTTTAATACCTGAGTTTAAAAACATATTTTGAACTAATATCCTGAGTTTAAAACCAAAATCATGTTGAAAACCCCAAGACCTGGACTGAAACCCTACTCCTAGTTTACAACCCCCATTTTAAAACCTTATACCCGGTTTGATACGCTAGTTTAAACTCTCCTACCCAGTTTAAAAACCTGATTTCAAACTCAAATACAACGTGGAATACGACCCTAAAACTAAACTCCGTTTTATATTGTCCTAAAAACCGTCGACCAGTTTTGGAAAACGCTTAGTAGAAATCGAATTTCCTATATAAATATATGAATAATGTTCTTATTTTGGCCAAAAATAACTTAATTCTGGTGATTATGGAACAATTAAACCCCCAAACACAAGGGGGCACTATATCTTCCCCTAAATTCAGCAGAATCCAGTCTCTAGGCTCAATTAACATCAATTTTCTGGTGGTTTTCCGCAGTGGCCCCCAGCACGGACGACGTGGCGCTCTACGTGGGCATCGTCATCGCCGTGATCATGTGTTTGGTCATATCCCTGGTGGTGGCGCTCTTCATCTACCGGAAAAATCACCGGGACTTCGACTCGGACGTCATGGACTCGTCCGCCCTTAATGGCGGCTTCCAGCCCGTTAGCATCAAGACGGCGCGGAAAGGTAAATTGAGAGACTGAAATGTTTTGTATCGTTAGCTAGATTTTTAGGAAACATGTCAAATTGTTGTTTATTTTGCTTAATTATGTTTCTTTTTTTTATTAGAAAAAAATCGTAAAAAAAAAAAAATCGTAAAATAAGTTAAATAATTACCTATATACAAGCAGAATGGTCCGGGCGTTGCTGGGCATTCTCTTTGGGAGAGGTTGTTGGGATTGATAAGCAGAGGCGAAAGTGCCGCTTCCTGAAAAAGAGTCGAAATTCCCATCACTCATCGCTCGCCCAATAAGGACCCGGTGTAACTAACTCCCGAGCCGAAAAACCCTTGCCCCCCCCCGGCACTCTTATCCCCCCGAATCCCACACCTCTGTGAAAGAACCACCGCCTGGAGCGATTGGCTATTAAAAAACACATGATGACATGCCTTTAATCATGTTTCCTTTTTTTATTAGAAAAAAAAGTTTTAAAAAAATCGTAAAATTAGTTAAATAATTACCTATATACAAGCAGAATGGCCTGCGCGTTGCTGGGCATTCTCTTTGGGAGAGGTTGTTGGGATTGATAAGCAGAGGGGAAAGTGCCGCTTCCTGAAAAAGAGTCGAAATTCCCATCACTCATCGCTCATCTGAAAAGGACCCGGTGTAACTAACTCCCAAGCCGAACAACCCTTGCCCCCCCCGGCACTCTTATCCCCCCGAATCCCACACCTCTGTGAAAGAACTACCGCCTGGAGCGATTGGCTATTAAAAAACACATGATGACATGCCTTTAATCATGTTTCCTTTTTTTATTAGAAAAAAAAAAGTTTAAAAAAATCGTAAAATGAGTTAAATAATTACCTATATACAAGCAGAATGGCCCGGGCGTTGCTGGGCATTCTCTTTGGGAGAGGTTGTTGGGGTTGATAATAAGCAGAGGCGAAAGTGCCGCTTCCTGAAAAAGAGTCGAAATTCACATCACTCATCGCTCGTCCGACCTGGTGTAACTAACTCCAAGCCGAACAACTCTTCCTCTCTGTGACATTCTTATCCCCCCGCAGAAGTACAGATCGCTGTGAAAGAACCACCGCTTGGAGCGATTGGCCATTAAAAAACACATGATGACATGCCTTTAATCATGTTTCCTTTTTTTATTAGAAAAAAAAATCGTAAAATAAGTTAAATAATCACCTATACCTGTATACATCAGAATGGCCCGCGCTTTGCTGGGCATTCTCTTTGGGAGAGGTTGTTGGGATTGATAAGCAGAGGGGAAAGTGCCGCTTCCGGGAAAAGAAGGGGCAGGGCTTCACCATATGGTACTGCCAAAAATTCAGACGTTAGCAATTAACCACGAACTGAAGCTAGTGGTTTCAGTGATCTGTCTAGGACCTTTCATTGCCAAAAGTAGCTGTTGAATAAATGAATGAATGAATGAATGAATGAATGAATGAATGAATGAATGAAAATGTTATTCGAACATCAACATAAAAACAGAAAAAAATCGATAACTCAACAACAAAATCATGTTACATAATATGTTCGAAAAGGGTTTTAGGAAATGAACTATTAAGAATGTATCGTTTACCAAATTGTTCTAATTAGTTATCTGACTCCATTAACCAAACATAACCTTCATTCACAAGAGACCGGCATTTCCACACGGGGGCAGATTTATTTTCTTAAAGTATTTAACTAAGTGAACGCCATCGAATTAGCCGAATTATTGTCGCTCGAGTCTTCGTCGCGCCTTTTCTCTGGATTGTCCCTCTCTTTCTCCTCCGATCTTCTGAAATTCTTCTCTCGACCCACGTCCCTCCCAAGCTGGGATTCAAGGAATACCAACCATTCCTTAGTTTCTATTTTCAAATGGTCTGCATTTATAGAGCGCTTTTCAAGTCAATGAAGACCTCCCAAAGCGCATTAAAATGTGCTTCACACTTACCCATTCACACAAAGAGTCTGGGCGTGCCGGCTCCTCCCATGGGGAACACCCATGTGGGCTCCACCTCGTCGCCTCGATGTCTGGACCCCTGGCTTCCTGCGTCTTGGCCTTCTCCGTCAGAGTCCTGTTATCAACAGAACTAAACAAAGCATTCGCATTCGGAACGGCGTGACCTGAAGCTCACTCAGTGAAAATGTTCATTGCACTCGATAAATGTAGATTTTATTTGATAGTACGAAATATAAAGTCCTTCAAGGGGGAAGAATAAGCATATGCTTATATTCCCTACCCCTTCATCTTCCCCACCAAATACACCAATGATATTAATAATAACGATTATAGTATAACAATAGCAACAATCTAAACCTGAACAAGTGAATATGTCACGAAACGGAACAGGAAGCAGGAAGTAGGAACTCATTTGCGCGGACGTCCTCACACTTTAATTGAGAAAAGAAAAGTTGTCCGAAACACAAACAGACCAGACCAAAAAACAAAACGGGTCACACACACAGGCAAAACTATAAACTAAATTAAACAGCCCGCACCTGTATATTAGCCGCATGCGCCCACAGGTAACACAAACTCAAAATTGGGGTTTTGGGGTTTTTAAGGGTTATTGTTCCATCTTCGTTATTCATTATCCATTATCCGTTATCCAAACTGATACAGTCCAGAAAACACAGCTGGTTAATTGAGCGGAAAATGATACAGGTACTTATGATTTAATGCAGACCTGCACAGTCCGGGTGCCCGTTGAAAGTAATCCAAGGAAAAAAGTGTATATTTCCAACGGTAAGGGTGGGAAAAATATATATCCACTATTGTCGGCCGCGTCCACAAACACATCTCACCTTTACTCCACTTCCCGTCAGCCCGCGTTTGCCCCGCCCCTTCTTTCTCATTTGCTCGTACAAAACATATCAGAATAAGTTTCTAAAATACATTACAAAAATATACAGTTGCAAATACATATTATACATGGTTACACGTATTTACGAAGAAAGATTGTACACCGAGAGAGTTTTCAAAGCTTTAGTCATAATATTATAACTTTCATCCCAAACCGTGCCTGTGAAGGGTAGCAAAACGCTACTAGCAACACGCTCGCAACACTTTAAACGGCTCTGTTAAAAAAACATACCGTACTTGTAGTAATCACGGTAAACCGTCCTCATCTTCCTCCTTATAACTAACGTCATCAAAGTCGTTTTCCCCAGTATGGGAAAGAGACTTTGTCGTATAGACGTCGTCCCACGCTCCCTTATTCAAAAACACGCTAGCAACACGCTCACAAAGTTAAGTTCACGTGCATTGCTCTGTTTCCTTCTTTATCGGACTGCTCATTATGTGCCTTTCTTTTTGCAATTTGCATGATGAGGATGAGTCTACGCTAAATTAATTTGTGCACAAACTAAGAAGTTGCAGTCTTCCTCGGCGCATATATTCCACCAGTCTAAATCTTACCCTTTGTACTCGAGCGCCATTGGCGGCCGTTAGAAAAATGACATAAATTGGCCGCATCACTGAATAAGCCGCAGGGTTGAAAGTTTGGGGAAAAAGTAGCGGCTTATAGTTCGGAATTTACGGTAATCAGAAAATTTGAGTCAGCCGGTGTCAAGGGGCGGTGCCAGCTGGGCGCCATGGCAACCTTCCAGAACCTGACAGAATAGTTGGACATTGTTTTTTCTTGTCATGTAAATTGTTCCAAAGTTTGACTCCACACACAGACACACACATACTTTTCCTGGTGGTTCTCAAAAAGTAACGCTAACAACTCAAATCGTCTTCATCTTAAAACAAACATCGGCGAGCGGCGGGTCAATCCGTACCTCGATACGAAACATTCATCTTCGTACCTGGAGGCTAAACGGAGCTTTAGCGTTGCCATCTGGCAACGGTACCTCAGACTGAGTCATGTTGTTTTTCCTAAGACTCGACTTCCTTAATGAGACAAAAAAACGAGCAAGGTTTTCGATGTTCAGACCAATGTTCGCTGTAATTTTCCAGGGGTCTGCGCGTTCACACAAAGTCGGTGAGCAACGCTTGAAACAACAGTGAGCAACCATAATCCCAAGTGTGGCAAGATATTTCATTATCAAACATGTCCAAAATTTGACATCAAGTTACGTTTTGTTGAGTTTCCGGCAATGCAAGATTATTTTTCTCTTTTGAATGAATTGACTCATGTACGATTGCAAAGCTTGTAAGGCCTACGAACGTCGTTTGTTTTTACAATTTTTTCACAAGATTTCCATTTTTGTTTTTTCCTGATATATTTTGTCGCAAAATATTAACATTTTTGGGGGCTTATTTAGTCAAAAAACAACCCGAAGAGCCGTATAGGACCCGAAAGAGGCGGTTCCTTTTAGTGAGTCGAGCCGAAGAAGCCGGTTCTCGACAAACTCTACTAACTTTACTCAACTTCGTTCTACTTCGACCTTGACTTCTAAATACATTTTTGGGGGCTTATTTAGTCAGTTGCACGATACACAACTGTATTTAATCACATTTTTTAGTGGAAGTACAATGTTGGCAAAAAGATTCACTTGATATCATTGGAAATTATTTGAATGCAACACAAACGTTTTCTTCTTCTTTCCGTGTTTTTTTTTTCTACTTTTTTTAAAAAGTCCTTTAAAAAAGATCTCATTGTGTTTATTTTTTCCGAGCTGTTACTTTTTTCTTTTTGTTCTTTATTTACTCGTTTCCTACATTTCTTTCTTTTCTTTTTTTCCTTCTTTTTTCTCTTCCTTTTGTTTCTTTTTTTCTCAGCTTTTCACTACTTTTTCACTTTGGTATTTTTTTCTTTTTTGTTCTATTCCCCCCTTCCTTTAAGTCATGTTGTGCATCATTTTACATCATATTTGGTCATGTTGGGATGAAAGAAGCAAAAACAACCTGAAGAGCCGTTTAGGACCCGAAAGAGCCGGTTCCTTTTAGTGAGCCGATCCGAAGAAGCCGGTTCTCGAAAAACTCTACTAACTTTACTCAACTTCGTTCTACTTCGACTCGACTTCAAAATACCGCATTTAGAACACAACGTCGGGGGAACCCGTGTATTTTTACCACTATGCACTGTAACTTTGACTTAATTCGCCTCTTAATCAGTCATTTTGAGCCCTGATTTTTGTGCGCTGGCTAGATTTTCTTGCGCAGCTTAGAGGGAACACCGGTTCCGACCAAAAACGAGAAACCTCTTTCCCGTTCTAGCAGACCTCCTGACGGCACCGCCGGATCTGACCTCGGCGGCCGCCCTGTACCGCGGTCCGGTCTACGCCATGCAGGACGTGGCCGATAAGATCCCCATGACCAACTCGCCGCTTCTGGACCCGCTCCCCAACCTGAAGATCAAAGTCTACAACTCGTCGGGTCTGGTGACGCCTCAGGACGACCTGGGGAGCGAGTTCTCCTCCAAGTTGTCCCCCAAGTTGCCGCGTTGCCTTCTGGACGGGGCCGACGGGACCATGGGGCACCGCACCCAGACCCTGCTCCGGTCCCGGGACCCTTCCTGCACCGCCGTGGGGTCCTTCAGCGCTCAGGGAGGCCACCTCATCGTGCCCAACTCAGGTACCGGACTTACACTTACTTCCTACAAAATGTTTCAGATTATAAGTCGCAGTTTCATTCATAGTTTGGCCAGGGGTGCGACTTATACTCTGATGAGACCTATATCATTTCACATGTTATTTTCCCACTGAACCACAAGAGGGCGCTTTAGGCCTATGCTGATCGTTTCAACATTGCCGGTGAAGTGCTAATAAACACATGCATACGTCACTCGTGAAAGTGTCACTATATATATGTGTGTATATTTATCTATATATAGAAAGAGAGAGAGAAGGAAATGAAAGAGAGAAGGAAATGAAAGAGAGAGAGAGAGAGAAGGAAATGAAAAAGAGAAGGAAATGAAAGAGAGAGAGAGAGAAATAGAAGGAAATGACAGAGAGAGAGAGCGAGAAAGAGAGAGAGAGAAGGAAATGAAAGAGAGAAGGAAATGAAAGAGAGAGAGAGAGAGAAGGAAATGAAAAAGAGAAGGAAATGAAAGAGAGAGAGAGAGAAATAGAAGGAAATGACAGAGAGAGAGAGCGAGAAAGAGAGAGAGAGAAGGAAATGAAAGAGGGAAAGAAATGAAAAAGAGAGAGAAGGAAATGAAAGAGAGAAAGAAATGAAAGAGAGAAGGAAATGAGAGAGAGAGAGAAAGAAGGAAATGAAAGAGGGAAAGAAATGAAAGAGAGAGAGAAGGATATTAAAGAGAGAAGGAAATGAAAGAGAGAAGGAAATGAAAGAGAGAGAGAGAGAGAGAAGGAAATGAAAGAAGGAAAGAAATGAAAAGAGAGAGAAGGAAATTAAAGAGAGAAGGAAATGAAAGAGAGAGAGGGGAAGGAAGTGAAATAGAAGGAAGGGAGAGAAAGAGAGAGAGATAAAGAGAGAAGGAAATGAAAGAGAGAGACAGAGAGAGAGAGAGAGAGAGAGAAGGAAATGAAAGAGAGAAGGAAATGAAAGAGAGAGAAGGAAATGAGAGAGAGGGACAGAGAAGGAAATGAAAGAGGGAAAGAAATGAAAGAGAGAGAAAGAAATGAAAGATAGAAGGAAATGAAAGAGAGAGAGAGTAGAAGGAAGTGAGAGAGAAGGAAGCAAGAGAAAAAGAGAGAGTTAAAGAGAGAAAGAAGCAATACAGAGAGAGGTAGAGAGATGCGAGAGAGAGATGCTAGAGCGAGAGAGAGAGAGATGCGAGAAAATAAAAGGCTTGTGTGAGAAACGCCACGCATTTGGGTCCTGATCTGATTCCGGTTCGTGACACTATATGTGAGACAAGAAAGTGAATTACCATAGTTTAGATTTTAATATTTTTCTTAATTTTAAAACTTCCTCTGCGAGGATTGTCAAAGCCCTTTATTATTGTCCTTGTTTTTGATAATTCTTGTCAATTTGTTACAACTATATTACCAGTACTTAAGTTAATAATGCGTGTGCCTTCTTTGCATTCCTTCAGAATGGCAAGCTTCGTTTCCATGGTTATCATGTTTTGGCTTCTACCTTTTAGCATCACTGCAAGACTAGGGACTCCCAGCGAAAGGAATACAAAATACAATCATATTGCTGACTAGCACACAAAGCACACGAGATTTTGAACTGTTAGAAAGGAAAGGCATAGTGGGAGGTCATTCTTCCAAAAACATATCAGCATTCAATAATTCATTTTTGGGCTAGTTTAGATTTAATATTTTTCATTACCAGTTCCCACTCGTTATTTTGATACAACTATATTACCAGTACTTAAGTTAATAATGCGTTCCTTCAGAATGGCAAGCTTCGTTTCCATGGTTATCATGTTTTAGCTTCTACCTAGCATCACTGCAAGCCTAGGGACTCCTAGCAGAGGAATACAAAATAGAATTGTATCGCTGACTAGCACATGAGATTCTGAACTGAACGAAAGGAAAGGCATAGTGGGAGGTAATTCTGCTAATAACATATCAGCATTCAATTATTTTTGGGCTAGTTTAGATTTGATATTTTTCATTAAAATGAATGATTTTTAAACTTCCTCAGCGAGGATTGTCAAGGCCCTAAAAGACCACTATTGTATCCTTTTTTTAATAATCGTCCCACTCGTCAATTTGTTCCAACTATATTACCAGTACTACCTTCAGAAAAACAAGCTTCGTTTCCATGGTTAGCATGTTTTGGCTTCTACCTTTTAGCATCACTGCAAGACTAGGGACCCCTAGCGAATGGACTACAAAATAGAATCGTATCGCTGACTAGCACACAAAGCATACAAGATTGTAAACTGTTAGAAAGGAAAGGCATAGTGGGAGGTAATTCTTCCAATAAAATATCAGCATTCAGTAATTCATTTTTGGGCTAGTTTAGATTTAATATTTTTCATTAAAATGAATGATTTTTTAAATTTCCTCAGCGAGGATTGTCAAGGCCCTAAAAGACCATTATATATATATTACCAGTACCTAGGTTAATAATGAGTGTGCCTTCCTTGCATTCCTTCCGAATGGCAAGCTTCGTTTCCATGGTTATCATGTTTTAGCTTCTACCTAGCATCACTGCAAGCCTAGGGACTCCTAGCAGAGGAATACAAAATAGAATTGTATCGCTGACTAGCACATGAGATTCTGAACTGAACGAAAGGAAAGGCATAGTGGGAGGTAATTCTGCTAATAACATATCAGCATTCAATTATTACTTTTTGGGCTAGTTTAGATTTGATATTTTTCAATAAAATGAATGATTTTTTAAACTTCCTCAGCGAGGATTGTCAAGGCCCTAATAGACCATTATTGTATCCTTGTTTTTAATAATGGTCCCACTCGTTAATTTGTTCCAACTATATTACCAGTACTACCTTCAGAAAAACAAGCTTCGTTTCCATGGTTAGCATGTTTTGGCTTCTACCTTTTAGCATCACTGCAAGACTAGGGACGCCTAGCGAATGGAATACAAAACAGAATCGTATCGCTGACTAGCACACAAAGCATACAAGATTGTAAACTGTTAGAAAGGAAAGGCATAGTGGGAGGTAATTCTTCCAATAACATATCAGCATTCAGTAATTCATTTTTGGGCTAGTTTAGATTTAATATTTTTCATTAAAATGAATGATTTTTTAAACTTCCTCAGCAAGGATTGTCAAGGCCCTAAAAGACCATTATATATATATTACCAGTACCTAGGTTAATAATGAGTGTGCCTTCCTTGCATTCCTTCCGAATGGCAAGCTTCGTTTCCATGGTTATCATGTTTTGGCTTCTACCTTTTAGCATCACTGCAAGACTAGGGACTCCAAGCGAAAGCAATACAAAATAGAATTGAATCGCTGACTAGCACATGAGATTCTGAACTGAACGAAAGGAAAGGCATAGTGGGAGGTAATTCTGCGTAGACCCGCATTTGATTGGATTTCGACAACATCAGATTAGAAATGTAATCCTTTTTTGGGCTCACAAATATTTTGTTGTTGAAAACTGGAGAAAAAAACAGTAGGCGGAGGTTTACTTAATAATTAAATGGAAAATGGATCGCAGGTAGTAAATTCGAGGTAATAAAACCTCAAGTAAATGTAAGAAAGTCTGTCTTTCAAAACTTAGCCGCAATAACATGAGTCGTGATGACTTGACTGGGCAGGAAAAAAAATAGACTTGTCACCTTTTCATTATGAGGTTTTTGTGTGAAAAGTCAACTTCAAGGACATGCTAAAATCAATGACACAAGAGGGGGGGGGTCTTTGTGTGCCCACCGGAGAATTCTTTTAGAGAGCTTTTTTTGACAAGACATCATATGAAATCAATTCCAGATGGAAAAATGTAAATCGCGCCGCGAGAAGCAATACGAGGATCCGCCGTCATCGATTTTTCTAATGAAATGTCACGTCCCTCCGAATGTCTTTATGGCAGAGTGCACTTTATTTGCTGTTGAACGGGGACGATGGAATTTTCCATTTCAAAAGTTTGAGGGAATCGGAGGAATGGATGTCGGAAATTGTTGTTTCCTTAGTACAGGTCTCATAATTATTCATTTGTTTTTAATATCTTGATGATGTCACTTTCGTGCAGCAACTCTCCATGATCAAAATAACTGGGCTTAATATAGAACCCTGGGACACACCACATTTGAGTTTATTTGATATATAGTCATGATTTTACTCTTATTGGAATATTTTAGGGTTAGGGTTTCATTCTTTCTTTTCCTCTCTCTCATTCTTTGTTTTTCTCTCTCTCTCTCTCTCTCTCTCTCTCTCTCTCTCTCTCTCTCTCTCTCTCTCTCTCTCTCTCTCTCTCATTCTGTTTTCTTTCTCTCTCTCACTCTCTCTCTCTCTCGTTTCATGATCTCTCATTTCATGATCTCTTTCTCTCACACTTCCTTCTCTCTCGCTCTCGCTTCCTTCTCTCTCTCTATTTCTCTCTCTCTCTCTCTCTCTCTCTCTCTTGCTTCATTATCTCTTTCTCTCTCTCTCATTTCCTTCTCTCTCTCTCTCTCTCTCTCTCTCTCTCTCTCTCTCTCGCTTCCTTCTCTCTCTCATTCTTTGTTTCTCTCTCTCTCTCTCTCTCTCTCTCTCATTCTTTGTTTTCTTTCTCTCTCTCTCTCTCTCTCGTTTCATGATCTCTCATTTCATGATCTCTTTCTCTCACACTTCCTTCTCTCTCGCTCTCGCTTCCTTCTCTCTCTCTATTTCTCTCTCTCTCTCTCTCTCTCTCTCTCTCTCTCTCTCTCTCTCTCTCTCTCTCTCTCTCTCTCTCTTGCTTCATTATCTCTTTCTCTCTCTCTCATTTCCTTCTCTCTCTCTCTCTCTCTCTCTCTCTCTCGTTTCATGATCTCCTTCTCTCACACTTCCTTCTCTCTCGCTCTCGCTTCCTTCTTTCTCTCTCTCTCTCTCTCTCTCTCTCTCTCTCGCTTCCTTCTCTCTCTCGCTTCCTTCTCTCTCTCTTTCTCTCTCCCACTTACCTTTTATTTATTTATACTTCTCATCTTTTGTTTTCTTTTTTCCCTAGCCTTTTACACGATTGTCTTTTTTCTTTTCTTTTCTCCATTTCTTATTTTATTTTGGTTTAATAATAGTCTGTATTTTGCAATAGACTCCTTGTGTTAAAGGGATAGTATCGTATTAGCATGCTAGCAGGATTTGAATAACTTTATGAAAAAAACTAAGAACAAATACATAATTCTTTATTTTCTGTTTTCACACCAGGTGTCAGCTTGCTTATCCCGGCTGGAGCCATCCCACAGGGTCGCGTATACGAAATGTACGTGACCGTCCAGAGGAAGGACACCTTAAGGTAGGGACCAAACCCGAATCCAGTCCGAAATACCGGACTCTGCAGTTTTTCGTCAAACCTATGTTTCATGAACATTTGCAGGCCGTCTGTGGAAGACGGGCAAGCGGTTCTGAGCCCGGTGGTGAGCTGTGGACCCCCTGGAGCTCTATTGACGCGCCCCCTAGTGCTCACCATGCATCACTGCGCCGTGTCCGAAGGCCAGCAGGACTGGTTGATCCAGCTCAAGTCCAACTCGCCCCAGAATTCATGGGAGGTAAAACAAAGACTATATATAGAATAGAATAGAATAGACCTTTATTGTCATTGTTACAAAATGGGTTAACGTATTGTGACAACGAAATTGGGCATGACACTCCAGTTTCACACATTCACAGTAAAGTAAAAAGCCAAGAAGATAAAGGAACAGAGAAGAGAAGGTTATGTACTACACCAGGGGTCTCCAAAGTAGTGTCTGTGGGCATCAAGATGCCCCTTAAGGTTAAGGGGCTCATCTCTCTCTGTCTCTGTCTGTTTGTCTGTCTCTGTCCCTGTCTGTCTGTCTGTCTCTCTGTCTCTCTCTCACTCTGTCTCTCTATCTCACTATCTCTCTTTCGGTCTGTCTGTGTGTCTGTCCGTCTGTATGTCTGTCCGTCTGTCCGTCTCTGTCTCTGTCTCTGTCTGTTTGTCTGTCTGTCCCTCTCTCTCTCTATGAATCGGCAGTCAGATTTTTTGGGAGTAATTTTGTAGTGTTTTTGTAATACTACTACCGTCTTATTTTTTGGGTAGGTTTGTCGTATTTCCATAGTATTATTTATGTAGTATTTCTAAAGTATGTTTGTAGTATTGCTGTCGTAATATTTATCTAAAACTATGTTTTGCGGTATATCTGTTAAACTATATCTGTAGTAGTAATTTTGTAATATAATATTAATAAGGTATTTTGGTATGTATGTGGAAGTACATTTTTTTAGGTATTTCTGTTCTCTTTTGTAGTATTTCTGTTGTAATGTTTTGGTAGAAGTTTAGTATTACTGTAGTTATATTTTTGCAGCATCCATAATAGTATGTTTGCAGTAATTTTGTAGTATACCTGTGATTGCATTTTTGTAGTACAGTACTTCATTCGTAATATTTCCGAAGTAGTATTTATTTTACTTTTTCTGTTGAAATGTTTCTGTCGTACTATTTTTGGATCGTAGTATTATATTTGTTTTTTGTAGTATTTCTTTAGAAGTATTTCCATCGTTTTTTTGTGTTTATGTAGTATTTCTGTCATATTTCTTTCGTTTGTAGTTTTTATGGTACTACTGCAGTTGACACGCGGCCTTTTCGACAATCTTTTCATTTCTGCGATATTTCAGAGCAGCGTTAAGGTTGAGGGGCTCATCAGTGCTGGGTCATTGTGATTTTCTAGTCGGTTGAAATTTGCAGTTTAAATGATCAAGACAGGCCTAGAGGGCCCTCTTGTGGTTTGGAATGAAATATCATGTAAAGTGATATACAGTTCTTTATCTCTACTGAAAATTTAAAACTCAATGATATAATAATGTGTTGTTAATTTCAAATGTAAAAAAAAATACTCTGATTTATAGTCTGGGATATACGGTAAAAAAATGGTGGTGGTTTTGGAGTAATTACTGTAGTCTTATTTTTTTAGTAGTTTTGTAGTATTTCCATAGTAGTTTTTTTTGTAGTATTTATGTAGTCTAATCTTTTAGTACTTTTGTAGTATAGTAGTAGTAGTAGTAGAAATAGTTACTTTCGCTGGTAACTAGTTACTATTACTAAAGAGTAATTAAATTTATTTGTATTACTTTAAATTCAAAACTCAATGATATAATAATGTGTTGTTAATTTCAAATGTAAAAAAAATACTCTGATTTATAGTCTGGGAAATACGGTAAAAAAATTGTGGTGGTTTTGAAGTAATTCTGTAGTCGTTTTGTAGTATTACTGTAGTCTTATTTTTTAGTAGTTTTGTAGTATTTCCACAGTAGTTTTTTGTAGTATTAATGTAGTCTCATTTTTTAGTACTTGTGTAGTATTTGTGTCATAGCATTTTTGCTACGACATTTAAAGTAATAGACACAATTTAAAGTAATAGAAATAGTTACTTTCCCTAGTAACTAGTTACTATTACTAAAGAGTAATTAAATGTATTTCTATTACTTTAAATTTAAAACTCAATGATATAATAATGTGTTGTTAATGTCAAATGTAAAAAAATACTCTGAATTATAGTCTGGGAAATACGGTAAAAATAATTGTGGTGCTTTTGAAGTAATTCTGTAGTCGTTTTGTAGTATTACTGTAGTCTTATTTTTCGTAGTTCTGTAGTTTTTCCAGAGTAGTTTTTTGTAGTATTTATGTCGTCTCATTTTTTAGTACTTTTGTAGTATTTGTTTCGTAGTATTTTTGTTGTCTTTCTGAAATATTTTTGCAGTATTTCTCTTTTAATATATCTGTAGTACTATTTTTTTGTATTTCTATCACAATATATCTGTAGTACTATTTTTGTAATACAGTAATAATATAGTGGTATTTTTTGTAGTATTTTTGCAATGTTACTGTAGTTGTATTTTTGTATGTTTCAGTACTAAGTAAGTGTTTTTGCATTATATTCACTGTAGAAGTAAATTTGTAGTATTCCAGTAGTTGCATTTTTGTAGTATTTCTGTCGTAATATTTCTGAAGTACTATTTTTTTGTTTTTCTGTTTTAATATTCCTTTAGTGCTATTTTTTGTGTTATAATATTATGTTTGTGTTTTTTGAAGTATTTCTTTAGAAGTATATTTGAAGTATTTCTGTAGTTAAATTTTTGTATTATTTCTGTCGTAATATTTTTGAGGTACTATTTTTTTGTTTTTCTGTTGTAATATTTCTTTAGTACTATTCTTTGTGTTATAATATGATATTTGTGTTTTTTAACTATTTCTTTAGAAGTATATTTGAAGTATTTCTGTAGTTAAATTTGTGTAGTATTTCTGTCGTAATATTTCCAAAGTACTATTTTTTTGTTTTTCTGTTGTAATATTTCTTAAGTACTATTTTTTGTGTTATAATATTATGTTTGTGGTTTTTGAAGTATTTCTTTAGAAGTATTCTTGAAGTATTTCTGTAGTTAGATGTTTGTAGTATTTCTGTCGTAATATTTCTGAGGTACTATTTTTTTGTTTTTCTGTTGTAATATTTCTTAAGTACTATTTTTGTGTTAAAATAGTATGTTTATGTTTTTTGAAGTATTTCTTTAGAAGTATTTTTGAAGTATTTCTGTAGATACATTTTTGTATTATTTCTGTCGTAATATTTCTGAGGTACTATTCTTTTGTTTTTCTGTTGTAATATTTCTCAAGTACTATTTTTTGTGTTAAAATATGATATTTGTGTTTTTTAACTATTTCTTTAGAAGTATATTTGAAGTATTTCTGTAGTTAAATTTGTGTAGTATTTCTGTCGTAATATTTCCAAAGTACTATTTTTTTGTTTTTCTGTTGTAATATTTCTTAAGTACTATTTTTGTGTTGAAATAGTATGTTTATGTTTTTTGAATTTTTTCTTTAGAAGTATTTTTGAAGTTTATCTGTAGTTCAATTTTTGTAGTATTTCTGTCGTAATATTTCTGAGGTACTATTCTTTTGTTTTTATGTTGTAATATTTCTCAAGTACTATTTTTTGTGTTAAAATAGTATGTTTGTGTTTTTGAAGTATTTTTAAAGTATTTCTGTAGTAGTATTTTTGGGGTGGTTTAATGAGTCCCTTTTACCCTTATTCCAACTATTAAGCACGTAATAACATAGTAACAACATAGTAATAACATGATAATCCGATAATGTAAGAAATAGATATCAAACTGTGTGTCCTTTGCGCTACAAAAATTATTTCTCCGTATCTCTCTTGAAAAAGGTTGGACTCCGAATGTATTTTTTGCCGTAGCGACCGCAGCGCTGGGTTTATAATGCCAATGCCGACGCCTTCAAAAACGAAATAGCTTTCCGTCAGCCGCGAATCGCGTCCTTGTACCTTTATGGACGCCTCGTTTTGTGTTTGTGCACGCCTGAGTCATTTCGTATGCGTTTTATTTTGCGCTGGAGCCATCTGCCCGCAGGATGTGTCATTAACATTGACGCTGAGGCGTAGGTGGGTTGTCAAGGGCACCTGGGATACGTCTTCCCATGTAGCCGCCATGCTAATTCGACGCTAACACGACTACGTAACTTTCAAAAAAGTCATTACTCAGCTACTCACTACTTCTTCCAAAATGTAACTGAATTACTCTTTAGTAATAGTAACGAGTTACCAGGGAAGTAACTATTTCTATTACTTTGAAAATAAGTTGTTGTATATCAAAGAATTTGAAACAACAAACAGTAAACAGTATGATAAAATAGCAATCAGCAGTAAACAATATCAATTGAGTTTAATAAGCTAAATCTAACAACCTGAGACAACTGGTCATGTAGACATAGTCAATTTCATTTCTGACACCCTTAATCATAAGGAGTCTAAAGGACCACAGACTATCGCAAACTACCGACTATTATTACTCCCTAGACATAGTAGGTTGTTCACAACAAAAATCAATTGTAAAACTCTAAAGAATAAATCATAATTTCTAGTCAGACAACTGGTCAGGTAGACATATGCTACTGTAGTATTTTCACACAACAAAAGAAAACGGTTAAGAGGTTAAAGTGCAGTTAAGACTGCAGTGTAAAACAAATACAACTCTCACAACCTGAGACAACTGGTCAAGTAGAAATACCTAACTGTACAGTAAGACAATATAAAGTGACTATCCCATCTCTCTCTGTCTTGCTCTCGCTTCTGTCTCTTTATGTCTCTGTCTTTCTGCCGCTGTCTGTCTGTCTCCGTCTGTTTGTCTGTCTCTGTCTCTGTCTCTCTCTCTCTCTCTGTCTCTCACTCTCTAGCTCTGTCTGTCTGTGTCTGTCTGTTTGTCTGCCTCTGCCTGTCTGTCTCTCTCTGTTTCTCACTCTGTCTCTCTCTCTCTCTTACTATCTCTCTCTCGGTCTGTCTGTGTGTCTGTCCGTCTGTTTGTCTCCCTCTTTCTCTGTCTCTCACTCACTCTCTCTCACTCACTATCTCTGTCTCTGTCTGTCTTTGTCTGTCTGTCTGTCTCTCTCTCACTCTGTCTCTCTATCTCACTATCTCTCTTTCGGTCTGTCTGTGTGTCTGTCCGTCTGTCTATCTGTCTCTGTCTGTTTGTCTGTCTGTCTCTAACTGTCTGTCTCTCTCTCTATGTATCGACAGTCAGATTTTTGGGAGTAATTTTGTAGTGTTTTTGTAATATTTCTGCCGTCTTATTTTTTGTGTAGGTTTGTCGTATTTCCATAGTATTTATGTAGTATTTCTAAAGTATGTTTGTAGTATTGCTGTCGTAATATTTATATAATACTATTTTTTGGGTATTTCTCTCAAGCTATATCTGTAGTAGTAATTTTTTAATCTAATATTAATATGGTATTTTGGTATGTATGTGGAAGTATATTTTTTGAGGTATTTCTGTTCTATTTTGTAGTATTTCTGTCGTAATGTTTCGGTAGAAGTTTTTGCATAATAGTATTACTGTAGTTATATTTTTGCAGCATCCATAATAATATCTCATCTCATCTCATTAGCCATACCGCTTATCCTCATTAGGGTCGCGGGGGGGCTGGAGCCCATCCCAGCCATCTCCGGGCAGTGGGCAGGGGACACCCTGAACTGGTTGCCAGCCAATCGCAGGGCACACAGGGACAGACAACTCATTCGCTCATTCACACCTATGGACAATTTGGACCGGCCAATTCACCTGAAATGCATGTTTTTGGAACGTGGGAGGAAACCGGAGTGCCCGGAGGAAACCCACGCAAGCACGGGGAGAACATACAAACTCCGCACAGGAAGTCTGGAGCTGGATTTGAACCCACGACAGGTTCCCATGACATGAACTGTGCCGCACAAGCACTAACCACTGCGCCGCCGTGCTGCCCCCATAATAATATGTTTGCAGTAATTTTGTAGTATACCTGTGGTTGCATTTTTGTAGTATTTCTTTCGTAATATTTCTGAAGTAGTATTTATTTTACTTTTTCTGTTGAAATGTTTCTGTCGTACTATTTTTGTATCGCGGCGCAGTGGTTAGCGCATGTGTGGCACAGTTCATGTCTTGGGAACCTCCTGCGTGGGTTCAAATCCAGCTCCAGACTTCCTGTGCGGAGTTTGTATGTTCTCCCCGTGCTTGCGTGGGTTTCCTCCGGGCACTCCGGTTTCCTCCCACATTCCAAAAACATGCATTTCATGTGAATTGGCCGGTCCAAATTGTCCCTAGGTGTGAATGAACGAGTGAGTTGTCTGTCCCCGTGTGCCCTGCGATTGGCTGGCAACCAGTTCAGGGTGTCCCCTGCCCACTGCCCGATGATTGCTGGGATGGGCTCCAGCACCCCCGCCACCCTACTGAGGATAAGCGGTGTAGCTAATGAGATGAGATGAGTATTATATATATTTTGTAGTATTTCTTTAACAGTATTTCCATCATAGTGTTTTTGTAGTATTTCTGTCTTTTTCTTTTATGATACTACTGCAGCTGACACGCGGACTTTTCGACAATCTTTTCATTTCTGCGATATTTCCGAGCAGCGTCGGACTGTAGCATCTGCATTTCCGACAGATTTGATCAATGCTTATGACTTCCTTAAGAACACTGCCTACCTCCGAGTCATTCATCTATGTCCCCCCCCCCATAAAGTCGGCCATATTGGCTAATGTGCCAAGACGAGCGCAGCGCACCGGACGCGGTTTCATGGCGAGCTGACGGAAGCTGAGGCACTTCATCATAAACCTTTTTGTGACTAGCTGCTTTTAAAATGGATGGAGATGAAATCAATCTTATAGTAAGGAAATTTGACTCAAAGATCTTTGGGTCCCCAAAATGTAGTGTTATCGAGGTTGAAATTGTAAATTGGTGACAAATATATCATATAAATCTATATATTCATTCAGTTTTAATCATCACGTTTACCGTATTTTTCGCACTATAGGGCGCACCTAAAAGTCTTTATTTTTTTCAAAAGCTGACCATGCGCCTTATAATACAGTGCGCCTTATATATGGATCAATATTAAGTCGCAAAGTCTTGCAACTAAGGCAAGCAGCCGGCGACTAGATTTTCCCCCGAAGGCGAAGTTGTCCGCGGTGTATGCTGGGATTTATTTACCGGCGTTTCATTGGCTAACCAATGTGTCAATCATCATTTGAATCAGTCACTATTGGCTAAAGTTATTCGGAGGTAAAGGGGGCGGATCCTTTTTATCATTTACAGGCTCGCATAGGCTAAAGGGGCGAAACAAAGCCTGCAATTGGCCAAAAAAGATGAATGTGAATCACACGTTGGGTTGCACTACGGCATAGAGAAAACATGTTTTACTATTCTGTATTAGTAAATATTTTACTCTCCTGGATTTAATACACTTACGGATATAAGAGGACCATGGTTGCACATTATTATTGAACGCAACGACTTCGGTGAGCTACTCCGGCTATATATTTTCCCAGTATCTTGTTTCAGAGTGATCTAGATGTTTCTGTAATGCTAGTCTTTTTTAAATTAAACTCAATTCCAAGTGTTTATTGTCATATGCACAGTAAAGTTGCGAGGGAAAAAGAAAATAGAAACTAAGGAATGGTTAGCATTTCTTGAATCCCAAGACTTTAACCTTCCGAATGGTGGAACGATGCATTTGAGTGACATCGTACGGACACCGCATCCGCACCTGTCTACGACACGTATTTGCTTCTTTGCAAGCTTTGGGAATGTTAAGGGGGTAATAAGTTGGACTGAACTATCTGACTGTTTTGTCCACGTTCCCATTGTAGCGCCTTATAATCTGGTGCGCCTTATGTATGGCAAATATAGGACCAAAAACTATTTTTTGGGGGTGAGCCCTATAACCCGGTGCGCCTTATAGTGTGGAAAATACGGTAATTGGTAATACAAAGCACTTCAGATTTTTCAGTTCACAAAAACATTGTACATTCTACAAAATAATATTGCTGAAATATTAGTCTATATATTCATGCAGTTTTAATCACTTCAGATTTTTCAGTTCATATATTCTTCGTGGTTTGCTGTCCCGCCACAGTTTTAATGGCTTCTCAAGGTCCAATTGCAGCAACGGAATTTCCATAGCTACACTTACAAACATGGAACTATAAATATTTGAAAAAAAACGCAGTGTCTTGCGATGACGCAATAGATTTCAGCCCTAGTCGAGACTCACCAATTCTAAGCTTTGACCTCATGATGGTGCTGTTGAGGCATAAACCATTTATTTAACATGACTTAGTTACTTTTAAAGAGTTGTTAGTTATTGTTACTTACTATTTCTTCCAAAGAGTTAGTAACTGAATGACTTTATAGTAAAAGTCACGATTTACCGGGGGAAGTAATTAATTAATAATTAATTAATAATTAATTTCCATTACTTTAAAAATAAGTTGTACGTCAAATAATTTGAAATAAAAAATCTCAGACGATTAAAAAAACTGTTTTCACATTTAGAGATGGGAATTCGGACTGTTTTTGGCAAACTTTTGGCTCGGCTAACAAAAAAAAAAAAAATTCGGGTCACAATAGTCATAAAAGTGTTTTTTGTTGCTTTAATCCCTAAATGACCAATTATTACTATCCTTATGGACAGAATGGCTTAAAAAAGGGGAAAAAATAAAATAAAAGGGAAAATACAATAACAAAAGAGAAATAAAAGAAGAAAAAAAGCTGAAAAACACAGGAAGTACAATCAAAATATTTATAAATGTACAAAAATATATCAAATACAAAACAATTTGAACCTTTTTATGCCCAACAAATGTAAAGTCAACATCACAGATTCCCCCCAAAATGCATATCGACCAATCACAAGAGAAAAATTGTGTCTCGGAGAGAACAAGCTGTCGATTAAGTTTATCATAAATCTAGTGGCTAGAGAAGGAAAGAGTGGGGTAAAAATGTTGAAAACACTTAAATCACAGGACTCTGCAACTATCTCGTGTAGGGGTTAGCTGCTGAGGCTAACAGTAACAATACAAACCATAGCCTATAGCCAATTGACCAACATGAGTGATTGGAGAAGGAAACAGTGGGATAAAAAGTGGAAGGTACCTTAACTGTCAAAACCCGGCCCTCGTCCGCCTTTTCTTTCGGTACATTGGTTAATACTATATTAGGAATTGTAGTCGCTATTTCCAAAAAGACGTAACGTAAACAACTCTGGGGAGAGCCTAAAACCGCGTCAGGGATTATTCCCACCACTGCTCCTGACCCGTTTCCCCCCTTCCTGGCCAACATGAGTGATTGGAGAAGGAAACAGTGGGATAAAAAGTGGAAGGTACCTTAACTGTCAAAACCCGGCCCTCGTCCGCCTTTTCTTTCGGTACATTGGTTAATACTATATTAGGAATTGTAGTCGCTATTTCCAAAAAGACGTAACGTAAACAACTCTGGGGAGAGCCTAAAACCGCGTCAGGGATTATTCCCACCACTGCTCCTGACCCGTTTCCCCCCTTCCTGGCCAACATGAGTGATTGGAGAAGGAAACAGTGGGATAAAAAGTGGAAGGTACTTTCACTGTCAAAACTCGGCCCTCGTTCGCCTTTTCTTTCGGCACATTGGTTAATACGATATTAGGAATTGTAGTCGCTATTTCAGAAAAGACGTGACGTAAACAACTCGGAGGAGAGCCTAAAACCGCGTCAGGGATTATTCCCACCACTGCTCCTGACCCGTTTCCCCCCTTCCTGGCCAACATGAGTGATTGGAGAAGGAAACAGTGGGATAAAAAGTTCGCCTTTTCTTTCGGCACATTGGTAAATACTATATTAGGAATTGTAGTCGCTATTTCCAAAAAGACGTGACCTAAACAACTCGGAGGAGAGCCTAAAACCCCGTCAGGGTTAATTCCCACCTGACCCGTGTCCCCCCTCTTCCTGGCAGGACGTTGTGGTGGTGGGCGAAGAGAACTTCACCACGCCGTGCTACGTGCAGATGGACGAGGAGGCCTGCCACATCCTTACCGAGACTCTGGGCACGTACTGCCTGGTGGGCCAGTCTCTCAGCGCCGCCACCACCAAGCGCCTCAAACTGGCCGTCTTCGGACCCCTGACCTGCCCCACGGCCGAGTACCACATTCGGGTCTACTGTCTGGACGACACGCAGGATGCACTGAAGGTATCCGTCCGTCCGTCCGTCCGTCCGTCCGTCTGTCTGTCTCGCTAGCTGTCTGACAGTGACCTGCAGTAAGGTTCTTGTCTGGTGAGGAAGAGTCAGATCTCCAAATAATTCGGGATAAATAACTTATTCTATAATTCCCCAGCCTATTCCATAGTTTTTACCAATAATTGTCAACATTTACCTCATCTTGAATTTTAAAAATCATCATTTTTCATATACCGTAAATTCCGGACTATAGAGCCGCACCCACCACATTTTAAGAGGATAACCGCTTTTGTACTTACACAAGGCGCACCTGTAAATAAGCTGCATGCGCCCACATTTAATAATAATAATAATAATAATTTCCTTTGTATTGTCATTCTTTGTAACAATGTACACAGAACGAAATGTCGATACACCTGACCCGTTGTAGCGAGCCGATGCAGCCGCAGCCAACAGAGGGCGCCGCCATTTTTACCAATGTTATAAGTCTTAGGTATGACTCGGCCGAGGCGCGAACCAGCGACCTCCCAGTCTAAACATGTAACACAATCACAAATTTAACCCAAACCCGACTTTGAGTCCCGCGATTGTAACTGAATATAAAGTACACAGTCTAAAAACCACAGCCGGCAAAATGAACGGAAAATGATACCAGTACTTAAGGTTTGATGCAGACCTGCAGAGTCCGGGTCCCGTTGAAAATAATCCAAGCAAAAAAAAATATATTTCCAAAAGTAATGGTGGGAAAAATATATGTCCACTATTGTCCACTGCGTCCACAAACTCGTCTCACCTTTGCTCCACTTCCTGTCAGCCCTTGTTGTTTTCGCCCCTTCTATTTGATTCGTCCGTGGAAAACATATTCGAATAAGTCTCTAAAATTAATACATTACCAAAATATACAGTTGCAAATACATATTATACATGGTGACACATATTTACAAAGAAAGACGGTACACCGAGAGAGTTTTCAAAGCTTTAATAATAATATTATAACGTTCATCCCAAACCTTGCCTGCGAAGGGTAGCAAAACGCTACTAGCAACACGCTCGGAATTTACGGAAATATCAGAAAGGAGCATAGCAATAAAGAACTGTTACCATTACATAGAAACTGTTTGGGGTTCTCTAATGAAAAACAGGTATTACAGTTACTAGTTACTTTGTTTAAAAAGTGTCTCAGTTACATCCCCTCCCCGAGTTATTGATAACAAACAGTAGCATGTCACTCTGAAAGTAAGTTACAAATTACTTTATCTACTCTCTTATAAGCCGACCCCCTACAACGTCTTAAAAATAGCCACAAAAAAAAAAAAAAAGAAAACCTGTAGAGCAACCAATGTGAGCAGTGAAGGCTTCATATTTCGTGGATTGGGCAATCTTTAGCTAAGACACTCCATATCCATTTTGTTTCTGGGCTTCTAACCATTCGAAAGTCTAATTGTCGATTTCTGGGTCCTGTCCAAGACATTTTTCATTTTTCTTCAAACATGTATTGCCAAAATAATCTTAGAAATAAAAAGACCAAACTTCAGCCCACTTTTACTATAAATGATGAGCTCACGTTTGCCCCATTGATAATGTTTTTGACGTCATACCATGCCACCTTCTTCATAAACTGCCTGCTATTCGCTACTGGTGACACAAAACAGTATTTTATTTTAGAATTATTCATTTGGCTTGCATGCAAGTATATATGGTAGGGGTAATATCTCCATGAGGAGAAATTCAACAATCTCATAATAAGTGCTTGAGACAGTGCCACGGGAACCTTATTGAGATGTATTCAGGGTTGGTTAGGGTTACTTTAACTGGATTACTTTTATGTTCGTTTTGCCGGAGATCAAAGCCAGGAGAGAAAGCTTACCGCGTGTTGTGAGTCATAATTGTATTCATATTTAGTTTCTTTTGTCTTTTATTAGCATATTTGGTATTGGAGTCATCCAAAAGTCATTGAAAGTAATCCAGTTAAAGTAACCCTACCCAACCCTGCACGTAGCATGCACCCAATAGCCTTTAAGCTTCATTTCCGCATCTGTAACTATTAGAGCTTAAATCGGGCCTAAAAAAATCTAGCCTGAACCCGACCGAGTAACGTGTTTTGCGGGACGGAGCCCGAAGAAAACTCGAAATGTCATATTTTATTCGTGAGGACTCGAGAGGAGGAAGTGATCACAAATTCAAACTAAGTGGCCTTGCTAGCATGGTGTCATGATGACTGATTTGGATCACCTGTGCCCAGGGTTGGGTAGGGTTACTTTAACTGGATTACTTTCAATTACTTTTGGATGACTCCAATACCAAATATGCCAATGAAAGACAAAAGAAACTAAATACGAATAAAATGACTAAATTTTGTGCAGGCTTGGGGAGTAACGGAACACAAAAACGGAACGGCAAAAATGATGTCGGCAAGCTGTTTGGATTTATTTTCATTTTGTTTCTGTCACATTTTATGTTAGTTTTGCCGGAGATCAAAGCCAGGAGAGAAAGCTTACCACGTGTTGTGAGTCATAATTGTATTCATATTTAGTTTCTATTGTCTTTTATTAGCATATTTGGAATTGGAGTAATCCAAAAGTAATTGAAAGTAATCAAGTTAAAGTAACCCCACCCAACCCTGGATGTATTACATATGTACATATAAACAGTCGAAACTTACATAAGCAAGTGCGGTTGAATAGTTAACTCCGGTGTCCCTCAGGGCTCATTTCGAAGCCCCTATTCGAACACTGATTCCAAAACGCAATTTCCTTTAAAAGTGAATGTTCTTGTCGGTGTGATTTTAGGAAGTCCTCCAAATGGAGAAGCAAATGGGCGGGAAATTGCTGGACGAACCAAAGACGCTCAACTTTAGCGACAGTACTCACAACTTGAGACTTTCCATCCACGATGTTCCTCACACGTTGTGGAAGAGCAAACTGCTGGCCAAGTATCAGGTGAGGAAGATAATGTTTGTCTGCACCTCAATTGTGGGCGGGGCTTGGCATTCAGTCTTTGTTTCTTCTCCAGGAGTTGAATTTCCAGCAAGTTTGGGACAGCACGCAGAGGAACCTCCACTGTTGCTTCACTCTGGAGCGTTTCTCCACCGCTACCGTGGACCTCACCTGCAAGATCTGCGTCCGGCAGGTGGAGGGCGAAGGACAGATTTTTCAGCTGGACACCACGCTCTTAGAGGTAGGCGCTCTCCGGTCTTCAATCATATAAATATGTACCGTAAATTCTGGACTATAGAGCGCACCTGATTATAAGCCGCACCCACCGCATTTTAAGAGGAAAACCGATTTTGTACTTACACAAACCGCACCTGTATATAAGCCGCATGCGCCCTACATTAAAAAAAATGTAACACAAAATCAACCCAGTACCACGATTGTAACAGAATATCCTTCATTAAAGCACACAGTCCAAAAATCACAACCGGCAAGATGAACGGAAAATGATACCGGTACTTAAGGTTTGATGCAGACCTGCAGAGTCCGGGTCCCGTTGAAAGTAATCAAAAGAAAAAAATGTATATTTTTAAAGGTAAGCGTGGGAAAAATATATATGCACTATTGTCCGCCGTGTCCACAAACACTCACCTTTACCCCACTTCTAGTCAGCCCGCGTTTGTTACGCCCCTTCTTTTTAATTCGCCCGTCCAAAACATATCAGAATAAGTGTCCAAAATATACAGTTGCAAATACATATTATACATGGGTTACACATATTTACAAAGAAAGACGGTACACCGAGAGAGTTTTCAAAGCTTTAATAATCATAATATGACTTTTATCCGGGCAGTTAATGGTAGCAACACGCTCGCAACACAGTAAACGGGTCTGCTAAAAAAAACATACCGTACTTGTAAAAATCCCGGTAAACCATCCTCATCTTCCTCCTTAGAACCGAAGCCATCAAAGTAGTCTTCCTCAGTGTGGGAAAGAAACAGTGTCATATAGACGTCGTCCCACCCACTCCTGATTCTGTGCCCTCCTCTCCGTCACGCAGCAGACCGGTTTTTCGGAACCCGTTGGTGATGGTGGATTTTTTGATGCTGCCCCACACTGTCAGGATCCACTGGCAGACTTGCTTCCAGTTTTAGTGAAAGATTTCTCGCCGCTAGTCAAGCCAAGAAGTTGCAGTCTTCCTCGGCGCATATATTCCAGCGGTCTAAATCTTACCTTTTGTACTCGAGCGCCGCCGGCGGCCGTTAAAAAAATATCATACATTGGCCGCATCACTGAATAAGCCGCAGGGTTGAACGTTTGGGGGAAACGTAGCGGCTTATAGTCCGGAATTTACGGTATTTCTATTATATAAAATGATATTACAGGAGCCAAATTGGATTTTAAGACGCCATGAAAATTCATGTGCCTGACCATTAGATGATGAGGCATTTGTGCTGATTACCTTTCTTTACTTTGACATTCGGAGCCCTTGGCAGAAATTGCCATGTATTCGTGTATCCTTGAAAATGCTTGAAATTCAATGTTGTGTTCTCAAGGGTTGAGAAATACTTTTTGGCAAAATCGTTGCCATGTTTATCAACAAGTCTGCTTAAAAATGACGCCAACACTGCTCTCTGGCTGTTTCGCTTTGCTATTGGATTATTTTTTTCGCTCGTGGCAAATGCCACTTGCTGTTAGTTCGTATGGCGTTGTCTTACAAAGCTTCATCGCCCCCTACAGGTCGCGTCCGGGAAAACTGGTGCGTGCATTATGTATCAAATATGGGCCATTTAAAAGTATTTCCCAGTTTTATATTGTCATGAGAAGAACTTCCTGCAACTGAAAATGTAAGCTAGCTATTAAAGTCAATTTTTACTTGTACACGTATATAGGAAGAGTCTTAAAAAGGATTCTAATTTGCTGTTTACGCATAATCTCAAAATCCTAAGATTTAAAAAAATTAATAAATAAATTGCGGATATTTGTGGCTCTGCTAAAAGCCTGATTTCCTTATTTTAATGGTACTGGAAGATTGGAAATTTGGCCATGAAAAAGAAGTAGGGAACCCTATTTTTCAGGACGTTTCTGGTACTGTGAACAAAAATAGTGTGATAAGATCAAACCTAATGCCTTTTTATAAGTCTTATATATCAGATCAAAGTACTGTTTAAAATAGACCTTGTTGGTGCCCTGAACGCACCACACATAGGCACTTTCCCATCTCCAATTGCACTCGCAGCAGTGGTAATAACCGTACTTCTGCTCCAGAAACTGAAAGCGAATTCTAGCTTGTACTTAGGATTTGGCTCTCCTACCACCGCGACCCAGGATCAATTACTGTTGCATACAATGCTTTGTGGTCAGCTTTATTTTTCGAGACGGCACAGCAGCTGAGTGGTCAGCACGTCTGCGGAACAGTTCTGAGGTTATGGGTTCAAATCCAGCTACTAGCTTTCCTGTGCGGAGTTTGCACGTTCTCCTCGGGGCACTCCGGTTTCAAAACATGCATGTTAGGTTAATTGACTGGTCCAAATTGTTCCTAAGTGTGAATTAGCAAGTGAACTGTTTGGCAACTAGGGTGTCCACTGCCTGAAGATAGGTGGGGTGGGCTCCAGCACCCCCGGGACCCTACTGAGGATAAGCGGTTCAGAAAATGGACGGATGGATGGATATAGATACAATTGAATTTAATTTGATTTAAATTTGCTGTCTTCTACACCCTCTGCATCCATCCACCACTTCACTATACCAGCTCAAGTCATGTCACATGAATACAAATGAAAATTTTACGATTTATTGAAATGTGTGCAAAAAATGTTTTTTAAATCATCATAAAAAAACTTTGAAAACATAGAAAAAAATATTTAAAAATGAATAAATTATCTTATTTTTCATTCAATTATTTCATTCTGAAAATAGTCCAAAAAATACAATTATCAGTGTAGAATAATTACAGTAATCGTTGCACAAATATTGCGATATACTACCGTAAAACCTCATACAACGGGCACCCAAACTTCTGAGTAATTTTTTTTTAAGTTAAAACAAAAAGTGTGCTTACACGAATCAATAAGCCAATTGATATTTTTTGCCGACAGGATTCGCAGAGTATCGACACGTCGCTTCTGGACCCGGCCAGTAACATCACCACCCTGGTGGGACCCAACGCTTTCCGCATTCCCGTTTCCATCCGACAGAAATTGTGCGGCAGCCTGGACGCGCCGCAGACACGCGGAAACGATTGGCGCATGCTAGCTCACAAGCTCAACCTCGACAGGTGTGTTGTTCGTGGGCGGGGCTTGTCATCAACAGGTCCCGATTGGGTGAATGGTGACGGATTGTATTTGAAGACGAAAAGTGTATGCTAATGTTGCTAATGCTAACAAGAAAAACACTTTTGATACACAGGAAAGTCACTTAATGAGTGGGGCAGGGGGCTGAGATTTGCCCATTATCACCAAGATGGGGTTGATTACCGTAAATCCTGATTATAAGCCGCATGTGCCCACATTGAAAAAACGCAATACAAACACGAAATTAACCCATACTCGATAGAGTCCAAAAACACAGCCGGCATAATGGACGGAAAATGACACCGGTACTTAAAATTTAATGCAAACCTGCAGAGTCCAGGTACCCGTTGAAAGTACCGTAAAATCCGGAGTATAGAATGCACCTGATTATAAGCCGCACGCACTACATTTTATGGGCATTATTGGTTTTGTCCGTACACAAGCCGCACTTGTATATAAGCCGCATGTGCCCACATTGAAAAAAACGCAATACAAACACGAAATTAACCCATACCCGATACAGTCCAAAAACACAGCCGGCATAATAGACGGAAAATTATACCGGTACTTAAAATCTAATGCAAACCTGCAGAGTCCAGGTGCCCGTTGAAAGTACCGTAAAATCCGGAGTATAGAATGCACCTGATTATAAGCCGCACGCACTACATTTTATGGGCATTATTGGTTTTGTCCGTACACAAGCCGCACTTGTATATAAGCCGCATGTGCCCACATTGAAAAAAACGCAATACAAACACGAAATTAACCCATACCCGATACAGTCCAAAAACACAGCCGGCATAATAGACGGAAAATTATACCGGTACTTAAAATCTAATGCAAACCTGCTGAGTCCAGGTGCCCGTTGAAAGTACCGTAAAATCCGGAGTATAGAATGCACCTGATTATAAGCCGCACGCACTACATTTTATGGGCATTATTGGTTTTGTCCGTACACAAGCCGCACTTGTATATAAGCCGCATGTGCCCACATTGAAAAAAACGCAATACAAACACGAAATTAACCCATACCCGATACAGTCCAAAAACACAGCTGGCATAATGGACGGAAAATGATACCGGTACTTAAAATTTAATGCAAACCTGCAGAGTCCAGGTGCCCGTTGAAAGTACCGTAAAATCCGGATCATAGAATGCACCTGATTATAAGCCGCACACACTACATTTTATGGGCATTATTGGTTTTGTCCTTACACAAGCTGCACTTGTATATAAGCCGCATGTGCCCACATTGAAAAAACGCAATACAAACACAAAATTAACCCATACCCGATACAGTCCAAAAACACAGCCGGCATAAGGGATGGAAAATGATACCGGTACTTAAAATTTAATGCAAACCTGCAGAGTCCAGGTGCCCGTTGAAAGTACCGTAAAATCCGGAATATAGAATGCACCTGATTATAAGCCGCACGCACTACATTTTATGGGCATTATTGGTTTTGTCCTTACACAAGCCGCACTTGTATATAAGCCGCACGCGCCCACGTTAAAACATGTAGCAAAGTTAAAGTCAAAGTTTACGTGCGGTAGCTCTGTTTCCTTCTATATCGGACTGCTAGATTGCGTTTGGCTAGAAAGTTGCGTCATGTGCCTATTTTTTTGCAAATGCATGATGAGGATATGTCTACGCTAATTTAATTTGTGCACAAGCTAAGAAGTTGCAGTCTAAATTTCACCTTTTGTACTCGAGCGCCGCTGGCGGCCGTTAGAAAAATTACATAGATTGGCCGCATCACTGAATAAGCCGCAGGGTTGAAAGTTTGGGGAAAAAATAGCGGCTTATAGTCTGGAATTTACGGTAAATAAATGGTAATATACAGAATTTAAGAAGGATAGTTATCTTAATGCTAATGCTAAATAAACGCTTTTGTTACTACCAAATATATAGGAGCAATTAAGTGTCTGTAATTTCAAAATATTCTACTTGCTGACGCTGTCTAAAATCTGCAAGTAGGTGAAATTTTTCGACCACTCAAATAATCGTTTCCTTTTTCATCTTTTTGCGGGTTTGGGTTGGCACCTGGACTGTATTTCAAATGGTCCTTTTCTTACTTTCAACATTTTCATCCTGGGGTAGAATAAAACTACAACCACGCACATAAAATCACTCTCCTCTAGCGTAATGCTGGCCAGAGCACAGAGGGTAGAAGGAAGGTAAAAGAAGATAAGCGCGGTGGAAAAACAAAATATATATAGGCTCTTTGAACTCAGTTAGGCATTGGTAACACATACTTAAGAGAAAATATTTATTTTTTCACTTTTTGAGGACACCTCAAGCGACTCACCCCACCTTTAAGTCAACACAGTTGTCAGTCATATTCTTTATCCTCTGAGAAGAGTTGAAGCTGTAAAAGCGAAATTTCATTTCATCTTATTTTGAAATCTCGACTTAAAGGTACCTGAACTACTTCGCCACCAAGTCCAGCCCGACGGGCGTGATCCTGGACCTGTGGGAGGCGCAACACTTCCCGGAGGGAAACCTCAGCCGATTGGCTCAGGTCCTAGAAGAGATGGGTCGCCATGACAACCTCCTCCCGAACGGCAACGAGCACTGACGGTTTCCACGGCAACCAGGACTCCTTTTTCGGTGATGACGTAGTATTTAATATGAGTAATGTTTCAATGTTTCGTTTTTTTTTTAAGTACCGTATTTTCCGCACTATAAGGCGCACCCCGAAAAAAATCGTTTTTGGTCCTATATTTGACATACATAAGACGCACCGGATTATAAGGCGCTACAATGGGAACGTCGACAAAACAGTCAGATGGTTCAGTCCAACTGATTACCCCCTTAACATTCCCAAAGCTTGCAAAGAAGCAAATACGTGTCGTAGACACGTGCGGATGCGGTGTCCGTACGATGTCACTCAAATGCATCGTTCCAAATATCCTTCGGAAGGTTAAAGTCTTGGGATTCAAGAAATGCCAACCATTCCTTAGTTTCTATTTTCGCTCGCAACTTTACTGTGCATATGACAATAAACACTTGGAATTGAGTTGAATTTAAAAATAGACACTCCATTCCATCCATTATCTGCACCGCTTATCACAGAAACATCGACTTCAGTCTGAAACAAGATACAGGGAAAATATATAGCCGAAGTAGCTCACCGAAGTCGTTGTGTTCAATAATAATGTGCAGCCATGGTCCTCTTATATCCGTTAGTGTAGTAAATCCAGGAGAACAAAATATTTACAAATACAGAATAGTAAAAAAATGCTTTCTGTATGCCGTCAACCATGTGCTAAACGCATTCATTTTTTCGGCCAATTACAGGCTTTGTTTTGCCGCTTCAGGCAATACCAGCCTGTAAATGATAAAAAGGATCCTCCCCTTGACCTCTGAATAACTTTAGCCAATAGTGATCGATTCAAATGATGATTGACACATTGGTTAGCCAATGAAACGCCGGTAAATAAATCCCAGCATACACCGCGGCTGCAAGTTAGTTGGAAGACTTTGCGATTTAATATTGATCCATATATAAGGCGCACTGTACTATAAGGCGCATGGTCATCTTTTGAAAAAAATTACCACTTTTAGGTGCGCCTTATAGTGCGGAAAATACGGTAGTTTTTTTATCCAACCATCCTGGTAAGAAAGAGTTATTGAGGGGAGGATTTCGCAATTATTTGTATGGAAAAAAAAAAGACCTGAAAAGGATTTGGATGTAATTGTCATAAATCTATTTTTCTAGGACCAAATGTAAACAGTACAGTTGCTTTCTGCCAAATAATTGACTCGGTGTGAGAATGGATTTTTTTGGTTTCCGCTGTCTATGCAAACTTTTGGGGGGGTGTTATAATCATGTATTCAAATGTGGAAAGGCCTTTTTTTAGGAGGGGGGGGCGGAATTGTTTTGTTGTCCGGCTTTGTGATGCTAATGTTACGTGCAAGTGAGGGAGCTCCGGTCTTATTCGGCAAATTGTATAAAGTGTAAAAAAATGTGATTTTTAAGACTAATAATAAATTATATTTATATGCAACACTGTTAAAAAGAAGAGTGTACTGTGTTTTTCTTTCTAAGTATAAAACCAAGCACAAAATAGTTCATTTTCTGGTTCGTTTATTCCATAAACGAGGTCAATTAGCATTGTCGTCTAGATCGGGATCACCAGGTAGCTCACTAAGAACACCTGAGTAGCCCACGGACTGGTTATGAAAAATGGGTCATTGTGATTTTTTAATACAACTGGCATAATGCTTTAGTGCAGGGATGTCGAACTCAATTTACCTCGGGGGCCACAGGAGAGAACAAATATTCTCTCGGGGGCCGGACTAGCAGATTAAAGAGAAAGAAAGAGAATAAGAAATTAGACAAAGCGGAGGAGAGGAGAAAGGGAGAAAGAGAAAAAAGAGAGAGAGACAACGTGAAACGTGAGAAACAAGAGATAAAGACAAATAATGAGAGAGGGGGAAAGAAAGAGAGAAATACAGATATCCAAAGAGAAATAAAATGAGCGAAGGAAAGAAAAAAAGAAGGAGAGAAAGAGAGAATGGGAGAAGACGAGAATGGGAAAGCAAGAGAGAGAGAAAGAGACAACAGAGAGAAAAGGGAAAATGGAAGAGAGAGCAAAACAAGGTAAAAAGACAAAGAGAGAGAAAAAGAGAAAGATAAACAAAGAAAGCGAAGAAGAGAGACACAGAAAGTGAAAGAGAGAGACAGCGAGAGAGAGAAAAGGGGAGGGGAAAAAAGGAGATAGATATATATATATATGTAGAGAGAGAGAGAGAGAAATACAAGTCCACAGTCTTTGTTCAAGGCACCTGGCTTTAGCAACATCAAGTGGACATATTTCAACCTGCAACTCGTTTTTCTCTTGCGCTTCTCTGAGCGTTGTCTCGCGGGCCGGATCCAATCCCTTAGCGGGCCTGATCTGGCCCTCGGGCCACATGTTTGACACCCCTGCTTTATTGGTTTACTGAGCCCTCTTCGACCTAACAATAATAAAACAGTAATAACATTATTTTTCAAAAATGTTGGTGAACCCCAAACTAAAAAAAAAACAGTGGCAGTACAAAAAACTGCACATCTAAATACATACTATAAATTCTGGACTACAGAGAACACCTGATTTAAAACCACATGCGCAAATTTAAGGAGGACACTCTGTTTTTTAAAGAGCCAAATCGGATTTTTTACTTTGACATTCGGAGCCCTTGGCAGAAATTGCGATGATTTGTTTTAAATACCGGGCATGAAAACGGGTCAGGGTTTGAAATGGTGGAGGTATTACTTATTTTTTCGTAAATAACGTGCACTCGTGTATAAACCACACCCCTAAAGTTTTTATAAGAAATCTGTGTCAAATTTGTGTTTCCCTTTGTAGGTGACAAGTTCTTGTGTAAGCCTAGATTAAAATCATTTATTGACATTGTAAGCTATGAACACAATACCGACATAAAATTGACATGTCCGATTGATCATCAAATACACAAAAAAGTTGTGTCTTGCATTTTAAAAAATAGTATCCTAATAAAATAAAAATGAATGCCTTTTAGCGTGTCATCTATATCACTGGTGATTAAGTTTTGGCCCGTCCACTCCCGCGACCCAGGTTTAATTCCCATTGCGATATTTTTCGACTGGTCAACCATTGCTTGAATACAGTTATATACTACCGAAAAACCTTGTGTATAACGTGCACCGAAATCTTTGAGTTATTGATTAGGTGAAGAAAATAATCTATACAAATAAATAAGGTACTCTCGCCTGGATAAACTCGACTGATATGAGTTGAAATGCACCATCTCAAAGGCCTGATCCTACCCCACTCCCCTCCCTGAACATTTTCTCCTGGGATCTACGCAATTCACATAGGCCACCTTTCGGGTATTCAAGAGTGAACTTTGCCAAAAAGGCGGATTTTCATGCCTGAAAAACAGTCAGACTCTCCTGGTCCGCACCAGTTCTAAGCCATCTGCATAGGCGACACAGGGCCCAGTTCGAAGTCGCATTGTTTAAAATGTATCGATAAAAATAGGGGGTCCGTAGTCCGGAATTTATGGTAAGGACGGGGTTGGCCGTCAGCTTTCGCAGAAAGCATTTCGGGAGCAACGCAAAACAAAAATTACGGTTTGATGTCTTGAGATTCCAACAGCCTGGCCAGCGTCATCTTCACCCGCAAGGCGGTCAGACGAGCACCCGGCTTGTGCGACCAACACTCCGACATCACTCTGGACATCTGCTGTAAAAACTGCGGAAAGTGAAAAGGAAATTCACAATACAGAAGACCACCGATGTTCCCTGTCATTTTCCACGGGTCTGAGCGTTCACACAAAGTCGGTGAGCAACGCTTGAAACAACGGTGAGCAACGGCAATCCCAAGTGTGGCAACCAAGTCATGAACAAGATATCCATTTCTTTTTATTTCCTGATATATTTTGTCGCATAATATTAACATTTTTGGGGGCTTATTGAGTCGGTTGCAAGATACAGAACTGTACTTAATCACATTTTTTGGTGGAAGTAGAATGTTGGCAACACGATTCACTTGATATCATTGGAAATTATTTGAATGCAACACAAACTTTTTATTCTTTTTTCTGTGTTTTTTTTCAACTTTTTTGTTACTTTTTTCCTACACTTCTTTATTTTCTTTTTTTTCTCAGCTTTTTTTCTCAGCTTTTCGCTACTTTTTCATTTTGGTATTTTTTTTTCTTTTTGGTTCTATTCCCCCCTTCCTTTAAGTCATGTTGTGCATCATTTTACATCATATTTGGTCATGTTGGGATTAAAGAAGCAAAAACAACCTGAAGAGCCATTTAGGACCTGAAAGAGCCGGTTCCTTTAAGTGAGCCGAAGAAGCCGGTTCCCGACAAACTCTACTAACTTTACTCAACTTTGTTCTACTTCGACTCGACCGAATGCTGAAAGAAATAACTTGCACCGATGCTGAAAGAAATAACAACATGATAACCATGGAAACGATGCTCTTGATTATTTATTTTGCTCTAACTTCCTTTTTTCTTTCTCTCTCTTTCTCCCTCTTCCCCTTTTTCTCCCACTCTTCCTTCCTTTTCTCTTTCTCTCTTCCTACCCTTTGCCCTTGCTTTTCTCTTTTCTCTCCTTCCGTCTTTCTATTTCTCTTTGGATTTCTTTCTTCTGCTCCCTTTCTTTCCCCCTCTCTCACAACTTCTCTTTTTATCGCTTTTGTTTCTCACGCTCTCTCCCCCCTTTTTCTCCCACTCTGTGTCTCTTTCTCTCTCTGTGTCTTTTTAACTTCTTTTGCTCTAACTTCCTTTTTTCCTTTTCTCTCTTGCTCTCTTCCTACCCTTCGCCCTTTCTTTTCTCTTTTCTCTCCTTCTGTCTTTCTATTTCTCTTTGGATTTCTTTCTTCCGCTCCCTTTCTTTCCCCCTTTCTCACAACTTCTCTTTTCATCTCTTTTGTTTCTCACGCTCTCTCCCTCTCTCTCTTCCTTTGTCCCACCCTCTCTCCTTTGCCCTCCCTCTTTCTCATATTTCTTTATCTCTCTTTTTCTTCTCTTTAATCTACTCGTCCGGCCCCCGACAGCATGTTCGTCTATCGTGTGGCCCCCCGAGTTAAAATGAGTTTGACGCCTCTGCTTTACATAGTGAAATCCCTACTTAAGGTTGTCCCCCCATGTTTACCTGTCAACTTGCTGCTACGCTGTGCTCTTGGCACTGGTTTTCGTTTGCATTAAACAATACAGCGATATCTAGTCAAATATTACACACTGGGGCTTTAATAATAATAATAAATATTAGTTTTCGATATTAGTAGAGTTAAAATGAGTTTGACACCCCTGGGTTAAGGTATCCAACCAGTACCAGGAGGTTTGAATGATTTAGCTTATGACTATGGGTTTCTATCCTTGGCTATAAGACAATTTCACCTCAGAGCAACAAAATGTCCTATCTATAGGTTTTTGTCCCGGTTTACGGGAGTTATGAGGAATACCTCATCTGTGGCCCAACGATTGGCCAGGGCCGGTCTTTGCTGCTTGAGGCAGACCACCTTCTTCATGTCTTCATAGGACGGGTCGGATGCTACCAGGTCGTAGTACGGGAGCTGGTAATCCTCAACGATTCCTTTTTGCAAACAGGTAACAATGTTTAGCACACACACGATTGAGGACGTAGCGAGCCTTACCTCCAGAGACGCAACGGCGAGCCATCTCCCACATGATGAGGCCGAAGCTGTACATGTCGGCCATGATGAAGGACTGGAAGTGGGTCCGGTTCAGGGTCTCGTCCAGGACCTCGGGGGGCATGTAGCGCTTGGTGCCCACCCGTAGATTTGGAGGCACGTCCACTTCGTTGGTGTCGCTGGAGAGGGGAAAAGGGAAGTTCGGTTTTATGTTCTTTACACCCCAAAACTTTGTTCATGTGATAATGCCCAAAACAAAAGGGCATTATACAATTTTAACATATATGTCAATATACTATGGTTTCATTAATCTGTTAGCCGAGCTAGCATAAGAGCTAATACATCGAAGTCATTGAGAGTGAAGGTGAACACTATTTGTAGCTAAGGTGAAGGCTAAGCGGCTAGCGGCGTTATAAGCCCTCGATACCGTCCGTAATCATGGTAAATGTGAACTCTCTACCAAATAAGACCGACAAACTGGCTGTGCTGGTGAAAAACATCAAAGCGTACAGGGAGTGCACTTTGCTGAGTTTTACAGAAACGTGGCTCACGTTTTGCATCCCGGACGCTAACGTGGAGCTACCCGGCTTCAGCGCTGTTAGGACAGGAGGTGGACTCGCTATCTACGTGAACATGAGGTGGTGTAACCCTGGGCACATAGATTTCCATCTGCTGCAGGGACATCAAACTAGAGTGTGACGTCATCCACTCCGCTGTTGCTAAACTACAACACAGCACCCCGAGGCCATCCTTTTAATCTGTTAACAGACAACAAAAGGATACTGCTGGAAGTGTGAATTTCCCTACGGGGATGAATAAAATATCTATATATATATTTCAGTTCATATATTCATACTTTTTAATAGTTTTCAGTTGTTTTTCATAGTTTTCGATAGATTTTTTTCAAATGTTCCATACTGTACTTTTTCATACAATTCTTTTTCATAGTTTTTAGTACTTATTTCATATTTTGTTAAACTTTTTTTCTATATCCGTCCGTACGTTTTCATAGTTTTCAGGACATTTCTGTACTTTCAAACCTTCTCATAGCTTTGAGTATTTTTTTCAAACTCGTCTGTACCTTTTTCCTACCTTGTGTAATTTTTAGAACATTTTAGTAAATTTTGTACTTCTTGGTGCTTTTTCATATACTTAAATACATCTCTGCACCTTTTCCATCCTTTTCTGTACGATTTAATACTGTTCTGTCGTTTCAAGTCCTTTTTTGTTTACTTTTCTGTATGTTTTAATACGGTTTGGTAAATTTCATTAATTTTCAACACTTTTATTTACCTTTTCATAGTGTTTGGTATTTTTTAGCACTTGTTCAGTTCAGTAATTTTCAATTTTTTTTTTTACTTTTATTGAAAAGTAGAAAACAGACTGAAGTGGGATCTTGGACGCGTTCTAAGGGATGGGCAGGGTACCCGTATGATGCGGCAGGGGTAAACCAGCGAAAGCTGTCGGGCCCTGCTGTTGAACAGGAGAGTGTGTTGTGTCACCCTGACCCGAGTGACATGGCCGATTTTTTGTGTCCAGTTCTATCTGGAGGTACGAAAGCATGACCGACTTGGGTCCTGAGGTGCTTAACTTGCTTGGGTGTTTGGGCATTTGGGTTGGCCATGTTCCCCCCAAAAATGTGTGTGTTTTTTGCTCCTTTTTCCCTTTTTTTTATTGTTGTAAGTGTTTGTCCTATTGTTGGTCACCCCTCTCAAGGGATATGACCAGGGTAGATAGATTTAATACTGCTCTCTGATTTCAAGTCCTTTTTTTTTACTTTTCTGTACGTTTTATAAGGTTTGGTAAATTCCATTAAGGGGCAGCACGGAGGCGCAGTGGTTAGCGCTTGTGCGGCACAGTTCATGTCATGGGAACCTGTCGTGAGTTCAAATCCAGCTCCAGAATTCCTGTGCGGAGTTTGTATGTTCTCCCCATGCTTGCGTAGGTTTCCTCCGGGCACTCCGGTTTCCTCCCACATTCCAAAAACATGCATTTCAGGTGAATTGGCCGGTCCAAATTGTCCCTAGGTGTGATTGAGCGAATGAGTTGTCTGTCCCTGTGTGCCCTGCGATTGGCAACCAGTTCAGGGTGTCCCCTGCCCACTGCCCGGAGATGGCTGGGATGGGCTCCAGCCCCCCCTGCGTTCCTAATGAGGACAAGCGGTACGGCTAATGAGATGAGATGAGAAATTCCATTACCTTTTCAACACTTTTTATTGCCTTTTCATATTGTTTGGTATTTTTTAATACTTGTTCAGTTAAGTATTTTACATTATTTTACTTCTTTATTAAAAAGTAGAAAACAGACTGAAATGTATACTTTTTGGGACTTTTTTTCCCCATCCTTTCCCAAATATTTTTTTTTTTATACTTTTTAGTACTTTCTTTCTATACTTTTCCATACTTTTCAGTACCATATATGTCACACTGTAAGGCTCACAGGATTTCCTTCAATTTAACAGTTTGTGTGCTAGATGGTCTCAAAATGAAACAGTCTGGAACAATGTTCCCTCTAATTTTCCCCGGGTCTGAGCGTTCACACAAAGTCAGTGAGCAACGGCTAACCCAAGTGAGGCATCTAAATCATTATCAAACATGTCCAAAACTTCAAGTTACATTTTGCGGATATGCAAAAAAAATTTGTTTTTACAACAATTCTTTCCCAAGATTTATTTTTTCCTGGTATCTTTTGACGCATAATACTATCATCAAAGCGGCGCTGCCACAAGCGGCTGCCTTTTCCAGCAGCTGCCCTATTGTTTTATTGTCTGCTCCTATCTTCGGTGTTTTTTCTTCCCGTTTTGACAACTACACTATGGATTACTTCTATCCTATGGACATGGGTTTTAGCGCACAAAAAATGCGTGTATTCAAGGAATTTCAACTCCTTGCCCTGAAGAATTCTCGTGCCGGCGTGATGAAGGGGCCTATCGAGGAAGAGCTGGAGCTAGCGAAGCGGCTAGCGGCGTTATAAGTCTTCGGTACCATCCGTAATCATGGTAAATGCGAACTCACGACCAAATAAGATCATCGAGTGCTGGTGGAAAACATCGAAGCGCACAGGGAGCGCAGTTGCTGTGTTTTGCGGAAACGTGGCTCACGTTTAGCATTCCGGACGCTAACGTGTAGCCACCCGGAGCTACCCGGAGCAATCCGGCTTCAACGCCGCTAAACAGAGACACGAAAGCCGGGGGGAATCGGAGAGGAGGCGGACTTGCTAACACGAGGTGGTGTATCCCTGGATTTTCACAAAGAAAAGTTTTCCATCTGCCGCAGGGATGTCGAATTTTTGGACTGGCGTGACGTCATCCACTTCGCTATTTACTCACATCAAGACGGCCTATTTAGAATACAGTGACAGTTGACAGTTTTCACCCATCTTTTAGTGCCCTAGGGCATCATGTTCATCTGTTAATAAACAACGGGGTAGACTGCTGGAAGTGTGAATTTCCGTACGGGGATGAATAAAGTATCTATCTATCTATCCAACATTTTTGGGGGCTTATTTTGTCGGTTGCAAGATACAGAACTGTATTTAATCACATTTCTATAGTGGAAGAACAATGTTGGCAACAAGATTAAATTGGTATAATTAGAAATTATTTGAGTGCAACACAAACTTTTCTTTTTTTTTTTTTTTTAAATTCCTTTAAAAAAAATCTCATTGTGTTTATTTTTTCCGAGCTGTCACTTTTTTTCTTTTTGTTCTCTATTTACTTTTTTTCTTTTGTTTCTTTCTTTTCTTATTTTCTGGCTTTTTTTTCAGAATTTTTCCCTTCTTTTTTCTCACCTTTTGTTTCCTTTTTTTCTCAGCTTTTAAATACTTTTTGGAATTTTTTCCTTTTTTGTTCTATTCCCCCCGCCCCCCTTCCTTTAAGTCATTTTATGCATAATTTTACATAATATTTGGTCGTGTTGGGATTAAAGAAGCAAAAACGACCTGAAGAGCCGTTTGGGACCCGAAAGAGCCGGTTCTCTTTAGTGAGCCGAGCCGAAGAAGCCGGTTCTCGAAAAACTCTACTGACTTTACTTTTCAACTTCGTTCGACATTGACTTCAAAATACCGCATTTAGAAAACAGCGTCAGGGGAACCCGTGTATTTTTACCTTCATGCACTGTAACTTTGACATAAGTCGCTCCTTAATTAGTAATTTTGAGCCCTGATTTTTGTGCACTGGCTGGATTTTCTTGTGCGCTGAGAATGTGCAGGCAGTGCGCGATTGCGCACACTCGGAGCTTAAAGGGAACATTGGTCTGGAATCAGACCCTGGATCAGTACATTACCCTTTGTAGTATCCGACTGTCAGATGCATGCTTTTAAGGAAATCATTACGCATTTGAGAAGAAAAGCTAAAGAGGTAGTTAGGTATGGCATTAGAAACAGTAATATAGACGTCTATACCCGCCCTGACATGATTTATAGTCTTCTCAGGAAACACTTCAGCTGTACCAAGTACTCTGCCGTCCCTTTAGCTGACTTTTATTCAACCTTGCCCAAAGACCAGGAAGACCCCTATGACTACTGGCTGAGACTAAACAGAGCAGCTGACCTTGCCTCTGACTGCTTGAGTGAGCAGGGCAAAATATTTGACAACCCTGAAATTGAGGTTACTCGCATGTTCATTAGGAACTGCCCTTGCAAAGAACTGGCACTCACTTACAGATCTAAAAACATCGATAAGTGGTCATCATGTGAAGTACTAGAGGTGCTGAACGAATACCACGCTGAGAAGAGCTACAAAGCAGCTTCCCTACAACAACCTGCGAATAGAGCGGAAATTGCCGTACACAAAGCTGAGGTGAACCATGGTCCAACCCTCATGGACGAGCCGCCTCAGACTTCGAGCCCACAGTATGCAGAGATCAGAATGGAGATTTTCATTTTCAGCTGAAATAGCCAGGGTCCAGGAATAAAGCAGGGCGGAGCAGCCCCCCCCCCACCCCCAAGCTCCTGGGTTTTAGGCAATTTACTTGTCCAAAACCATGCTTATATTTATCATTTAAGTAACATTTTTAGAAGATTAAAATAATTTGCCCACATAACTGATTTTTTTGTAAATACTGCAAGATAAGTTCAAATGCAGTTCAGTCCCTGCAGCTTGAGCAACAATGCGGCCAATTTTTCTAACGGCCGCCAGGGTGCGCCAGAGCAATAAAGGAAAGAGTGAGACAGTCGGATTTTGAATTTGTTTGCTACGCAAGAGAAAAAGTGAAAAAGTCGGAATGCCTTTGGGGTTCAAAAACAGCGGAAATCCGCGGATCCGCGGAAAATTCTGATCCCTGAGTATGTCTCTCTAACGGAGGTCGGTGGTTCGCGCCCCGGCCGAGTCATTCCTAAGACTTAAAAAGTGGTCGGCGGCGCCCTCTGTTGGCTGCGGCTGCATCGGCTCGCTACAACGGGTCAGGTGCAATCGACATTTCGTTCTGTGTACATTGTTACACAGAATGACAATACAAGGAAATTATTATTATTATTATTTAGGGCTATATAAATAAAGATGACTTGACTTGACTACCCCACAGTCGGTTAAAATGAAATGAAATGATCTGCATTTCTATAGCGCTTTTCAAGTCAATGACTTCCCAAAGCGCTTTACAGTGTGCTTCACATTTCCCAATAGCGGCCTTGCAGCCATGTAAGGCGCTAACCTGCTTATTGGGGGTATTAGGGGTTCAGTGTCTTACCCAAGGACACTTCCACATGTAACACGGAGGAGCCGGGATTCGAACAGGGATCCCTTGATCCCAAGACGAGCGCTCTACCTCCTGAGCTACTGCTGCCCTAATAGATTGTGATGCCTATTTCTGTCGTTGGCCGTGGGTTTGCTAGAAAGACCACCAACTCTCCTCGCCCAAAAGGGAAGTGCATCCACGAACCTGTTGAACTTAACAGCCAAGCCGAGATCTGCGACGCAGCAGGTCCCGTTTCTCTTGACCAGGACATTCTTGCTCTTGAGATCTCGGTGGGCGATGGCCGGCTTTCCCTGCGTGCCGTAGATTTCGGTATGCAGGTGGCACAAGCCCGAAGCGGACGAGTGCGCCAACTTGATCAGGGCGCCGGCGTCCAGCGTGTTGCATTTGAGGTAGTCGTAAAGCGAGCCGTTCTCGTGGTAGTCGGTGATCAGGTAGAGCTGCGTCCACGAGCCCGTTCCCTTGATGTCGGCCGCGATGAAGCCTGGAGGTTTTTGAGGAAAAGAAGAACTTTTAGGGTTTAAAAATGAAATCATTATGGTTTTAATCGGGTAGCACGGCGGCGCGGTGGTTAGCGCTTGTGCGGCACAGTTCATGTCATGGGAACCTGTCGTGGGTTCAAATCCAGCTCCAGACATCCTGTGCGGAGTTTGTATGTTCTCCCCGTGCTTGCGTGGGTTTCCTCCGGGCACTCCGGTTTCCTCCCACGTTCCAAAAACATGCATTTCAGGTGAATTGGCCTGTCCAAATTGTCCCTAGGTGTGAATGAGCGAATGAGTTGTCTGTCCCTGTGTGCCCTGCGATTGGCTGGCAACCATTTCAGGGTGTCCCCTGCCCACTGCCCGGAGATGGCTGGGATGGGCTCCAGCACCCCCGCGACCCTAATGAGGATAAGCGGTACGGATGATGAGATGAGATGAGATGGTTTTAATCAGGTTCTAATAATCAAATGTTAATTTTATGAGTTGTGTTTTTATCTATTTAATCATTAGCACTTAAAGCCGCTTATGTTATATTTTTATTTTTAAATAACATGAAATGTATTACAAATACATGTTCATTTCTCTCTATTTTTTGTTTTTTTTCATTTTCATGCCACTATATTTTTGGGTTCTGTGTAACAAATTACAACATCTTGTTTGTATTTTAAAATTTAGAGCTAAAAGAAAGTGCCAATTAATGTATCTGCCTATTCTACACTGATAATTGTATTTTTTGGACTATTTTCAGAATGAAATAATTGAATGAAAAATAAGACAATTTATTGCCATTATTTCATCTCATCAGCTGCACCGCTTATCCTCAGTAGGGTCGCGGGGGTGCTGGAGCCCATCCCAGCAATCATCGGGCAGTGGGCAGGGGACACCCTGAACTGGTTGCCAGCCAATCGCAGGGTACACGGGGACAGACAACTTCACACCTAGGGACAATTTGGACCGGCCAATTCACCTGAAATGCATGTTTTTGGAATGTGGGAGGAAACCGGAGTGCCCGGAGGAAACCCCACGCAAGCACGGGGAGAACATACAAACTCCGCACAGTAAGGTTGGTAGCTGGATTTGAACCCACACAGGTGGTTCCCAAGACCTTAGAACTGTGCCGCACAAGCGCTAACCACTGCGCCGCCGTGCTGCTCGACAATTTATTCATTTTTAAATATTTTTTTCCATGTTTTGGTTGAAATGATGTAAAATATTACATTCATCATAAACATGTTTTTTTAATTCACGTTTTGTTTACATTTAATAGTTGTTTTATGATGATTTAAAGCACATTTTTTGCACACATTACAAGAAATCGTAAATTTTCATTTGTATTCATGTGACATGACTTGAGCTGGTATAGTGAAGTGGTGGATGGATGCAGAGGGTCTAGAAGACAGCAAATTTAAATGAAATTGATTTCAATTGTATCTATATCCATCCATCCATCCATCCATCCATTTTCTGCACAGGAACGGATTAATTGGTTTTCAATTATTTCTTATGGAGAAACTTCGTTCAAAATGTGAAATTCGAGTTACAAGCTACAGCCGGGAATACATTAATCTTGTATGTTAAGGGGCCGTTAATTCTCATCTCATCTTTCATCTCATCAGCTGCACCGCTAATCCTCAGTAGGGTCGTGGGGGTGCTGGAGCCCACACCAGGCGTCTTGGGGGAGTGGGCAGGGGACACCCTGAACTGGTTGCCAGCCAATCGCAGGGCACACGGGGACAGACAACTCACTCGCTCATTCACACCTAGGGACAATTCGGACCGGCTATTTGACCTGACATGCATGTTTTTGGAACGAGGGGAGTGCTCAGAGGAAACCCACAAAGGCACGGGGAGACCATGCAAACTCTGCACGGAGAGGCTGCGGTAGCTGCAATTGAACCCTGGACCTCCGCACAGTGAGGCTGCGCGCTAACCACCCAGCCGCTATGCCTATTTCTATCTAAAAATGTTGAGTTTTCTACGCTTTTAATCTTTTGGTTTTATACAATTTCAAAATACAATAATAAAATGCGGTTTTGCAATTTTTCAAATTTATTTTTGGAATCTAAAAATCGATTTAAAACCAAATATTTATAATAATGTTGTGTGTGTTTTAGGAAGGTTATCAATGGGAACATTTCATTCGATCACGTTTATGTTATTTTCATGATACAATAAATAATTGAAAATTACAAAAAAAATAACCTAAATATACATCTAAAAATGCATTTTTTTTTCTTGAATATATATTTTTGTAGAAATAAAAGGTTCAAAAACCATGTTTGGTAAAATAGCTCAATGTCATGTGAAAAAAAATCTCAAATTCCATTTAATCAAGCTTTACCTAAAGAGTTCCATCCATCTATCCATTATCTGCACTGCTTATCCTCAGTAGGGTCGCGGGGGTGCTGGAGCACATCCCAGCTATCTTCAGGCAGTGGGACACCCTGAACTGGTTGCCAGTTCACAGAGAAAGACAATTCACTCACTCATTCACACCTAGGGACAATTTGGCTTGCCCAATTAACCTGACATAATTTGGAATGTGGGAGGAAACCCACGCAAGCACAGGGAGAACATGCAAACTCTACACAGGAAGGTTTTATCCCATGACCTCAGAACTGTGCGCTAACCACTGCGCTGCCGTACTGCCCTAAATAGTTCCTCAAGTGTTTATTAAATAAGACCAAATTTTAAAAATATATATATATTTTGGACTAATAATAGTTTTTGGGTGTCCTGAAAAGAAAACCGATACCTTAGTGCTAAGGAGTGTGGCCTAGTCTGACAGTATTTTTTATATAAATTAAACCATTAATTTAGAGTCAAATTTAAAATAATAATTATAATAATAATAAAACATTTGAACATGAGAATTAACGGCCCCTTAACATACAAGATTAATGTATTCCCGGCGGTAGCTCGTAACTAGAATTTCACATACAGTGGAACCTGGGTTCTCCACTATAATCCGTTCCAGAACCCTGTTCGAAAACCGATTTGTTCGATCACCGAAATCATTTTTCCCATTGAAAATAATGTAAATCGTTTTAATCCGTTCCAACACCCTGAATGTTGGGCTCCGTTCCAACACCCTGAATGTTTACCTTGAATGTTTAACGTAAACGTAAAGCTAACCCAGGCTAATCGTACGTCCGCGTTATCGTAATCTTCCGTACGAAAGATTACGCTAACATGAACGTGTAAAAATTGAAAAATCAAGGTCGTTTACAAGTCATTTAGCACCCGGGTCTCCACAACAAGTGGTGAGGGGTTCATTGGAAAGGGGGCTCCGTTCCAACACCCTGAATGTTGGGCTCCGTTCCAACACCCTGAATGTTTACCTTGACTGTTTAACGTAAACATAAAGCTAACCCAGGCTAATCGTACGTCCGCGTTATCGTAATCTTCCGTACGAAAGATTACGCTAACATGAACGTGTAAAAATTAAAAAAAAAGGATAAAGAAAAGAATAATGAATAGGATTTCTTACCTTTGTGGTGGTCAGCAGAAGGCGCAGGTGGACGGTGGTGCTATTATGCTAACGGCCACATGCTAACGAATTAGCAAAATGAATGGGCTCAATGGTTCCGGATGGGCCAACTCAAATCGAACGGCCTATTCTATTTGAACATGTATATTTTAAAAGTTTTGAAAGTGTAATAACAGTGTTATTACTATGTTTTTACCATGAATGTGAATTTTGGACCTCCACAAGGCATATCCTTGTTGTTAACGATGATGGGCCCATCCGAAATGAACTTGCCAGCACAGGGGTGGGGGGGGGGGCAAGTCTCCCCACAGAACCAAGTAAAAAAATGACAGAAACATCTCTCTGGGTTAAAAATGTTATGCTAACTCATAATGCTAACAACCGGGGTTATATATACATGACGGGATCATCTTCCAGATCAATCACAACTCTTACAATCGCCGCGGGAATTGTCTAGTTTCTTTCTTAAATGTAATAGTTGTACGCACTACTTTTCTTTTTTCACCTGTATAGATTTTTTGACCAATCAGCGAAGCAAGAATTTCTCAAAATTTTTGGTCGGACTCCGTTTGTTCGACCTGAGAGGCGTTCGAAAACCGAGGTTCCACTGTAATCTGTTCCTGGCTTCCCAAAATCCCCCAAGTTTTTTTTTTCTTTTTTTTTCCCGTTTATAAATCATCCAAAAGACCATCAGATCTCCTTCCGCGAAGGCCGCCTCACCTAAAATGTTGTCGTGCCGCATGAGAAAGGTCTGGTAGATCTCGGTCTCTCGGAACCAGCTCTCTTCCTCGGTGGTGAAGAAGACCTTGACGGCCACTCGCTCACCTCGCCACCGGCCCATCCACACCTCGCCGTAGCGGCCTTTGCCGATCTGCTTCACCATCTGGATCTGCTTGGCGATGGTGCGCTGAACCTGGTGACCAACAGAAATTGCAACACTTTAAAATTTCTTGGTTACGAGCAATGTTCCCTGTCATTTTCCAGGGGTCTGAGCGTTCACACAAAGTCGGTGAGCAACGCTTGAAACAACAGTGAGCAGCAGCAATCCCAAGTGTGGCAACTACCGTAAATTAGGACTATAAGCCGCTACTTTTTCCCCAAACGTTCAACCCTGCGGCTTATTCAGCGATGCGGCCAATTTATGTCATTTTTCTAACGGCCGCCAGCGGCGCTCGAGTACAAAAGGTAAGATTTAAACCGGTGGAACATATGCGCCGAAGAAGACTGCAACTTCTTAGCTTGTGCACAAATTAAATTAGCGTAGAGATATCCTCACCATGCAAATTGCAAAAAGAAAAGCACATGACGCAGCTTTCAACCTAAACGCAATCGAGCAATCCGATAAAGAAGGAAACGGAGCTATTGCACGTAAACTTCACTTTGCGAGCGTGGTGCTAGCGTGTTTTTGAATAAGAGAGCGTGGGACGACATCTATATGACATAGTCTCTTTCTCATACTGGGGAAGACGACTTTGATGACGTCGGATATAAGGAGAAAGACGAGGACGGTTTACCGTGATTACTACAAGTACGGTATGTTTTTTTAACAGAGCCGTTTAAAGTGTTGCGAGCGTGTTGCTAGTAGCGTTTTCCTACCCTTCACAGGCACGGTTTGGGATGAAAGTTATATTATTATTAAAGCTTTGAAAACTCTCTCGGTGTATCGTCTTTCTTTGTAAATATGTGTAACCATGTATAATATGTATTTGCAACTGTATATTTTTGTAATGTATTTATTTTAGAAACTTATTCTGATATGTTTTGCACGAGCAAATGAGAAAGAAGGGGTGGGGCAAACGCGGGCTGACGGGAAGTGGAGTAAAGGTGAGACGTGTTTGTGGACGTGGTGGACAATAGTGGATGTATATTTTTCCCACCCTTACCTTTGGAAATATACACTCTTTTCCTTGGATTACTTTCAACGGGCACCCGGACTCTGCAGGTCGGCATCAAACCTTAAGTACCGATATTATTTTCCGTTCATTTTGCCGGCTGTGATTTTTGGGCTGTGTCGGGCATGGGTTAATTTTGTGTTTGTGTTGCATTTTTGCAATGTGGGCGCATGCGACTAATATACAGGTGCGGCTCGTGTATGTACAAAATCGGTTTTCCTCCCGAAATGTGGTGGGTGCGGCTTATAATCGGGTGCGCTCTATAGTCCGGAATTTATGGTAAGTCATTATCAAACATGTCCAAAAATTGACATCAAGTTATATTTTGCCGAGTTTCCGGCAATGCAAAAAAATTAGTCGGTTGCACGATACACAACTGTATTTAATCAATTTTTTTAGTGGAAGAACAATGTTGGCAACAAGATTGACTTGGTATAATTGGAAATTATTTGAATGCAACACAAACTTTTTCTTCTTTTTCCCTGTTTTTTCTATTATTTTTTTTTAATTCCTTTAAAAAAATCTCATAGTGTTTATTTTTTCCTAGCTGTTACTTTTTCTTTTTGTTCTCTATTTACTTGTTTTCCTTTGTTTCTTTCTTTTCTTTTTTTCTGGCTTTTTTTCTGAATTTTTCCTTCTTTTTTCTCTTCCTTTTGTTCCTTTTTTTTCCTCACCTTTTCACTCCTTTTTCATTTTGGTATTTTTTTCTTTTTTGTTCTATTCCCCCTTCCTTTAAGTCATTTTGTGCATCATTTTACATAATATTTGGTCATGTTGGGATGAAAGAAGCAAAAACAACCTGAAGAGCCGTTTAGAACCCGAAAGAGCCGGTTCCTTTTGGTGAGCCGAGCCGAAGAAGCCGGTTCTCACAAACTCTACTAACTTTACTCAACTTCGTTCTACTTCGACTCGACTTCAAAATACAGCATTTAGGACAAAACGTCAGGGGAACCCGTGTATTTTGACCTTCATGCACTGTAACTTTGACTTAAGTCGCTTCTTAATTAGTCATTGTGAGCCTTGATTTTTGTGCGCTGGCTAGATTTTTTTGTGCGCTGAGAATATGCAAGCAGAGCGCAATTGCGCACGCGCGCAGCTTAGAGGGAACACTGATTGAGATACGTTTGGGTGTCAGTAAGCTGGCGGATAACAGAAATACTTAATACATGAAGTCAGTAGTAACTGTAACTAAATACTGCTTTTCCATAACGCGCCAAAGACAGGACTTTTTTCCTGGTGGCTTCTCTATCCAATCCTCATGTTGATGAGGGTTCCATGCAGATTGTGCAAGGTCTTCGTCTTACCAGTAGGGGGAGCCCAGAGCCAGAACCAGAGCCCACACTGTGGGAATGTTCGATGAGGTCCTTGAGGGACTCTCCAGGGGGGATGTAAGAATCATCCTGCTCCAGGTTGGTGCTGTAGCGAGGTTCCGACACTCGGCGCTTATATCTAAAATATGCCGCAAGGAAAAGAGCAGAAACTTAGCAGGTTAAAGTATTTATTCCACTTCTGTCAGTCGGGAAATGCCAGTCTGTTTTTTTTCTTTTTGACTACGAAAAAGACTCAAGACTTAACCCAAATTGGGTCAAAAAGGGTCAATACACCATTTTCTTTCAAATTTCAGGCCTAATTGTTGGTGTTTTAATTTATTTAGCCTTATTAAATTGTTTGAGACAAAACAACCCAGGTGTTGTGGTTTATTTACCGTATTTTCACGACTATAAGGCGCACCGGGTTATAAGGCGCACCCCCCAAAAATAGTTTTTGGTCCTATATTTTCCATACACAAGGCGCACCGGACTATAAGGCGCTACAGTGGGAACGTCAACAAAACAGTCAGGTAGTTCAGTCAAACGTATTAACCCAGGGGTGTCAAACTCATTTTAACTCGGGGGCCACTGGATAGAACAAACATTCTCTCAGGGGCCGGACTAATGAGGTAGAAAGAATGAAAAGGAAAGAAAGAAAAAAGGAAAAATGAAAAGAAAAGATGGAGAGAAAGAAAAAGAAAAAAAAAGGAAGAATGAAAAAAAAATATGGAGAGAAAGAAAGACAGACAGAAACAAAGAAAAAAAGAAACAACGAAAGAGAGAAAAAGAGAAGGAAAGAAAAAAAGCATAGTAGATTGAGGAGAAAGAAAAAGAGAGAAAGAAATAAGAGAAAGAGAGGGAGGGTGGGACAAAGAAAGCGAGAGAGAGAGATAAAGGAGAGCGAGAGACAGAGAATGTTAAACAAAAGAGATAAAAAGAATAGTGAAAGAGGGGGAAAGAAAGAGAGAGAAAAAGAAATCCAAACAGGAATAGAAAGAGAGAAGGAGAGAAAGAGAGAAGGGGAGAAAGAGGAGGTTGATGCAAGAGAGAGAGAAAAGACAGAGAAAATGAAAAAAATGAATGGAGAGCCAAAGAAGGTAAAAAGACATAGATAGAAAAAGAGAAGAAGAGGAACAAAGAAAGAAAAAGAGAGACAGAGCGAGTGAAAGAGAGAGAGATTGAAGGTGAGAGAAAAGGGGAGGACGAGAGCGAGAGTGAAAGAGAGAAAGAAAGAAATACAAGTACAGTGTTTGTGAGAGGCGCCTGGCTTTGGCAAAATCAAGTGGACATATTTCAACCTGCAGCTCGTTTTTCTCTTGCGCTTCCCTCAGATTTGTCTCGCGGGCCGGATTCATTCCCTTAGCGGGCCTGATCTGGCCCGCGGGCCGGCAGTTTGACACCTGTGTATTAACCCCTTAACATTCAGATGGCTCGCAAAGAAGCAAATACGTTCTGTTTTTATTTTAATGTTCGAAATCAAGTTTTCATTCATTCATTCCACATATTAGGAAGGGTCAACTCTTGGTGTGGTGGGATTCAAGAAATGCCAATCATTTCTTTGTTTCTATTTTATTTTTCGCTGGCAACTGTGTGGACAGCAAAGTAAGAATTTTATTGTGCAGGGAATTGTGGGTCTTTACTGTGCATATGACAATAAGCACTTTGAATTTTATTGAATTTAAAAATAGACTCATCACAGAAACATCAAGATCAGACAGGAACAAGATACTGGGAAAATATAAAGTAGCTCACCAAAGTCGTCTTGCAGCCATCACCTTCTATAATAATACGCAACCATGGTCATGAGTGTAGTAAATCCAACCGTGTAAAATATTTAGACACTCCAAAACACGCAATAATGCAGACAAAAAAAAAATCAGACAAGAAGCATCTGCATCGATGGATGGATGTTCTCTCTATGCCGTAGTGCAGGGGTGTCAAACTCATTTGAACTCGGGGGCCGCACGGCAGAACAAACATTCTCTCGGGGGCCGGACGAGTAGATTAAATAGAAAGAAAAAGGGATAAAAAAAAAATAAGAGAAAGAGGGAGGGAAAAGGGGATAGGGTGGCACAAAGAAAGAAAAAGAGAGGGAGAGCGCGTGAGAAACAAAAGATAAAAAGTCGTGAGAGAGGGGGAAAAGAAAGGAATAGGAAGAAAGAATCCAAAGAGAAATAGAAAGACAGAAGGAGAGAAAAGAGAAAAGAAAGCGCGAAGGGTAGGAAGAGAGAAAGAGAAAAGAGAGAAAAGGAAAAAAGGAAGTGAGAGCAAAAGAGGTTAAAAGACACAGAGAGAGAAAGAGACAAAGAGCAACAAAGGAAGAGAAAAAGAGAGACACAGAAAGTGAAAGAGACAGAGTGGGAGAAAAGGGGTGGAAAAGAGAAAAAAAAGAAAGAAAGAAGGAAAGAAAGAAAGACATAGAGAAAGAAGGAAAGAAAGAAAGACAGAAACAAAGAAAGATAGAAAGGCAGAAAAAAAAACGAAAGAAAGAAAGCAAGAAGGAAAGAAAGAACGACAGAAACAAAGAAAAACAGAAAGACAGAAACATAAAAGAAAAAAGAGAGAAAGAAAGAGAAAGAAAGAAAGAAAGAGAGAGAGAGAGAGAGAAAAGGGAGAGAGAGAAATAAATACAAGTACAGTGTCTTTGTGAGAGGCACCTGGCTTTGGCAACATCAAGTTGACATATTTCAACCTGCAGCTTGTTTTCCTCTTGCGCTTCTCTGAGTGTTGTCTCGCGGGCCTGATCTGGCCCGCGGGCCGCATGTTTGACACCTGTGCCGTAGTGCAACCCAACCAATGTGTGATTCACATTAGTCTTTTTCTGCCAATTGCAGGCTTTGTTTCGCCCCTTTAGCCTATGCCAGCCTGTAAATGATAAAAAGGATCCGCCCCCTTTACCTCCGAACAACTTTAGCCAATAGTGACCAATCCCAATGATGATTGACACATTAGTTAGGAAATGAAACGCCGGTATATATATCCTAGCATACACCGCGGACTACTTCGCCTACTGGGGGAAATCTATGTCAAGGTGGCCGTTTTGGATGTTAAATCTCTCAGAATTTTCCATTATGTAAATAACTTGTTTTTATATTCCTAAATAGAAAAACAATCTTTCTCACACACACACACATAAAACAACGTTTCAATACTCAGTCCAATTATATCTCTTGTACGTTTATCAATCTTATATTCTTTTATTTTGAAGTCGTGCTCATGTGTGTGCTGTTTACACTGACGACTAATAAACCATGCCTTAAATGAGAGACCTTGCGACTTAATATTGATCCATATATACAAGGCTCATTGTATTATACGGCGCATGGTCAGCTTTTGAAAAAATGAAAGGCTTTCAGGTGCGCCTTATAGTCGTGAAAATACGGTATAATATATTTGTTTAAAGGATTGTACCGTCAGGACCAGAACAGAAACAGGACCCAATTGCGTTACGTTTCTCACAAGTTTTATTAAAGGAAAGAGGAAGGGCTGCGCGCACGATCCGGTTTTCGCTAGGAGCGGGAAGCAGGTTACTCTCGTACTCGGTTTATGATGCGAACACGGAAGTGGATCTTCCGTAGCGAGCGATGGCGGTGTCAAGGACGGAAAAACGGGTCGATAGCAGGGACAGGAGAGCAAAATGTGGTCGGGGTCAGAAACAGGTCGTAAGTCGGGATGGGAGAGCAGACGTGGTCAAAATCAAAAACTGGTCGTAACTTAGGGAAAAGGGTCATGTTAACCCCAAACGAATTGAAGTAGCCAGCAAAATATAATGCTAGAAAAGAGAACATATCATAAAATATCCCTGGATGGGTGAAGTGGAGTATTTACCTGACACAACAGATGATGAAGATGATAACCAAGAAAACGCTACACACTGCGATAGAGATCAGGAGAGCCAAGTAATGGGCGCCATTGTTGACATAATCTGAAATATAGAATACAATATGAATTAAAAAAAGCATGATTTAGTGCAGGGGTCACCAACTTTTCTGAAGCTGAAAGCTAATTTATGGTTACTGATTACCTCCAAGGGCTACCAATTTGATATGCTCTTATTATGTTGTGTTTCCTGGTTATTATCATGTTATTACCAGGTTGTAAACATTAAAAGTCAATTAAAACATGTCTAACAGAAATATCATTTACTAGAAAATCATAGGAATGAGTGGAGAGGTGTTGTAAAAGGATAGTGGGATGTTTGGACGCGTTCTAAGGGATGGGCAGGGCACTTCTATGATGCAGCAGGGGTAAACCAGTGAAAGCTGTAGGGCCCTGCTGTTGAACAGAAAATAATGACATAAAACCGAATGCCTTTTTGTATGTCATCTCTATTACTGGTTTTCAAGTAATTAGAATTCAGCGGTGTAGTAAAAGGATAGTGGGATGTTTAGACATGTTCTAAGGGATGGGCCTGTATGATGCTGCAGGGGTAAACCAGCGAAAGCTGTCGGGCCCTGCTGTTGAGGCTCCATGTTACACAGAGTCTTTGTTTCGTTTCTCCAGAAAGAAATAGAGATCTCATGTGCAAGCGGAGGATCGATCGCCTCCCCTTCCTGAATCCCAAAGATCGCATCTCATGCTGACATGGCTGCCGAAGCAGCTCTGGGGCTCTAAACTTTCAGCGGCTCATCAATCTGTCCATCACTCACACACTCATTCACGGACTCAAACTCTCTCTGGTAATGAGATTCCAACGTGAAGAAGATCCAACACTAGAATATCTCATGTGAAACCAAGAAAGCACCGATGTAAACCGATAACACTTTAAATCTGAATCAAAACCGAACCCTCAAACCACCATTCATCATATAAACCTCCTGCACTGATCCATGACACTTTCTTCTAAACCTAAAAAATAACTCCGAGTTACACACAAGGTTTTACAATTGTATAAAAAATACATTCGTGCAATGATTGATCAATATTGCTGACCAAAATCGCAACACATCGGATGCAATAAGAATTGAACACGGGTTGCGGTGATGAGAGAGCAGAATCCTAACCACTAGACCACTAGTGATACAGATGACGAACAAAATGGCATTCGATTTCATCTCGTCATAACACCGTTTCTATTCACGGCACCAGAGGAATGTTGGACTGGAGAAAACCGGAAGCCGTCCTGAAAGCTATAAACAAAGGCCTTTTTTCATGATTTTTCATTTCTGGGGCGGCAGTAGGTCAGGAGGTAGAGCGCTCGTCTTGGGATCAAGGGATCCCAGTTCGAATCCCGGCTCGTCCGTGTTACATGTCGAAGTGTCCTTGGGTAAGACACTGAACCCCTAATACCCACAATAAGCAGGTTAGAGTCTTACATGGCTCCGAAACAAAATGTAACTATTGCACATCTCTCTGTGGCGTTCCAGAGTCAAGTGATTTCATCCCGATTTTGGTCCATATAAAGCCGAGGCAACTTCATGCAGAAGTTCGATAAGAAACCATTTAAACTGATAAATAAAAACGCTGGCAAACGATTTTGATTGGGTGAGCAGTACAGGTGGGCGGATCCCTGCACACAGCCCAAGGCGCTTCCTTCTCTCTCTCTCGCTCAGTGCAGTCTACACTGAAAGTGAATATGACGATGTGCTTATCGTTTGCAGTCATTTGTGACATTTTTACAAAAGAACTTTGCATGCACATTGTTTTGTAACGGTTATTAAGGAAAAATTTCATGGAAAAAAATTGCCACAACACTCTTAACTGAAGGTGGAAGACAAATTGTAAATGCAGTGTTCTCATTTGCACGCGTCCATGCGTCCTAGACGGATTATTTTTGCTAGGGACGCATCGTGTCAAATCAACGTGCGTCCCTGGGACGCATTTTTTTTGACATGAAACTGTCATTATCATTTTTAACAAAGATTTACCGCACTCCAAACTTTTCGTCAGGCAGATCCGCCATTGTTGTTTTGGTCTCGCGGTTCGAGTTTTCGTCTGCACGCCGATCTCCGGTTAGAGTTGTGTAGTGAAAGTCCGTTTCTTTTTAGAGAACCGGCTTTTTCGGCTCAACTCATTAAAGAGCCGGCTCTCCAACGGCTCACTTGCTTTGAGGCATTTTATTAGGAATCATTAGGTTGTATAAAGAAGTTAACAAAAAAAGGAGGTATAAAAGGAGAAAATGAAAAAAGACAGGTTTCTGGTGATCCCTTTTAATCAGTATATTACCAACAATAATTTAATGCAGAAAATGAATTCATAATTTGAATAAGAAAATGTATTATTCTACTTAATTATATTTGCATGTATTTTTTTCCTTCTACAGGAAACACATGTACATAAATAAACATATTTGAAAAGAAAAAAAGATTGTTTTGTATTTTGTAAGGGAAAATACGACAGTTTGTAAGGGCATGGAGCACACTCAATTTTGGGGACCCATAGATCTCTGTCGGGACCAGCGTTCCCTCTAAGCTGCGCGCGTGCGCAATTGCGCACTGCTCGCACATTCTCAGCGCACAAGAAAATCTAGCTAGCGCACAAAAATGAGGGCTTAAAATTATTAATTAAGAAGCGACTTAAGTCAAAGTTACAGTGCATGAAGGTCAAAATACACGGGTTCCCCTGACGTTGTGTCAAAAATGCGGTATCTTGAAGTCGAGTCAGAGTAGAACAAAGTTGAGTAAAGTTAGTAGAGTTGGTAGAGAACCGGCTTCTTCGGCTCGGCTCACTCAAAGGAACCGGCTCTTTCGGGTCCTAAACGGCTCTTCAGGTTGTTTTTGCTTCTTTCATCTCAACATGACCAAATACTACGTAAAACTATGCACAAAATGACTTAAAGGAAGGGGGGAATAGAACAAAAAAGAAAAAAATACCAAAATTAAAACGTAGTGAAAAGCTGAGAAAAAAAGAAACAAAAGGAAGATAAAAAAAGCAGGAAAAATTTAGGAAAAAGCCAGAAAAAAAGAAAAATAAATGTAGGAAAAAGTAAATAGAGAACAAAACTAAAAAAAGTAACAGCTTGGAAAAAATAAACACAATGAGATTTTTTTAAAGGAATTAAAAAAAAGTAGAAAAAAACACAGGAAAAAGAAGAAAAAGTTTGTCTCATCTCATCTCATTAGCCGTACCGCTTGTCCTGATTAGGGTCGCAGGGGGGGCTGGAGCCCATCCCAGCCATCTCCAGGCAGTGGGCAGGGGACACCCTGAACTGGTTGCCAGCCAATCGCAGGGCACACGGGGACAGACAACTCACTCGCTCATTCACACCTAGGGACAATTTGGACCGGCCAATTCACCTGAAATGCATGTCTTTGGAATGTGGGAGGAAACCGGAGTGCCCGGAGGAAACCCACGCAAGCAGGGGGAGAACATACAAACTCCGCACAGTAAGTCTGGAGCTGGATTTGAACCCACACCCAAAAAAGTTTGTGTTACATTCAAATAATTTCCAATGATATCAAGTGAGGGCAGCACGGGAGATGGTTAGTGCTTGTGCGTCACAGTTCATGTCATGGGAACCTGTCGTGGGTTCAAATCCAGCTCCAGACTTCCTGTGCGGAGTTTGTATGTTCTCCCCGTGCTTGCGTGGGTTTTCCGGGCTCTCCGGTTTCCTCCCACGTTCCAAAAAACATGCATTTCAGGTGAATTGGCCGGTCCAAATTGTGCCTAGGTGTAAATGAGCGGGTGAGTTGTCTGTCCCCGTGTGCCCTGCGATTGGCTGGCAACCAGTTCAGGGTGTCCCCTGCCCAGTGCCCGATGATTGCTGGGATGGGCTCCAGCACCCCCGCGACCCTACTGAGGATAAGCGGTGTGGCTGATGAGATGAGATATCAAGTGAATCTTGTTGCCAACATTGTACTTCCACTCAAAAATGTGATTAAGTACAGTTCTGTATCTTACAACCGACGAAATAAGCCCCCAAAAAATTTTAATATTATGCGGCAAAATATATCAGGAAATAAAAAGAAATGGATATCTTGTGAAAGAATCGTAAGAACAAACGACGTTTGTAGGCCGTACAAGCTTTGCAATAATACATGAGTCAATTCATTCAAAAGAGAAAAATCATTTTGCATTGCCGGAAACTCAGCAAAATGTAACGTGATGTCAAGTTTTGGACATGTTTGATCATGAATTATCTTGCCACACTTGGGATTATGGTTGCTCGCTGTTGTTTCAAGCGCTGCTCACTGACTTTGTGTGAACGCTCAGACCCCTGGGCTAAAGCAAAGCGTTGGTGGAAGAAACAAAGTGCAACATGAGTGTGAGAGCGAGAAAAGATGCATGTGAGTGAGAGCGAGTGCCAACAGATGGACCGACAGACATCTCGCATCCGTCTCCAGTCAAGAAACTGAAGCGGACCCCGGGGAGAGGCTGTCCTTTTCATTAGAGGGTGAGAGAACAAGCGAGAACTGGCAGGTTCTGTTTCGCCTGAAATGGTACGCCCCCCCTCTCAACGCTCCACTACAGCCCGACAATAAGCTCGCATTCGTTTTCCCACATGTCGCATTTCCTTAAACTAGGGGTGTCAAAGTCATTTGAACTCGGGGGCCACACAATAGAAAAAACATTCTGTCGGGGGCCGGACGAGTAAAGAAAAAGAGAAAGAAAAACAGATAAAGAAAAAAGAGAAAGAGGGAGGGAAAAGGAGAGAGGGCGGGACAAAGAAAGAGAGAGAGGGAGAGAGCGTGAAAAACAACAGATAAAAAGAGAAGTCGTGAGAGAGGGGGAAGAAAGGGAGAAATAGAAAGACAGAAGGAGAGAAAAGAGAAAATAAAGCGCGAAGGGTAGGAAGAGAGTAAGAGAAAAGGAAAGAAGGAAGTTAGAGCAAAATAAGTTAAAAAGACAGAGAGAGAGAGAGAGAAAGAGAGACAAAGAGCAACAAAGGAAGAGAAAAAGAGAGGGACAGAGATTGAAAGAGACAGAGAGTGGGAGAAAAGGGTTGGAGAAGAGGAGAGAGAGAGAGAGAGAGAGAGAGAGAGAGAGAGAGAGAGAGAGAGAGAGAGAGAGAGAGAGAGAGAAATACAATTACAGTGTCTTTGTTCGATGCACCTTTCTTTGGCCTCATCAGGTTGACATATTTCAACCTGCAGCTTATTTTTCTCTTGTGCTTCTCTGAGTGTTGTCTCGCGGGCCGGATTCAATCCCATAGCGGGCCTGATCTGGCCCGCGGGCCGCCTGTTTGACACCTGTGCCTTAAACAGTGGCCAGGGGGGGCTTTACTTGCTCCACTATATGCAGTGGGCAGATGTTTATTGGAAAAGTGTGTTTATTTGAGAAGAGGAGAACTGTAAATTCCGGACTATAGAGCGCACCTGATGATGATCTGCATTTGAAATGATCTGCATTTTCAAGTCAATGACTTCCCAAAGCTGCCCTGCGATTGGCTGGCAACCAGTTCAGGGTGTCCCCTGCCCACTGCCCGATGATTGCTGGGATGGGCTCCAGCACCCCCGCGACCCTACTGAGGATAAGCGGTGCAGCTCATGAGATGAGAGATGAGAGACTTCCCAAAGCGCTTTACATTGTGCTTCACATTTCCCAATAGCGGCCGTGATCTGTGCAGCCATGTAAGGCGCTAACCGGCTTATTGGTGGTATTTAGGGTTCAGTGTCTTACCCAAGGACACTTCGACATGTAACACGGACAAGCCGGGATTCGAACTGGGATCCCTTAATCCTAAAACGATCGCTCTACCTCCTGAGCTACTGCCGCACCCACCACATTTTAAGAGGAAAACCGATTTTGTTCTTACACAAGCCGCACCTGTATATAAGCCGGATGCACCCACATTAAAAAAATGTAACACAAACACAAAATTAACCCAAACCCGACATTAAGTCTTGCGGTTGAAACTAAATGTCCTTCATTAAAGTACACAGTCCAAAAATCACAGCCGGCAAAATGAACGGAAAATGACACCGGTACTTAAGGTTTGATTCAGACCTGCAGAGTCCGGGTCCCGTTGAAAGTAATCCGAGGAAAAAAGTGTATATTTCCAAAGGTAAGGGTGGGAAGAATATATATCCACTATTGTCCGCCGTGTCCACAAACACTCACCTTTACCGGCCCCCACTTCCCGTCACCCCGCGTTTGTTACGCCCCTTCTTTTTAATTCGCCCGTGCAAAACAGATCAGAATAAGTGTCTAAAATAAATACATGACAAAAATATACAGTTGCAAATACATATTATACATGGGTTACACATATTTACAAAAAAAGACGGTACACCGAGAGAGTTTTCAAAGCTTTAATAATAATAATATAACGTGCTTTGTTTTGCTTTCGCTTTTAATATAGGTGTACGAAATGTTTTAGCCTTTTTTTTTTTTTTTTTAACGTTCATGTTAGCGTTATCTTTTGTACGAAAGATTACGATAACGCAAACGTACAATTAGCCTAGGTTAGCTTTACGTTTACGTCAAACATTCAAGGTAAACATTCAGGGTGTTGGAACGGATTACAACGATTTATATTGTTTTTAATGGGAAAAATTATTTCGGTGATCGAACAAATCGGTTTTCGAACAGGGTTCTGGAACGGATTATGGTCGAGAACCGAGGTTCCACTGTATGCACAAGCCAAGAAGTTGCAGTCTTCCTCGGCGCATATATTCCACCGGTCTAAATCTTACCTCTCGTACTCGAGCGCCGCTGGCGGCCGTTAGAAAAATGACATTAATTGGCCGCATCACTGAATAAGCCGCAGGGTTGAACGTTTGGGGAAAAAGTAGCGGCTTATAGTCCGGAATTTACGGTAATCTCTTTTCTCAAAGTAAGTGAAGAAACGGGGATGACTTTGAATATTCTGCTGCGTCTTACCTGAGGTTAATGGAGGAAGAGCGGGGCGTAGGTTATGGTTGCAGTAGTCATGATCCCTGCAGCACTCCAAAGCCTTCCTGGAGCGCGTGTTCCACATGTCCTGTCCAGAAATAACGTGACACACAAAAGCCACACAGTCGCCTGGGTTATGGAGGTAAGACCTAACATTGCAAAAAATATGCATATATATTTAGATATTCTTATATAGTTTTTCTTCTTTTTTTTATATTTGGGCACAGCACAAAAAAACATCATTCATTAAATGTCAAAAAAGTCCATAACCTCAAATGATTCTACATGCTGACATAATCTTCAAATATTTTACTTCCTGATGCCATCTTCTGGCTGACGTCATCATTGCAGCATCTGTCATGACCCTTTATTGCGCGTGCATGTACGGTGGCTTTCTTTGATGCGCTCTTTTTTCATCTTTTTTGGGGGGGGGTGGGTTGAAATTTGGACTGTATTTGTCATTTTCTGACTTTCACCATTCTCATCCTAGAATTGAAAATAAAATGCCAGAATGTGCATGAAAACACTTCACTCCCCTTTTTTCCATTTAAAATATTTTAGTTTTTGCATTCTACTAAGATTTGAACCTATTTTTATTTTTTTACTGTTCTAATTTTTGGGGGTAAAAAATGGGGGGAATCCAAACAAACTTAGCGCAGTTTTTCTTTTCTTTTTTTCTTTTTTTTATTGTGAAGTTTATTTTTATTGTATTTTACTCATTATACTTACTTTTAGTCTAATAAAGATCATACTTCTCTCATTTTACGATATTTTTCGTTTCTTATTTTACGATTTTTCCATGATCATTATATATTTTTTATAGTTGGAAAAACTATACTCAATTAAGAATTATCAAAAATATCTAAAATGTAAAAATAAACAATATTTTGATTGTCTCATTTTACATTGTCTCGTTTTTCTAATATTTCTTTTTCTTGATTTATTCATTCAAATTGTTTCCCTTAAAAATATCAAAAAACATAGGTTTTTTTTTAATTGTAAGCAAGAAGAAAATAAAAATCCCTAAAGCAGAAATGTCCAAATGACCCGTGATCAAAATTGTACTCTGTCATAAAATTAATCATATGTGGCCCGAAAGTAATGTTGATCTATAAAATAAAATAAAAAAAGGAAAGTTGACTGTGAGGGCCGCCGCTTCCAGGACAAGTGGAAAGTATTTTTCCCCCAAAATCCGAAACAACTGCATCTGCTTAATTTTTTATGAGACTGTAGTTGTTTTCAAGTCAAGTCATGTTTATTTGAATATAATATCAAGTGACACTGCCAGACAAAACATGCTGACTACAAAAAGCTAACTCGAAACGAACGCTCTGAAAAGGTGTTTTAACGGTACAGCAACACTTTTTCACGAGACCCTGCATGTCAAAAGAACATGCTACAAAGGTGAGCTACGAGGTCGTAATATACTAAACTTTTTTCCCTTAAATATATCAAAAAACACTTTTGTATCAATTAATTTACTATATTTCTTTTAATTGTTTAATTTTTAACAGTGTAAACATGTTTTTTAGAAAAGAAAAAATATACCCCTAACGCCCCCACCCCCAAAAATGCCAAACATTTCAAAAGTATATGTTGTGTTTTCATATTCTTGTTTTAAGATCATTGTTTTCCATCCATTCATCCATCATCTGCACTGCTTATCCTAACTATATATCTTCTAACGTGTTTTTCCTATCAAATATTTATACATATATATACATATATATATATATATATATATATATATATATATATATCGAGAAAGAGAAGAGAGAGAGAGAGAGAAAGAGAGAGAAAGAGAGAGAAAGAGAAAGAGAGACAGAGACAGATAGCCAGAGAGACAGAGACAAATAGCCAGAGAGAGAGAAAGAGAGAGAAAGAAAGAGACAGAGAAAGAGAGAGAGAGAGAGACAGAAAGACAGAGAGACAGAGACAAAGACACAAAGAGACACAAAGAGAGACAGAGAGAAAGAGAGAGAGAAATAAAAATAAAAATAAAATAAAGAAAGACAGAGAAATAGAGACAGATAGCCAGAGGGAGAGAGAGATAGCCAGAGAGAGACAGAGAGACAAAGAGACAGACAGAGAGAGAGAGAGAGAGAGAGAGAGAGAAAACAAGAGAGAAAGAGAGAGAGAGAGAGAGACAACGAGAGAGAGAGAGACAAAGAGAGAGAGAGAGAGAGAGAGACAAAATAGAGAGAGAGAGACAAAGAGAAAGAGAGAGAGGAGACAAAGAGAAAGAGAGAGAGAGAGGAGAGAGAGAGAGAGATGAGAGAGAGAGAGAGAGAGAGAGAGAGAGGAGAGAGAGAGAGAGAGAGAGAGAGGAGAGAGAGAGAGAGAGAGAGAGAGAGAGAGAGAGAGAGGAGAGAGAGAGAGAGAGAGAGAGAGAGAGAGAGAGAGAGAGAGAGAGAGAGAGAGAGAGAGAGAGAGAGAGAGAGAAATATATATATAATTTGTCTGCGGAGAGACACCAACTCACTCTGCACTGGAACTCAGACCCGGCCAGTCCCAAGCAGCCCGACGTAAAGACGGCCCGACCACTTTCGTCGTCCTCCTCCACCATAGTGAAACAGTAACCGTCCGTCCTAAAACACCAACAAAACGGTCTCTCACATATTGTTATGAGAGTAAAACTCATTGCACCGTACATGCAACTGTTGTTGGCAGAATTTTCCGGGCAATGCTGGCTGCAGTGACACCACAGTATTTCCTGGACGGAGCCGGTGTCGGCAATACTGCCATTGTTATTCCCCTTGGTCTGGCGCTCCGACTCGGCCTTCCAGCCGGTCCTCAAGAGCATGCTGTCCAACAAGTTGCCTGCACACGCACAAAAAAATACAACATTATGCCTAAAGCTATACAGTGGAACCTCGGTTTTCGAACGCCTCTCAGTTAAAACAAATCGGTGTCCGACCCAAAATTTCGAGAAATTCTTGCTTCGCTGTTCGGTCAAACAAATCGGAGTTCGAACGCCGGTAATGCGTGAGTGCGTACGCTAGGGTGCGATGCTGAGCGGCGTACGGGTGTTTGAGCCCCTACTTATGCCTCCGAAGAAAGTCAGTGCAAGCAGCAAAGTTGCTACAGGTGAAAAAAGAAAAGTAGTGCGTACAACTATTGCATTTAAGAAAGAAATAATAGCCAAATATGAAGGAGGTATGCGAGCGCCTTCTGCTGACCACCACAAAGGTAAGAAATCCTATTCATAAGATTACGATAACGCGGACGTACGATTAGCTTTAAGTTTACGTTAAACATTCAGGGTGTTGGAATGGAGCCCAACATTGAGGGTGTTGGAACGGAGCCCCCTTTCCAATGAACCCCTCACCACTTAATGTGGAGACCCGGGTGCTAAATGACTGGTAAACGACCTGATTTTTTTTATTTTTACACGTTCATGTTAGCGTAATTTTTCGTACGCAAGATTACGATAACGCGGACGTACAATTAGCCCGGGTTAGCTTTATGTTGACGTTAAACATTCAAGGTAAACATTCAGGGTGTTGGAACGGATTAAAACGATTTACATTTACATCCCAGCCATCTCCGGGGGGTGGGCAGGGGACACCCTGAACTGGTTGCCAGCCAATCGCAGGGCACACGTGGACAGACAACTCACTCGCTCAGTCACACCTAGGGACAATTTGGACCGGCCAATTCACCTGAAATGCATGTCTTTGGTATGTGGGAGGAAACCGGAGTGCCCGGAGGAAACCCACGCAAGCACGGGGAGAACATACAAACTCTGCACAGTAAGGCCGGTAGCTGGATTTGAACCCACGCAGGAGGTTCCCACGACCTCAGAACTGTGCCGCACACGCGCTTACCAATGCGTCGCCGTGCTGCTCTCAATTAAACATGTTAAACATTCTTTTTAAATTGATTGGCCTGAAGAGGGATGGGCGCAATCAGGCTGTACTTGCCCAAGAAACACCTCAGGAAATGGTGCCCCAACAACTATAGAGTTTAAGGGATACAAACAAATAAACATACAAACAGGGTTGGTAGGGTTACTTTAACTCGATTACTTTCAATTACTTTTGGATGAATCCAATACCAAATATGCTAATAAAAGACAAAATAAACTAAATAGGAATAAAAAGACTCAATTTTGTGCAGGCTTGGGGAGTAACGGAACACATGGAATGGCAAAAATGATGTTGGCAAGCTTTTTGTATTTATTTTCATTTTGTTTCTGTCGCATTTTATGTTAGTTTTGCCAGAGATCAAAGATCAAAGCCAGGAGAGAAAGCTTACCACGTGTTGTGAGCCATAATTTTATTCATATTTAGTTCATTTTGTCTTTTATTAGCATATTTGGTATTGGAGTCATCCAAAAGTAATTGAAAGTAATCCAGTTCAAATAACCCTACCCAACCCTGAATGTGGTGTACCCCAGGGTTCTATATTAAGCCCAGTTATTTTGATCATCTAGAGTTGCTGCACCAGGGTGACATCATCAAGTTATTAAAAACAAATGAATAATAATGAGACCTGTACTAAGGAAACAACAATTTCCAGGGTTGGGTAGGGTTACTTTAACTGGATTACTTTCAATTACTTTTGGATGACTCCAATACCAAATATGCTAATAAAAGACAAAAGAAACTAAATAGGAATAAAATGACTCCATTTTGTGCAGGCTTGGGGAGTAACGGAATACACGGAACGGCAAAAATGATGTTGGCAAGCTGTTTGGATTTATTTTCATTTTGTTTCTGTTGCATTTTATGTTCGTTTTGCCGGAGATCAAAGCCAGGAGAGAAAGCTTACCACGTGTTGTGAGTCATCATTTTATTCATATTTAGTTTATTTTGTCTTTTATTAGCATATTTGGTATTGGAGTCATCCAAAAGTACTTGAAAGTAATCCAGTTAAAGTAACCCTACCCAACCCTGCATACAAACAATATGACACAAAACTACCCAACCCGTTTCTTCCTGAGAATATCTACTACCTATTTTTAAATAATTGCTGGTGAGGGGCACCCTCTAGTGGAAAGAATGCACACTGCAACTGTTAAGTACACAGTGCATCATAGGAGCGGAACTAAAAGTGAATCCTTTCTAAGGATATTAGTCGTGAATCGCATTTATTGTTCTCTAGAAAGGAGCACTGCATGTTCTTTGGCCTTCACGGAGAATTCTTTCAGATCTCTTCAAAGCAACCTTGGTACTTTTAGAGAGGTTGCACCAGAGGAATTTGTTCTTGAGGTCATCAAACCTTTTCGAGATCCATTTTATCTGCGTTGGGTTAATCACGGGGAAGGCTGACATCATATTTTTGGGAGCGGGGGATTGGGCACATGAAAACAAGTCATGAAACTCCCTCGTATGACCTGTCGGGAGTTAAAAAGCGTTGCAGGAGGGGAATGTGAACACAAAACATGCTAAATAGAAACTGTCTTCAGAGAATGATTGGGTCTAAGAATTACCTGTTTTGGGTCAAGGGTGGATCGATCCACTACTTGGATTGTTATGACCCAAATAATGCCAGACTGTATCAAAATAAATACAATTTGAGCCCAAAAATAACCCAAGTTGGGTTAAGAGTGGACTGATACACTACTTGGATTGTTATAACCCAAACAATGCCAGACTGTATCAAAATAGATACAGTTTGGGCCCCAAAATAACCCAAGTTGGGTTAAGAGTGGACTGATGCACAGCTTGGATTGTTTTGACCCAACTTGCGTTGGTGGTTTCTTTTTTAGGAGGGAATTGTGAAACTGTCTTCTGAGAATGATTGGGTCAAAGAATTACCTGTTTTGGGTCAAGGGTGGATCGATCCACTACTTGGATTGTTATGACCCAAATAATGCCAGACTATCAAAATAAATACAATTTGGGCCCCAAAATAACCCAAGTTGGGCTAAGAGTGGACTGATGCACAGCTTGGATTGTTTTGACCCAACTTGCGTTAGTGTTTTTTTTTTTTTAAGGAGGGGAATGTGAAACTGTCTTCTGAGAATGATTGGGTCAAAGAATTACCTGTTTTGGGTCAAGGGTGGTTCGATCCACTACTTGGATTGTTATGACCCAAACAATGCCAGACTGTATCAAAATAAATACAATTTTAGCCCAAAAATAACCCAAGTTGAGTTAAGAGTGGACTGATGCACTGCTTGGATTGTTATAACCCAAACAATGCCAGACTGTATATAAATAGATACAATTTGGGCCCCAAAATAACCCAAGTTGGGCTAAGAGTGGACTGATGCACAGCTTGGATTGTTTTGACCCAACTTGCGTTGGTGTTTTCTTTTTTAGGAGGGAATTGTGAAACTGTCTTCTGAGAATGATTGGGTCAAAGAATTACCTGTTTTGGGTCAAGGGTGGATCGATCCACTACTTGGATTGTTATGACCCAAATAATGCCAGACTGTATCAAAATAAATAAAATTTGAGCCCCAAAAATAACCCAAGTTGGGTTAAGAGTGGACTGATGCACTGCTTGGATTGTTTTGACCCAACTCGCGTTGGTGTTTTCTTTTTTGGGAGGGAATTGTGAAACTGTCTTCTGAGAATGATTGGGTCAAAGAATTACCTGTTTTGGGTCAAGGGTGGTTTGATCCACTACTTGGATTGTTATGACCCAAATAATGCCAGACTATCAAAATAAATACAATTTGGGCCCCAAAATAACCCAAGTTGGGCTAAGAGTGGACTGATGCACAGCTTGGATTGTTTTGACCCAACTTGCGTTAGTGTTTTTTTTTTTTTTAAGGAGGGGGAATGTGAAACTGTCTTCTGAGAATGATTGGGTCAAAGAATTACCTGTTTTGGGTCAAGGGGTGGTTCGATCCACTACTTGGATTGTTATGACCCAAACAATGCCAGACTGTATCAAAATAAATACAATTTAGCCCAAAAATAACCCAAGTTGAGTTAAGAGTGGACTGATGCACTGCTTGGATTGTTATAACCCAAACAATGCCAGACTGTATATAAATAGATACAATTTGGGCCCCAAAATAACCCAAGTTGGGCTAAGAGTGGACTGATGCACAGCTTGGATTGTTTTGACCCAACTTGCGTTGGTGTTTTCTTTTTTAGGAGGGAATTGTGAAACTGTCTTCTGAGAATGATTGGGTCAAAGAATTACCTGTTTTGGGTCAAGGGGTGGATCGATCCACTACTTGGATTGTTATGACCCAAATAATGCCAGACTGTATCAAAATAAATAAAATTTGAGCCCCAAAAATAACCCAAGTTGGGTTAAGAGTGGACTGATGCACTGCTTGGATTGTTTTGACCCAACTCGCGTTGGTGTTTTCTTTTTTGGGAGGGAATTGTGAAACTGTCTTCTGAGAATGATTGGGTCAAAGAATTACCTGTTTTGGGTCAAGGGTGGTTTGATCCACTACTTGGATTGTTATGACCCAAATAATGCCAGACTATCAAAATAAATACAATTTGGGCCCCAAAATAACCCAAGTTGGGCTAAGAGTGGACTGATGCACAGCTTGGATTGTTTTGACCCAACTTGCGTTAGTGTTTTATTTTTAAGGAGGGGAATGTGAAACTGTCTTCATTTTTTTTTGTTCAAATCGACATCTTGCTATAAAAGTCAGTTATATTTAATACCGTATTTTCCGCACTATAAGGCGCACCGGGTTATAGGGCGCACCCCGAAAAAATAGTTTTTGGTCCTATTTTTGACATACATAAGACGCACCGGATTATAAGGAGCTACAATGGGAACGTCGACAAAACAGTCAGATAGTTCAGTCCAACTGATTACCCCCTTAACATTCCCAAAGCTTGCAAAGACGCAAATACGTGTCGAGAACACGTGCGGATGCAGTGTCCGTACGATGTCACTCAAATGCATCGATCCATCATTCGGAAGGTTAAAGTCTTGGGATTCAAGAAATGCCAAGCATTCCTTAGTTTCTATTTTATTTTTCACTCGCAACTTTACTGTACATATGACAATAAACACTCGGAATTGAGTTTAATTTCAAAATAGACACTCCATTCCATCCATTATCTGCACCGCTTATCACAGAAACATCGAGTTCAATCTGAAACAAGATACTGGGAAAATATATAGCCGGAGTAGCTCACCGAAGTCGTTGTGTTCATAATAATGTGCAGCCAATGTCCTCTTATATCCGTGAGTGTAGTAAATCCAGGAGAGTAAAATATTTACAAATACAGTACAGAAAAGTAAAATACTGTTTTCTCTATGCCGTCAACCCACCGTGCTATTCACATTCATCTTTTTCGGCCAATTGCAGGCTTTGTTTTGCCGCTTAAGCCAATGCCAGCCTGTAAATGATAAAAAGGATCCGCCCCTTGACCTCCGAATAACTTTAGCCAATAGTGATCGATTCAAATGATGATTGACACATTGGTTAGCCAATGAAACGCCGGTAAATAAATCCCAGCATACACCGCGGACTACTTGGCGTTCGGGGGAAAATCGAGTCGGCGGCTGCAAGTTAGTTGGAAGATTTTGCGAATGTTGATCCATATATAAGGCGCACTGTATTATAAGGCGCATGGTCAGCTTTTGAAAAAACTAAAGGCTTTTAGGTGCGCCTTATAGTGCGGAAAATACGGTACTTCTATTTTTAAAAAATGGAGTATGTCCCAAACAAATGCTTCAAAATTATATCAATTTGTTTTAAATAGCAACATAAACAGGGTTAAACTATTTTCTTTTTTTTTTTAAAGTAATACCATTTTGGGCAGAAAATTACCCAGTTTTTGGACAAATCTATTACTTGGGTCGTTTCAGTTGTTTTAATCTGTTGCAAAAAAGCCTTATTCAGGTTAAAAAATATATGAAAAAATATATAGAATGTACTGCCATAGGTTTGAAAATGACCCAATTTGGGTTAAGAGTAAATTGCTACTTTTGAAAACCTCTATCCTCGAAAAAGTCAATTCTATTACAAATGTAGCTTGTCCCAAACAATTGCTCGAAAAGAGTTCAATGTGTTTAGAATAATGCCAGACTGTATCAAAATAAATACAATTTGGGCCCAAAAATAACCCAAGTTGTGTTAAGAGTGGACTACTTGGATTTAGTTTTGCATAAATAAAATAGTAATACCAGTGCCATTTGAGTTCAAAAATGACCCAATTTGGGTCAACAGACTACTTGGGTTGTTTCAATCTGTTCGAAAAATGCCAAAACTACCTTTTCTAAGTAATAGCAATAACATTTGGGTAAAAAAAAAAAGACCAATCTGGGTTATGAATGGAATAATCCATTACTTGGGTTATTTTAATTTGTTCAAAAAATATCAAAAACAGGTACTTTTTAAAAAGTAATATAAATTACATTTAAGACCAAAAAGACCCAATTTGGGTCAAGAGACTGAACCAAATTTGTATAAAAAAATGCCAATTGCTGTTTTTGAAGTAATAACAATATCAATTGGGTCAAATCATGACCAATTTAGGTCAAGAGTTGACTAATCCACTACTTCAGTTGAAATGCCAAAAATAGGTGCAATTTTTTCTGTAAAGTAATAGCGTTTGTGTCAAAAAATGACCAAATTTAGGTCAACTATTTGGGTTGTTTTGACACAACTGGGTAGATTTTTAAGCAACATGTTAGAATTTAGATTCATCCAAGATGTGGATTAATCATTTTATACCCGAATTTGTGCAATTTTTCATCCCCAAAACTTACAAGGTCATAATCGAATTAAAACGAAAGCACAAATCTAACCCAAATTCCAGGGTGTTTCAAAAAACCGTTACCTTTGGGTTGTTAATATCGCGAAATTTACATGATCGAGGTACATAAAATTTTTTAAAAAATCACGTTGAAGATCCTAAGATGTATTATTCCAAATATGAATGAGAAATTCAAAAGCATGTGGATTATCTGAAAGATTTCACAAACTTTTAATCTACACCGAATGAGACACGGAATACATCAAATTTATAATCCAGCTCCTGCCAAACACGCAGAAGAATGTCGTAGGAAGATTTCTAGATTTGTATCTTTTATAACAGATGATCGCGTGAGTTATCACAGGTAAATACCGTAAATTCCGGATTATAGAGCGTAGCTGATTATAAGCCGCACCCACCACATTTTAAGAGAAAAACTGATTTTGTACTTACACAAGCCGCACCTGTATACAAGCCGCATGCGCCCACATTAAAAAATGCAACACAAACACAAATTTAACCCAAACCCGACTTAAAGTCCCGCGATTGAAACTAAATGTCCTTAATTAAAGTCCACAGTCCAAAAATCACAGCCGGCAAAATGAACGGAAAATGATACCGGTACTTAAGGTTTGATGCAGACCTGCAGAGTCCGGGTCCCGTTGAAAGTAATCCAAGGAAAAAAGTGTATATTTCCAAAGGTAAGGGTGGGAAAAATTTATATCCACTATTGACCGCCGCGTCCACAAACAGGTGTCTGTTCCTCACCTTTACCGGGACCCACTCCCCGTCACCCTGCGTTTGTTCCGCCCCTCCTTTTTCATTCGCCCGTGCAAAACATATCAGAATAAGTGTCTAAAATAAATACATTACAAAAACATACAGTTGCAAATACATATTATACATGGGTTACACATATATACCAAAAAAGACGGTACACCGAGAGAGTTTTCAAAGTTTTAATAATAATGATACAACTTTTATCCCAAACGGTGCTTGTGACAGGGCAGTAAATGGTAGCAACACGCTCGCAACACAGTAAACGGGTCTGGTAAAGTTTACGTGCAGTAGCTCTGTTTCCTTCATTATCGGACTGCTCGATTGCTTTTAGCTTGAAAGCTGCGCCATGTGCCTTTCTTTTTGCATGATGAGGGTATGTTTACGCTAATTTAATTTATGCACAAGCCAAGAAGTTGCAGTCTTCCGCGGCGCATATATTCCACCGGTCTAAATCTTACCTTTTGTACTCGAGCGCCGCTGGCGGCCGTTAGAAAAATTACATACATTGGCCGCATCACTGAATAAGCCGCAGGGTTGAAAGTAGCGGCTTATAGTCTGGAATTTACGGTACATATATTTATTGTCCCCCGGTTTCGACCCGTTTTTGATCCTGTCTGTCAGTCCATATTTATTCATCTCATCTCATCTCATTAGCCGTACCGCTTATCCTCATTAGGGTCGCGGGGGGGCTGGAGCCCATCCCATCCTATTGATTTCTGACCTGGTAAACTTGCCTTTTGTTGCTCCATAGTGGGTCCCTTTTTAAAAAATGTTTGATAATGGAAAAATATATGGTTTCTGCAGGAACACAAACTGGATTAATCTCATGATTAATCTCATCTCATCTCATTAGCTGAACCGCTTATCCTCAGTAGGGTCCCAGCAATCATCGGGCAGTGGGAAGGGGACACCCTGAACTGGTTGCCAGCCAATTGCAGGGCACACAGGGACAGACGACTCATTCGCTCATTCACACCTAGGGACAATTTGGACCGGCCAATTCACCTGAAATGCATGTTTTTGGAACGTGGGAGGAAACCGGAGTGCCCGGAGGAAACCCACGCAAGCACGGGGAGAACATACAAACTCCGCACAGAAAGTCTGGAGCTGGATTTGAACCCACGACAGGTTTCCATGACATGAACTGTGCCGCACAAGCGCTAACCACTGCGCCGCCGTGCTGCCCATATTTATTCATATCGTTGTTTATTAATATTCAAGGTATACCTAATTTTTGGAAACAGGCTGTGTAAGGATCATCTTTAAGTATTTTTCGTCCATGTTACAACAGAAAAATAAATCGAATATGACTTATGGTGAGATGTGATGAAAGTAAAGTAGCATTCAGTGTTAAAGTAAAAATGTCTCTCTCGGGCTATAGACAGTTTGGCGTTTACGGCGGGCCAACAAACGGACTTGCTGCGTTCAAGGTCACCCCGAAATCTGATCTACTTCCCCCACGCATTCCACAGGCTGCTCATTCACACACACACTATGAGTGTTACTGTCACATTTCTACATTAACAAGTCTTTTGCGTTAATGATAAAATGATCTCATGATGATTCGCAACGGAATGGTTTATTTTAGTTTTTTTTTTCCTTTTTGATTATTTGTTTCAGTCCATAATTTAGTGAATTCATGATGCTTTTTTGCTGTAGTTAGTGAACTGTTTGGGTTTGATCACATCCCTTTTTCCCGTCTCCTGGTGTCCTGCATTTGGGTCTTTCTGGCACCACGAGACAAACCTGTCCATTATTAAGGAAAATATGTTTCAGTTCATGTCATGGGAACCTGTCGTGGGTTCAAATCCAGCTCCAGACTTCCTGTGCGGAGTTTGTATGTTCTCCCCGTGCTTGCGTGGGTTTCCTCCCACATTCCAAAAACATGCATTTCAGGTGAATTGGCCGGTCCAAATTGTCCATAGGTGTGAATGAGCGAATGAGTTGTCTGTCCCTGTGTGCCCTGCGATTGGCTGGCAACCAGTTCAGGGTGTCCCCTGCCCACTGCCCGGAGATGGCTGGGATGGGCTCCAGCCCCCCCGCAACCCTAATGAGGATAAGCGGTATGGCTAATGAGATGAGATGAGATGTTTTTGAAATTCTATAATTTGTTAAATCGGTCTTGTCGCGCCCATTGTATCACACAGTGTCACTTTAATAGTTATCGATGATCTCTGCAGATTCTTTTTATTTTATTTTTTTATTTTTTAATTTTTTTTAATTTAAATTTTAAATAGAGTATTTTTTGTTCTTTTTTTATTTATTTAGTTGGTTTATTTTTTTACTCAATTTATTTTTTTATTTATCATCCAACTTTTCTATGTATTTTATTTTGTAATTATTTGTTATTATTTGTGCACTTATTCATTTGATTTTATTTATTATTTATATTTTTCTTTTTTTTTCCCTTTCTTCATATTTAATACGTTTTAACTTTTTAGTTTCTAATAGTTATGTATTCATTTATTTAACTCTAGAGCACAGAGGTCAAACAGGCGGCCCGCGGGCCAGATCAGGCCCGCCAAGGGATTGAATCCGGCCCGCGAGACCACACTCAGAGAAGCGCAAGAGAAAAACAAGCTGCTGGCTGAAATATGGCAACTTGATGTTGCCAAAGACAGGTGCCTCTCACAAAGACACTGTACTTGTATTTAGTTCTCTCTCTCTCTTTCTTTCTGCCTTTCTTTCTTACTGCCTTTCTTTCTTTCTCTCTTCATACCCTTCGCGCTTTCCTTTCTCTTTTCTCTCCTTCTGACTTTCTTTCTGTCTTTCTGTCTTTCCGTCTTTCTGACTTTCTGACTTTCTTTCTGACTTTCTTTCTGACTTTCTTTCTGACTTTCTTTCTGACTTTCTTTCTGTCTTTCTTTCTTTCTTTCGTTCTTTCTTTCATTCTTTTGTTCTTTCTTTCTGCCTTTCTTTCTTTCTCTCTCTCTTCATACCCTTCGCGCTTTCTTTTCTCTTTTCTCTCCTTCTGACTTTCTTTCTGTCTTTCCGTCTTTCTGACTTTCTTTCTTTCTGACTTTCTTTCTGACTTTCTTTTTGACTTTCTTTCTGACTTTCTTTCTGACTTTCTTTCTTTCTTTCGTTCTTTCGTTCTTTCTCTCTGACTTTCTTTCTGACTTTCTTTCTTTCTTTCTGACTTTCTTTCTTTCTGACTTTCTTTCTGTCTTTCTTTCTTTCTGTCTTTCTTTCTTTCTGTCTTTCTTTCTTTATTTCTGACTATTTTTCTGTCTTTCTTTCTGTCTTTCTGACTTTCTTTCTTCATACTCTTCGCGCTTTCTTTTTTCTCCTTCTGACTTTCTTTTTCTCTTTGGAATTCTTTCTTCCTCTCCCTTTCTTTTCTTCTCACGCTCTCTCCCTCTCTCTCTTTTTCTTTCTCTTTAATCTACTCGTCCGGCCCCCAACAGAATGTTTGTTCTACCAAGTGGCCCCAGAGTTAAAATGAGTTTGACACCCCTGCTCTAGAGGTTATTTTATGTATTTCTAATTTTTTCATTTATGTTGTTTTTACTCCTATATCTGTTATTATTTTATTTTAACACATTTTTCCCATTTTCTAATTAATTTAACTAATTAATTGGAGTGGAGATGATAGTTTGGTAAGCATCTGAAGATGGTGAGTTATCTGAAGAACTCTTATTACATATTCGAGCGTGTCTAAGATAAGCACGTACGTGTAACATTAGTATACCGACGCTGCCCTACTTACGAACCGACGGTCGTTTGTAAGTTGAATTTGTACATAAGTTGCTTTACTGCTATATTTTGTAATTTTAAGGTTTATATAAGTATGTTTAAGGCTTGTATAAGTCACCTGGATTGTTTTGTACTAAAAAATAAGTATTTCATAAAATAATCTGCTCTATAAAAGATAAATAAAGTGTAACTTACTCTTGGAAGATGAGCTTCAACAGTTAGGCAACTTCCTCCTCTGTGGTAAAAAGTGGCGGGATAAAAAGCGATCCGACCATTTTCTCAACCGCATCAAGCTTTCTTAATCCACTTTTATCTCAAACGAAACGGCTCGCCTCCTCTTTACACTTTTCGCCAGGGGTGTCAAACTCATTTTAACTCGGGGGCCACACGATAGAACAAACATTCTGTTGGGGGCCGGACCAGTAGATTAAAGAGAAAGAAAAAGAGGGATAAAGAAATAAGAGAAAGAGGGGGGATCAAGAAAGAGAGAGAGGGGGAAAGCCTGAGAAACAAAAGAGATAAAAAGAGAAGTCATGAGAGAGGGGGAAAGAAAGGGAGAGGAAGAAAGAAATCTAAAGAGAAATAGAAAGACCGAAGGAGAGAAAAGAGAAAAGAAAGCGCAAAGGGTAGGAAGAGAGAAAGAGAAAAGAGAGAAAAGTAAAAGAAGGAAATTAGAGCAAAATAAGTTAAAAAGACAGAGAGAGAAAGAGATAAAGAGCAACAAAGGAAGAGAAAAAGAGAGACACAGAGTGAAAGAGACAGAGAGTGGGAGAAAAGGAGTGGAGAGAGAGAGAGAGAGAGAGAGAGGAATAAATACAAGTGCAGTGTCTTTGTGAGAAGCACCATTCTTTAGCAACATCAAGTTGACATATTTCAACCTGCAGCTTGTTTTTATCTTGTGCTTCTCTGAGTGTTGTCTCGCGGGGCCGGATTCAATCCCTTAGCGGGCCTGATCTGGCCCGCGGGCCGCCAGTTTGACACCTGTGCTTTACGCCAACCATATTGAATGAATGCACGAGATATCAAACAATGAAAATTTAAAGTTCTTAGCGCGCTAGAGATGCATTATAGAGTGTTTACACACGGAATAGGAAGAGGAAGCGGATTTCTTCTTCGGGGTGGATGCTGGGTGAGGTCACACAGCGCCACACGCCGGTAGTGGCAGAAAGAAGTACTACAGGTGCACACGATATAAAATCTAACTTACAGCAATGTCCGGATATTTTTCAACATCCCGATTTTTTTTTGTATGTATCGTTTCTTGTAAATCGAATGGTTGTAAGTAGGGGAGCTTCTGTCCTATGTTCCTTATCTTATTTAGCATTGCCTTTAAAGAGGACATGTATGTTTTGGTGTTGGATTTTATCAAATAATTTTCCCCCAAAAATGCGACTTCTACTCCAGTGTGACTTACATAGTCTGGAAAATATGGTTCGTGGAAGTACCGTAAATTCCGGACTATAAGCCGCTACTTTTTTCCCTAACTTTCAACCCTGCGGCTTATTCAGTGATGCGGCCAATTTATGTCATTTTTCTGACGGCGCTCGAGTGTTACTACCATTAACTGCCCTGTCACAGCCACCGTTTGGGATGAAAAGCTATATTATTATTAATAAAGCTTTGAAAACTCTCTCGGTTGTACCGTCTTTCTTTGTAAATATGTGTAACCCATGTATAATATGTATTTGCAACTGTATATTTTTGTAATGTATTTATTTGTATTTATTTTAGACACTTATTCTGTTATGTTTTGCACGTGTGAACGAAAAATGAGGGGCGGAACAAACGCGGGGTGCCGAGTTTAAGTGGGGACCGCTAAAGGAGAGGGACAAACAAGGAAAGAAGAGGGGGTAAAAAGTTGGTTAAAGAAAAAGGAGTTGCGTGAGTAAATGTGTTCATCTGATATATTTTTCCCACCCTCACCTTTGGGAATATACACTTTTTTCCTTGGATTACTTTCAACGGGACCCGGACTCGGCAGGTCTGCATCAAACCTTAAGTACCGGTATCATTTTCTGTTCATTGTGCCGGCTGTGATTTTTGGACTGTTTACTTTAATGAAGGACATTTAGTTTCAATCGCGGGACTTAAAGTCGGGTTTGGGTTAATTTTGTGTTTGTGTTACATTTTTTCACGTGGGCGCTTGCGGCTTATATACAGGTGCGGCTTGTGTATGTACAAAATCGGTTTTCCTCTTAAAATGCGGTGGGTGCGGCTTATAATCAGATGCGCTCTATAGTCCGGAATTTACGGTACTAAACGAGAATAGCCTTCCTGACATAGCTCAGGCTCATTTTTTAAAAAGCCCATTTCTGAATGCCAATTCCGAACCACCGCTCAATCACGCCTTCAGAAGCGTAGGATAAGTTCCTCCAGGTGGCCGTCGTAAATCTCAGGCTCGAAGGAGACATCTCGCATGTGTCCCACGGGTGCACTCCGACCCCGAAAGGAGCCGGCCAGCAACCTGCCGCCAAAATGGCTCGTTTATCCTCGGGCTCCGGCTTCGTTCCGACGAACCCTCCGCGGGCTTCAAAGATGGAAGTTACGTGCCCGTGAAAGTATCGGAAGAGCGGTCATCTGTTTCTACTGTTCCGGCAAAGCTGCTCGGCGTTTGCCGTGACCGTGATGAAGGAGACACAGAAGTGTCTGTGGCATTTTGACGAGACCATTCCGGACCTGATCACCCTTCGACCCCCGCGCATCCTAAGACCAGCTGGGGTCACATTTGCACTGGCTGGTAGGGAAATGTGACGCCCGGGTGTAAGTTTAGCAAAGAAGTGCTATGTCCACAAAGACAAGACACAATCACTCACTGGTTATCATCCCGAGTCACTGGTTTAGGACCATTACAAGCCGCCATCATTTTAAAATAGGACTGTTTGGTAGCTCGTCTTGGGATCAAGGGATCCCAGTTCGAATCCCGGCTCGTCCGTGTTACATGTCGAAGTGTCCTTGGGTAAGACACTGAACCCCTAATACCCCCAATAAGCAGGTTAGCGTCTTACATGGCTGCAATACAAGGCCGCTATTGGGAAATGTGAAGCACACTGTAAAGCGCTTTGGGAAGTCTTGATATACAAATGCAGATCATTTCATGTAGATCTTTTAGGACAGGGGAGTCAAACAGGCGGCCCGCGGGCCGGATCAGGCCCGCTAAGGGGTTGAATCAGGCCCGCGAGACAACGCTCAGAGAAGCGCAAGAAAAAAACAAGGTTGAAATATGTGAACTTGATGTTGCCAAAGCCAGGTGCCTCGAACAAAGACACTGTTCTCTCTCTCTCTCTCTCTCTCTCTCTCTCTCTCTCTCTCTCTCTCTCTCTCTCTCTCTCTCTCTCTCTCTCTCTCTCTCTCTCTCTCTCTCTCTCTCTCTCTCTCTCTCTCTCTCTCTCTCTCTCTCTCTCTCTCTCTCTCTCTCTCTCTCTCTCTCTCTCTCTCTCTCTCTCTCTCTCTTTGCTCTTTCTCTCACTCACTTTCCCTTCTCTCTTTCTCCCCTTCTCTGTTTCTCTTCTTCTCTTTTGTCTCCTTCTTTCTTTCTCCCTTTCAATTGATTTCTCTTTGGATTTCTTTCTTTCTCTTTCTCTCCCTCTCTCTCACTATTTTTATTTTTTCTCATGATCTCTTGCTCTCACTCTCTTTTCTCTTTCTCTTTCTCCCTTTCTCTTTTTCTTTGTCCCACCCTTTCTCTTTTTACCTCTTTCTCTTATTTTTTTCTCTCTTTTTCTTTCTCTCTTATCTACTAATCCGGCCCCCGAGAGAAAGTTTGTTCTATCAAGTGGCCCCCGAGTTAAAATGAGTTTGACACCCCTGTTTTAGGATTTGATAGGATAATCACATCTGCGTGACTTCTAGGTCTTTATTTACTTGTTCATGGCCAAATTCAAGCACTTTCCAAGCCAATTTTCTCATTTCTCCAGTACCATCAACATACCTGTCAACCTCCACGACTCCATGCCCTGACAAAATGTCGTATTTTCCCGTACAAAATACAAAATAATCTTACACCATATATTTTTTCAAACGTGTAGTTTGACGTGTTATATTGTACGTGTGTTTCGTTATATCATATACAGTGGAACCTCGGTTTTCGAACGCCTCTCAGTTCGGATAAATCGGTTCTCGACCCAAAAATTTCGAGAAATTCTTGCTTCGCTTTTCGGTCAAAAAAATCGGAGCATACAATTTAGAAAGTATGTCTTTCAATGTCCAAGAATTGTTTCCCTTTATTTATATTTTTCATTACGACTGATGATTCCATTCTCTAACATTTGTCTCTGGTACCCTGACTTGAAGTAGTGAGATAAAGACATAAAACCGAATGCCATTTTGTAAGTAATCTATACTACTGGTTTTTCAAGTACAGTGGAACCTCGGTTTTCGAACGCCTCTCAGTTCGGATAAATCGGTTCACGACCAAAAATTTCGAGAAATTCTTGCTTCGCTGTTCGGTCCAAAAATCGGAGTTCGAACGCCGGTACGCTAGGGTGCGATGCTGAGCGGCGTACGGGTGTTTTAGCCCCTGATTATGTCTCCGAAGAAGGTCGGTGCAAGCAGCAAAGTTGCTACAGGAGAAAAAAGAAAAGTAGTGCGTACAACTATTACATTTAAGAAAGAAATAATAGCTAAATGTGAAAGAGGTGTACGAATTTCCGATCTTGCTAGCGAATACAGCATGGCTAAATCTACTATCAGTACGATAGTAAAGAATAAGGAGGCTGTGAAATCGAGTGATGCGGCGAAGGAAGTTAGCGCTATAAGCAAGCAACTGCCGCAAGTTTTGGAAGAGGTTGAAAAACTTTTGAGGATTTTTCTCTCCCCACCGTCCACCACAAAGGTAAGAAATCCTATTCATAATCCTTTTTTTTATTTTTACACGTTCATGTTAGCGTAATCTTTCGTATGGAAGATTACGATAACGCGAACGTACGATTAACCTGGGTTAGCTTCATGTTTACGTTCGTGTTAAACATTCAGGGTGTTGGAACGGATTAAAACGATTCTACTTTACTTTTAATGGGAAAAAGGATTTTCTGCGATCGACCAAATCAGTTTTCGAACAGGGTTCTGGAACGGATTATGGTCGAGAACCGAGGTTCCACTGTATATGGTTAATTAACATTTTGATACGGAGTCGCTCGACATGAATGAGGATTATTATGAAAAAAGTTCACTGTAGAAGGAGAAAATACATGCAAATATAATTAGGTAGAATAATACATTTTCTTATTTAAATTATTAATTCATTTTCTGCATAATGTTAAATTATTTTTGGTAATATACTGATTAAAGGGATCACCAAAAACCTGTCTTTTTTCATTTTCTCCTTTTATACTTCCTTTTTTTCTTAACTTCTTTATACAACATCATCATTCGTAATATAATGCATCAAAGCAAGTGAGCTGTTTGAGAGCTGGCTCTTTGTAATGAGTTGAGCCGACAAAGCCGGTTCTCTAAAAAGAGACGGACTTCCTTTCACTACACAACTACCACGGAATGATGCATGATGGGAAATCCCCAGGCGGCAGACGCATGCGCACAGTAAAATCAAACCGCTCGCTTCGTTTTCAACGGAAAAAAACGATACAGAGATAGAGGCTACCGCGGCGAACTCGTTTGACTCGATTGATTTGCCGATTTATGATAGTCTGTGTATACCGGATGGTACCCTTAATTGACAAATTTGTGCGTTTTTCCGTACAGATTTTCTCGTACGTCGTACACGTCTTAAAATGCATAATAAACGTACTTTGTACGGCAAAAACGTACAGGTTGACAGGTATGCATCTGAGTCACTGGTTTAAGACCATTAAAAGTCGCCATCATTTTAAAATAGACTGTAGATCAGGGGGTAGGGAACCTATGGCTCGGGAGCCATATATGGCTCTTTTCACGAGTACATACGGCTCCGAAATAAAATGTAACTATTGCACATCTCTCTGTGGCGTTCTAAAGTCAAGTCATTTCATCCCGATTTTGGTCCTTATAAAACCGAAGCAACTTCATGCAGAAGTTCGATAAGAAACCATTTTAACTGATGAATAAAAACGCTGGCAAACGACTTTGATTGGGTGAGCAGTACAGGTGGGCGGATCCCTGCACACAGCGCAAGGCACTTCCTTCTCTCTCTCTCTCTCTCGCTTAATGCAGTCTACACCGAAAGTGAATATGACGATATGCTTATCGTTTGCAGTCATTTGTGACATTTTTACAAAAGAACTTTGCATGCACATTGTTTTGAAACCGTTATTAAGGACAAATTTCATGGAAAAAAATGGCCTCAGCACTCTTAACTTAAGGTCGAATACAAATTGTAAATGGCATATTGACATTGATTTGGGACACAGGATTTGGCATTATTATCATTTCATACATTTGATTAAATCATCAAATGACACACGGTGAAATCAAATGTGCTGAAGAATTAGCTTTTGTCTAGAGAGCGTGTTTTGCAGTTTTTTCAATTTTGACTGAAAATATTTGATGTGGCTCTCTCAATTTCTTTTTAAAACATTTTTTGCTTTTATGGCTCTTGGGGTCGAAAAGGTTCCCGACCCCTGCTGTAGATCTTTTAGGATTTGATAGGATAATCACATCTTCGTGACTTCTAGGTCTTTATTCAGGGTTCATACACTTTTTATGGCCAAATTCAAGCACTTTTTAAGGACTTCCAAAGCCAATTTTCTAATTTCTCCAGTTCCATTAAGTAAGAAATCGTGTGCGGATCCTGTATTAGAGGGACACAAATTTATATGCTATTTACAAATATGATTATAATCTTTTTTTTCAGTCTTGAGTAAATCGCTAATAATTTGTTTGTGAGAATTATATCTCCCTAAGGACCCACTTGCGTGGCGTTTCTCACAAGATTTATTGGAAGAATATTATTGGGGAAAAAAAAAAGAAAATGAAGAAAAATAAAAAAGGATTAAAGAGGAATAAAGTCAAAAATGAAGAAAATGCCATTTTCTCTATTTATTCTTCATTTTTGATTTGCTTTCTTCCCCAAGTTTCACTTTTTGTTTAATTTCTTTTTTTCTTTTTTCTGTTTTCTTTTTCTTTTGTTTTTCTTTCTCTCGTTTTTGATTTTTCTCTTTTCTTCGGAAGATTACGCTAACGCGAACGTACTATTGGCCTGGGTTAGCTTCATGTTTACGTTCATTGTAAACATTCAGGGTGTTGGAACGGATTAAAACGATTTTAGATTACTTTTAATGGGAAAAACGATTTTCGGTGATCGACCAAATCGGTTTTCGAACAGGGTTATGGAACGGATTATGATTGGGAACCGAGGTTCCACTGTACTTAGGATTCAGCGGTGAGTGCCGTGACCCAGGTTCGATTCCTGTCGCACCTTGTGTTTCTCGAATGTTTTTTCAACTAATCAATCATTGCACAAATACAGTAATATACTACAGCAATGGTTCCCAAACTTTTGCAGGCTGGCGCCGCCCTTGGCTCCCCTGTGTATTACTAGCGCCCCACCAATTCCCCAGTCTTTCTTCACGTTCGTTGACTCTGTGACTATGTTTACGGAGTCCGCCATGACACTCCATGAGCTCACACGGTGGGTGTGGCATAGTGTGGTGCTTGCAAACTTTGAATCGCGTTTATTGGCTTGTGCTATTATGAAAATGGCCTCTGATTGGTCGGCGCTTTTAAAACTCGATCAGTAACAGTTGTGGTTGGCCAAAACTCCATCACTCATTACAAAACCTTGAAAAAAACCGCAGCGCTTTGCGGTTTCAAAACCGCATTACGTTCAAACTCCTGACTTTGACTTCGGACTGCCGCCCCCCTACCGCCCCCCTTCCGCCTTCTTCTTCCTCACCGCCCCCCCAGACCTTTCCACCGCCCCCAGGGGGGTGATACCGCCCGCTTCGGGAACCACTGTACTACCGTAACACCTTGTGTATAACACAACCCCAAACTTTGAGTTATTTTTAGGTAAAAAATAAATGCACATATTACATGAATAATTATGATAATAAACGCGTATTAATGATTAATAGAAGCTAACGAATGTTGCATTTAATGTGTCAAAAACTAAGATCTTTAGAATGTTCGAAATTCAATTCGGTATGACATTCTTCTGGGTTTGTCCTGGGCCATTGTGGCTCGTGGGCTTTTAAGTAATCAGCATGGTTTTATTTAACCCAATGATAAACAAAATCTGAATTGATTTATGAATGAAAAGCGTAGGGATAGATTTGTGTTTTTTTTAAATCCGACATTCACATAATCCCTGCAGTCGTCCAGTAGTCGTAGCGAGCGTCTCATAAAAACAGGTGGCTGGTGAGAAAAAGCTCCTCTCGGATTTACGGCCAAGGCGCACATGTTTAACTCGTTTGAGGGACCTTCAACAGATATCGGGTCACAAAGGAGGAGACGTTGGGAAAAGAATAAAGGCAAGCCTACAGCAGTTTGTTATAGTATTCTTACGTTATTAATACAACTGAGTCAACCGGACCATAAAGTGCTTTTCGTGAGCTCATCAGAGTTACCCCGATTTTAGCTAACCTGCATTGGCTCCCTGTTAGCTTAAGATGTGATAGTATACAAAATCATGTACGGGCTTTCTCCCTCATATCTTTCAGATGTCATTTCATCCTATGTTCCGGTCCGGAGCCTTCGCTCTGAAAATGCTGGTCTACTAGTGATCCCAAGAGCCAAGAAGAAATCCAGTTTTAAGAATGTTACGATAAAATATGGAAGCCACAAGTGATGCAATGCCGATTGTATACGTCCTTGACTTTTGCACAAAAAATCTGTATGTTCAATAAGTCACATAAACACATTTTCAAACTACAGCGACCAGATGATGAGGGTGCTGTAGCCGAGTCAGATCAGGAGGGTTCAACTGCTACTGGTAACCGATTAAACCAGTACTATCCGTTGAATATGGAGCAGGAAACCCTACCCCTCCACCCAAACGGCTTGTAGAGGGATTAAAAATCAGCGGCAGTAGCTCAGGAAGTAGAGCGCTCGTCTTGGGATCAAGGGATCCCAGTTTGAATCCCGGCTCGTCCGTGTTACATGTCGAAGTGTCCTTGGGTAAGACACTGAACCCCTAATACCCCCAATAAGCAGGTTAGCGTCTTACATGGCTGCAATACAAGGCCACTATTGGGAAATGTGAAGCACACTGTAAAGCGCTTTGGGAAGTCATTGACTTCAGGTTGAGGTTTTTGAGTTTTTCCTTGCCCTCATGTAGGTTTTAGATCAGGGGATGGGGTCTTAATAGTCTGTAATAATAGTCTGCGGTTTGCATTAATCTGTGCAGCCCTTTGAGACTCTTTGTGATTAAGGGCTGTACAAATAAACATGACTTGACTTGACTATCATAATGAAACAGGTTTTAATAGAAGTGGCCCTATGTTTGCTTGTATGAATACCGTATTTTCCGCACTAAGGGGGCACCAAATTATGAGGCACATTCCCAAAAATAGTATATTGTGATATATTTTTTTCATAAACCATAAGGCGCATGAAATCACAACTACAGTAAAGGCCAGGTTAATACAAAAACGTAAAAAGTACCAAATTTGTGCATTGATTGATCCGTCGGAGTATATCACTGATCACAATTGCATAATATCGAATGCAGCAGGAATCAAACCCAGATTGCGCCGGTTCCTATCCACTAGATCCTTAGTGAAATAGATGACTCATGAAAACGCATTACGTGTTATCTTATCACACTATTTTTAGTCACAGTGCCAAACTGTTGATGTTATAATTTTGCCAACCCGCGAGAAAACTTCTTATTTCTTCTTTTTCCTCGTCTAATCCCATCTCCCAGTAAATAATGTGTAAAGTAAATAATCGTTGGGAGTGAGTAGGTGACCTAACCCCCCCCAATTCCAACCCCTAATGCTGAACGCCAAGCAGGGAGGAAACGGGTACCAATGTTGTAAGTGTTACGTATGACTTGATGCTCGAACCAGCGACCTCCCAGTCTTGAGCCCGGCGCCTCATGCTAAGGCCACCGAGTTAGTGAGCCGCAAGTATACTATCAGATAATAAATCGATCTGTGGTACAGAAAAGGTTTGGGACCACTGTAATACATTATTCTATCGCCGACTTGCAAAGTCTTTACAGAACGCACGAGATTCTGAAAAGAATGAGGAAAAAGGCATTGAGGGAAGTAATTCGGTCATCCTGAACGATAATAAATGCATGGCCTGCTGTTGTTGCTTACAATGCTTAGTTTAAGCTGAGGGACAAGTCAATTTTTAATCCCTTACTGTTTTCTCATTTCTTTGACATATCTGTTACTGTGACTAAAATTGTGTGATGATGAGATAAGACCAAATGACTTAATGTGTCATCACTAGGGGTCTAGTGGATAGGATACGGCGCTCTCCCCACCGCGATCCTGGTTTGATTCCTGTTGCATTCAATGTTTTTGAACAACTACTCTTACCATTGCTTTCTGGTTTGATCCCCGTTGCCAACATTGATATGCATTTGTGACCAGCATTAGCTCAGGAGGTAGAGCGCTCGTCTTGGGATCAAGAGGTCATAGGTTCGATTCCCGGCTCCTCTGTGTTATATGTCGAAGTGTCCTTGGGCAAGACACTGAATCCCTAATGCCCCCAATAAGCAGGTAGGCGCCTTGCGCATGGCTGACTCCCGATTGGTGTGTGAGAGTGTGTGTGAATGGGTAAGTGCGAAGCACATTGAAAAGTGCTTTGGAAGGTCTTCATTGACTTGAAAAGCGCTATATAAATTCAGACCATTTACCATTTTACCAGTCATAACAGTTATGCACAAATAGTTTCAATGTTGTCTCACGTTCAAATTTCTGGTCTATTTGGAGTTTTTGTGTGCACATAATCTATCCATCCATCTATCTACCTTGATAGATGGATGGATAGATTATGTGAGGGGTGACCGACAGCGAGACACACACATACAATAACAAAGAAAATAAAAGGGAAAAAAAAATAGCAAAAAAAACACACAAAAAAATTTGGACCATGGCCAACCCAATTGCCCAAACACCCAAACAAGTTAGGCACCTCGGACCCAAGTCGGTCATGCTTTCGTCCCTCCAGATGAAACGGGACACCAGAAAGCGGCCATGTCACTCGGGTCAGGGTGACACAACACACTCTTCTGTTCAACAGCAGGGCTCGACAGCTTTCGCTGGTTTACCCCTGCCGCATCATACGGGTGCCCTGCCCATCCCTTAGAACACGTCCAACATCCCACTTCAGTCTGTTTTCTATTTTTCAATAAAATTTAAAAAAAAAAATTGAAAATTACTGAACTGAACAAGTGCTAAAAAATACCAAACACTATGAAAAGGTAATTAAAAGTGTTGAAAATTAATGAAATTTACCGAACCGTATTAAAACGTACAGAAAAGTAAAAAAAAAAGAACTTCAAATGACAGAGCAGTGTTAATAATATGGAAAAGGTACAGAAATGTTTTGAAGTATATGAAAACGTATATGAAAACATTACTGAAAGCTATGAGAAGGTTTGAAAAGTACAGAAAAATCCTTCGGGAGGTAGAGCGCTCGTCTTGGGATCAGGGGATCCCAGTTCGTCCGTGTTACATGTCGAAGTGTCCTTGGGTAAGACACTGAACCCCTAATACCCTCAATAAGCAGGTTAGCGCCTTACATGGCTGCAAGGCCGCTATTGGGAAATGTGAAGCACACTGTAAAGCGCTTTGGGAAGGCATTTAAAAATATGAAAACCTACAAAAAACTATGAAAAAATAGTTTGAAAAAGTATTGAACATTATAAAATGTATTGAAAACTATTCAAAAGAATTGAAATACAAAAAGTGTTCCGACAGCTTTCACTGGTTTACCCCTGCCGCATCATACGGGTGCCCAGCCCATCCTTAAGAACGCGTCCAAAATCCCACTATCCTTTCACAACACCTCTCCACTCCTTTCTATCACCAACAAGAGCTCTAGCTTCCATTATATTTAGACCTCTTTCCTGCAGTGCACTCATAACACCATCCATCCAGGTCATTCGCAGCCTTTCTCTTGGTCTCTTTCCATTGACTTCTGCACATAATAGTCCGGAAAATACCGCAACCAGATAGGCGATGATGTGGTTGGGCACACACCGACATCAGCACGGGAGGGATTTCATCACCAACCGTGAAAGTTATGGCCGTTTATTTTGCAGCTGGGATATATCTTTAGCGCTATTCCACCACATGCTTTAAAGCTAGCACGCAAAAACAGACGGACTTTCACAATAAAGCCTGGAGAAGTCATTAGTTAGCCTGACAAAACAAACCTGAAAACAAACTTAAAACACCACAGTGGCGGTGTGTATGATTTACTATGGAATTCCCACGGGAACGGAGAGTCTTGCCTAATGTGTCTCTTTAAGGGGTTTTGAATACAAATCTTGATGGCTGTCAGTCATTTTGCCCGATATAAAGGGAACAAATGCCGAGGTGCCCCGCTTGAGGAACCGGAGGGGGGCCCGGGTTGGTCGGGGAGGGGGTCACAGACCTCCTCGCCTGTCACAACCTTAGCAGGACACTGTTGGCATCGGTCGTAAAAGGACAACTGGCTGTCCATCTTCAAACGATTTAAAACGGGAGCCACTGAACATGAAAGCGGTACTTTGGGGTAAGCGGAGTTTCATTTTGTGAGTAAAACTATGAATGAATGACAACTTTATTCGAAGATCAAAATAAAAACAGAACAAAAACGATAACTCAACAAACCTGAACAAGTGAATAGTTGGACATTGTTTGATTTTGTCATTTAAATTGTTCCAAAGTTTGACTCCACACACAGACACACACATACTTTTCCTGGTGGTTCTCACCTTTGGGATTATGAATTCTCTACAGCCCCTTAAATTATAATTCCCTCTTTCCGAATGAATAATTTACGGATGTTTTCTGGCACTATGTTTTTGTTGACCTTAAATAGCAGTTGTGCAGTGAAACTACCGCGTTGTTTGTGTAAAACACGACTCATTTGTACCAGAAACAGAACTTGATGTTTGGGTGCGCGTTATATACCAGGTTTTACATGAGTACGTTACTGTATTTGAGAAATTTACACAACATTCGATGCAACGGGATTCAAACCCGAAATCACAGCGATGAGAGCGCCAATTTTTAACCACTAAACCAGTGGTTCTCAACTGATCTGAAATCAGGACCTACCACCATTATAGTCAATGTGATAGTATATCGTAAAACTTCGTCTAGTAACGCACATGTATAAAAACTGCATGCTATTCTAATCGTATTTTACAGTAGTGCATTACAGTTTTTGAGATATTTGCACAACATTTGATGCATAGGGATTTAAACCCGGATCACAGCGATGAGAGCGCCAATTTTTAACCACTAAACCAATGGTTCTCAACTGGTCTGAATTCAGGACCCCCCACCATGATGGTCAATGTGATATACCGTAAAATTTTGTGTAGCAACGCACATGTATAAAAACTGTATGCTATTCTAATCATATCCACTGTATTTTGGCACACCGGGTTTTTAAGGTACACTTTCAAAATTCTGCCCAGTTCGGTGTTTTTTATGGTGCCTTCATACCTGTCAACCTGTACATTTTTGCCGTACAAAGTACGTTTATTATGCATTTTAAGACGTGTACGACGTACAAGAAAATCTGTACGGAAAAACGCAAATTTGTCAATGATGAGTACCATCCGGTATACACCGACCATCACGAATCGGCAAATCAATAGAGTCAAACGAGTTCGCCGCGGTAGCCTCTATCTCTGTATTGTTTTTTTTCGTTGCAAACGAAGCGAGCGGTTTGATGCTGCTGTGCGCATGCGTCTGCCGCCTGGGGATAACCCATCATGCATCATTCCGTGGTAGTTGTGTAGTGAAAGGAAGTCCGTCTCTTTTTAGAGAACTGGCTTAATCGGCTCAACTTGTTGCTTTGATGCATTATATTACGAATTATTATGTTGTATAAAAAAGTTAAGATAAAAAGGAAGTATAAAAGGAGAAAATGAAAAAAGACAGGTTTGTGGTTATCCTTTTGATCAGTATATTACCAACAATAATTTAATGCAGAAAATGAAATCATAATTTGAATAAGAAAATTCTACTTAATTATATTTGCATGTATTTTTTCCTTCTACAGTGAACGTCCAAGCGACTTCATTTTTGAACTTTTTTTATAATAAACCTCATTCGTGTCGAGCAAGTCAATATCTCACAACAAAATGTTAATTAACAATATACATGATATAAGGAAACACATGTACAATATAACATGTTAAACTACATAAATAAACACGTTATGAAAAAAATATGGTGTACGATTATTTTGTATTTTCTAAGGGAAAATACGACAGTTTGTAAGGGCATGGAGCTCGACAGGTATGTGCCTTATGGCCCGGAAAATACGGTAGAGTTAATTTCAAATAAAATACAGAGCAACAACTCCCAACCTAAAATCCTTTCCTGCCAAAACAAGCGCTCAACTCACCTTCTGATCCCGGGCCGAGCATTGCCATCAAGAGAAGAGCGTGCCCACCCAGCATCGCGTCGCCCCCTCCGCCGCCACTTTTTAAATTTCCTCCGTGCAGAAATCACCAAACAGTGCCGGATCAACGACTCCTAAAGACCCTCGCGGTCCTTTCTGGTCCTTCTGCGCAGCTCCGATGCGGACAGCCTGAGAGAGAAAGGCAAAAGGGATTGAGAGGTGGGGGCATAATATGAGGCGGGGGTGTTACTTCTCTCTGGGTGTCCGGCCCTTTTTGCCACTGAGGCAACAGCTGACCCCTAAACAAACGGACAGGGATTCAAGCAGAGGTAATATTGGGCCTAAGAAAAATCCGGCCAGACCCAAACCGGCCCCGCGGGTATGAAAGCCCGCCCCAGCCCGAACCCGACCTATAGACTTGATTTTCGGGACCCAGCCCAAAGCAAACCCAAACATGTAGAATAGAATAGAATATACCTGTATTGTCATTGTTACAAAATGGGTTAACATATTATGACAACGAAATTGGGCATGACACTCCAGTTTCACACATTCACAGTGAGGTAAAAAAACAAGAAGATAAAAGGAACAGAGAAGATAAGGTTATAAAACAAGGAGGATAAGGTTATAGTTATAATTTACACAAAATTGACCCAAGAAAAGTCAGCATATAGGATGTTACATACAGTTTGGTATCGTATTAATATCTGCATATGACCGTTACCAACATACTTGTTATATGGATCTTTAAGATGTACATTCTATTTGTGAGGACTCAGGAGGAGGAATGGTGATATATGATAACAAATTAAAGCCTGTATTTTGTAGCAAAGTGTAAATTATACAAGACTGATAGTCTAAACCTACAAAGTAGAAACCTTTACTTTTGGATTTATTAAATATTCTATTATACAATTAAACCAAAGAACAAACCCAATTTACAGGCGCAAGATTTTTTTGAAGAATAAAGGTACTGTACTTAAAAAAAATATATTTTATTTTTTACAAATGACTTTTAGGGGCAGCACGGCGGCGCAGTGGTTAGCGCTTGTGCGGCACAGTTCATGTCATGGGAACCTGTCGTGGGTTCAAATCCAGCTCCAGACTTTCTGTGCGGAGTTTGTATGTTCTCCCCGTGCTTGCGTGGGTTTCCTCCGGGCACTCCGGTTTCCTCCCACATTCCAAAGACATGCATTTCAGGTGAATTGGCCGGTCCAAATTGTCCCTAGGTGTGAATGAGCGAATGAGTTGTCTGTCCCTGTGTGCCCTGCGATTGGCTGGCAACCAGTTCAGGGTGTCCCCTGCCCACTGCCCGATGATTGCTGGGATGGGCTCCAGCCCCCAGCGACCCTACTGAGGATAAGCGGTACGGCTAATGAGATGAGATGAGACAAATGACTTTTACACTGTCAAATGATACCATGTCTGGAGCCACAACAAATTAAAAGCCTTATCAGGAAGCAAACACATACTGTGTCTATCCATATTTATTGAAAAACATTAATCCAGTTAGGGCAGCACGGCGGCGTAATGGTTAGCGCGTGTGCAGGCACAGTTCTAAGGTCTTGGGAACCTCCTGTGTGGGTTCAAATCCAGCTACCAGACTTCCTGTGTGGAGTTTGTACGTTCTCCCTGTGCTTGCGTGGGTTTCCTCCGGGCACTCCAGTTTCCTCCCACATTACAAAGACATGCATTTCAGGTGGATTGGCCGGTCCAAATTGTCCCTAGGTGTGAATGAGTGAGCGAGTTGTCTGTCCCTGTGTGCCCTGCGATTGGCTGGCAACCAGTTCAGGGTGTCCCCTTCCCACTGCCCGATGATTGCTGGGACCCTACTGAGGATAAGCGGTTCAGCTAATGAGATAAGATGAGATTAATCCAGTTTGTGTTCCTGCAGAAACCATATATTTTTCCATTATCAAACATTTTTTTAAAAGGGACCCACCATGGAGCAACAAAAGGCAAGTTTACCAGGTCAGAAATCAATAGAAAAAAGCACATTTTTGGTGCTTATGTCGGTCCAGAGCGGTTTGTTGTCATGATGGCTTTTAGAGAAACACGAAATTGAAAAAGATTCGCGCATACAAAAATAGATTTGTCGATGTTTGTTTCTACATGTACAACTCGGACTGCAACGTCACTGACGCACAGGAAAAAAGGGGCAGGGTGACTGTTAAGCCAATCAGAATGCAGAACACAACGCATGACGGAAATCTGCAAAGGAGCGAAACTGCGATAAGTAAACCACGATACAGCAAGGGATTACTGTATAAACTTTTTAATATTTTATATTTCTCTTCCTCCTCATTGACGGGAAAACTTAAAGGGGGTCTGGCATTTTGACTGGTTGGGCCATAAACTACAGCAGCTTAACGTCCTTAAGAATCTAGCGCAGCATTTTAAGAGAGAGAGAGGCAGAAAAACAAAGGAAAAATTTGGATAATTAAGTCATTTAAAAACTAAAAAATCAGCAAGAGAGAAAAGCCCGGCCCAACCCGAATGTAATGATTGACATTTTAGGCCCAACCCGGGACAAATTTTGGCTCAGGTTGAGCTCGGATTCGAGTTTGGGATTAAGATCTTACTTCAGGATTCGCGTAGCACACATGGACAAAACCAAAGCCACAGACACAGATGAATCGGATCATTCCAAAATGTAAAAAATGTGATGCAGGTGGCGCATGGGGGTCAGGTGATAAAGGGGCGATTAGGGTTCACACCTCCAGGCACGGCCGCTGCCGCTAATCCGCTACGCAGACGCGTATGCTAACGACGGGGACGCATTCCTGGCGGAAAAATTGACGTCGGAGAAGGATTAACTTGGCTATTAGCCGGATTACATCATGTTCAAATTATAGAGTATTAGTCTTAAAAGTACATTTTTGAGTAGTTTTTATTTAAAAAAAAACAAGCTAAGATTTATATCAAATCCAAAAACATATATCGTAAAGAAGGTGTCGTAATCTTGTTTTAATCCCATGAGAAATAATCCAAATCCTGAAAGAATTCCAAAGTAACCGCGCAAAACACAAATTCTCGCATTCCTGCCCAAAGGAGTAGAGGGAAGTCAGCACGGTTGAATTCTTGCTGGTGTTAAAAGCAGCATGGGCCAAATGGACCTTGGCATTTTGCCTGGTGCTTCACTATGAGCGTGAGGAGCTTCAAGAATTAATTGCAATTAATCCCATAGTGTGATAGGTAACCCGTAGGTAATTGGGTGTAAAAAAATCCAATTAAAAACTTTGTTCATTGAACATTTTTTCTCGCAATTTGCTGTGAAATTAATGATTTACTCGCAATTAATGACGTTCTATAGTTAACTTTTGTTTGTTTGTTTGTTAGTTTATTCAACCAATAATGTCATGGTCGCCGTGGCGACCGGTCTGCCCCGCCCCCTGGTCACCAGCTGAAGCAGATCAGCTAATTGCATGGCTGCTACTTAAGGTTGGGTTGTGGGTATTGCGGGTGTTGGCTCATTATACCTTTTCTGTTCTGTTATGCCTTGTCCTGTTTAGTTTAAGTCGGAGGAAACCTGTACCTGACCATTCTGAGTTTAAGAATGTTTTTGTTCTGTTTTGTCCCGGAGTTTTTGGACAACTTGTATTTAGGTAAATAAAAGCTTTGATCGTACGCAATTGAGTTCTCCCTTCCTGCCTCCGTTCTGGTCCGGTCACTCACCTCGTGACACAATAACCTTCACATAAAAATCATCGGAAATTGTCTCATTGTCTCGGCTCAGTGAGAATTTTAAAATCTAACAACATTCAACATTCAGAAAATAGAACGAAAAACAGAAATTACAATTATTAAAGATTCGGACAGTGCGGATTACAGAATTGTGATTCGACCAAACCAAACAATAATAGAATTTGCTAAAACACTTTCAATAATCGCACGATAAAAATTGACTAGGACTTCCTGATGAACATCGTAGGAGTTCAACTTCCTTCGGAAGAAAGTTCTTTGGCGTGCCTTCTTTAGAATTCTCTCTGAGTTCAGTGCCCAGCTTAGATCTTCGGAAATAAAAGTCCCGAGATGTTTGAAATGTTCCACCTGCTCGACTCTTTTGCCATTGAGAAGTAAAAATTCCTTCTGGTTTTTGGTTTTTCGTCCGAAAGTCAATAATCATTTCTTTGGTTTTGTCCAAATTCAATATCAAATCATAACTTAATTTAATTTAATCAAACTTAACTTAACATAATCAATAACTTGTGGTTGATTGTATGTAAAATACCTTTTTAAATTCAAGTGCACACTTGGGTTTTTCTTTTAATTTTATTGGATTGCTTTAATAATAATAATAATAATAATAATTTCCTTTGTATTGTCATTCTTTGTAACAATGTACACAGAACAAAATGTCGATACACCTGACCCGTTGTAGCGAGCCGATGCAGCCGCAGCCAACAGAGGGCGCCGCCATTTTACCAATGTTATAAGTCTTAGGTAAAACTATTATGCAATCACAATTAATAAGTTTGATTGTTAATTTGTAGTTATTTGTGTATATTTTTTTATTTCTATTGAAGAGTGCCCCACTCAATTTTTGGGCCGATTATACCTATCTACCCTGGTCATATCCCCCGAGAGGGGTGTCCAACAGCAAGACAACACATACAAAAATCAAGAAAATAAAAAAAATTAAAAAGGGAAGAAAATAGCGAAAAAAACACACACATTTTTGGACCAAGGCCAGCCCAAATGCCCAAACACCCAAACAAGTTAAGCACCTCAGCACCCAAGTTGGTCATGCTTTCGTCCCTCCAAATGAAACGGGACAGAAGAAAGCGGCCATGTGACGCAACACACTCTTTCTGTTCAACAGCAGGGCCCGACAGCTTTCACTGGTTTACCCCTGCCGCATCATAGAGGTGCCCTGCCCATCCCTTAGAACACGTCTAAACATCCCACTATCCTTTTACAACACCTCTCCACTCATTCCTATCACCAAACAAGAGCTCTAGCTTCCATTATATTTAGACCTCTTTCCTGCAATTAATGAAATTGGTTGATAGTTAACTTATAAGTGTGAATATAAGAATTTTAAAAAATTAAAACCTTCTCTGCATTGTATATAGTTTAGTCAATCTATCTTTTTTTATTTTGTATTTTTTATTTATTTAATACATTTGTAGTCAAACTGTTAGTTGATAGCATTGTTTGACAGTTCAATTTTAGTTATGCGTAAACTAGTTTTCTAGATATTGAAATGAAAACTACCTTTGCACTGTAATGCTTACTGGGCATAACAAAATAGCAATAAAAACAAAAATAGCATTTATTTCGTCAATACTTTTCTGGGAAATTAAAAGAACAATGCCAGCCGATTGCATTCCAAAAAAATATTTGTTGGCGATGGCCAAACTGATAAAGTTAAAACTTATATGAACTCTATGTTGGCAGAATTAAACAAATAAAAACAAGCATTAAGATAAATAAAATGTATTAGCATTGGTGATGGCCCAAACACCACTCGTCCCGGCTGGGCTCCCGGCCACACTGCGTGCCCCCGTGTTTTTAGTCAACTTTAGTCACACCGGAAACAGAAAATACCGGAAATGCAACTTCAAAATAAAAGAGTACAAAACTGATCAACGTACAAGAGATGCAAATAGACTGATTATTGAACCGTTACTTCATGTGTGTGTGTGTGTGTGAAAGATTGTTTTTATATTTAGGAATATAAAAACAAGTTATATTCACACAGTGAATTCTGAGAAATGTTACAACCAAAACGACCAACCTATCACAAACAAACTAGCGGCTATCCGATGTAGCCGCTACCATTAGCCAAATCAGTAACATATTAGCATTAGCAACATTAGAGCTACAACCAATTATGACCCCTGCACATATTAAACGTGGCTTGTTACTTCTTCATCTGTGAAGCTTGCCAAATTAGCTACTACTTTGTTTGCTTTATATTGGTTGCAAAACATCAAATTTGAGGAAGTAAAATGTTTTCACACCGTTAGTAATGTTGAAATTGCACCACTAAAACTGTATATATTATGATAACTAATAATAAATATTGAATAACATAATAAAACAGATGTAATAGCAATTGTTAGGGGAAAAAATAGGAGATAGGTTGAGTGGATTGATTCAGGATTGCAAAGGCTGGACATTTAAGTTGTAGAAATCTGGAGGCTTGCCTTACTGAGATTCAAAGATGGATGTCTCTTCATTTTTTACGCCTTAACCCAGAAAAAACTGAAATGTTGATTATTGGTCCAGCTCACTGTCGTCAGTTGTTTTCAAACACTACCCTGAACCTAGACAAATGTAATATCACCCATAGTGACTCGGTCAAAAATCTAGGTGTTATATTTGATCCTAATATGACTAGAATAGCTTTTCTACCACCTCCGTAATATCACGAAGATTCGTTCGATGCTGTCCCAATCAGATGCAGAGGTTTTAATTCATGCGTTTATTACTTCTCGGCTTGATTACTGTAATGTATTGCTTTCTGGTCTCCCGATGTCTAGCATTCAAAGTTTGCAGCTGGTTCAGAATGCGGCAGCTAGACTTTTGACGAAGACCAAAAAGTTTGAGTATATTACTCCTGTATTGGCCAACTTGCACTGGTTCCCAGTCCACTTAAGATGTGACTTTAATGTTCTCTTATTAACATATAAATGTTTGCATGGGCTTGCACCCTCTTATATCTCTGATTTGATTTCCCCCTATGTTCCTGCACGGAGTCTGCGCTCGGAAAATGCCGGTCTACTTGTGACTCCGAGAGCCAAGAAGTCTGCGGGCTTGAGAGCGTTCTCCATCCGGGCCCTGGTGTTATGGAACGCCCTGCCTCCGGAGATAAGATCTGTAACCTCAACGGAAGTTTCTAAATCGAGGCTTAAGACACACTTCTATTTCAAATCTTATGATTGATGCCCACCTCATATTCTGTATTGTCCTGTCTTTTTCCGACTTCCTGCCAGGTGGTGATACGAAGGAGAAGGACAATTTGAGATGAGTCAGCGGACCAGCGTTTGACCTGATGCATGTGAACGCCTGCATGGACCAGCTGGCAGAGATGGGAAGCTGCGTCGTGGCCGTCATAGACTTTCTGGACTACTTTACAGGCTGGGGGCGTCGTTGGTGTCATGCTTTTTCCGGACATCTTCAACATCTTACCTAATGTTTACTATTCTGTGTACAGTAATGCTAATTGTAATTCACCCTGGTCAATCCTGGAAGGGGGATTACCACGTGTGAGGTCTTTTCTCAAGGTTTCTCTTTTTTCCTCACACTAAGGTTTTTGAGTTGTTCCTTGCCTGCATGCGAGTTTAGGATCAGGTAATTGTGCAATTTTGTAATTGTTATCCTGTGCAGTTATTAGAGACATTTTTGTGATTAAGGGCTGAATAAATAAATGTGACTTGACTAGACTTGGCTGGCTAGCTGGCTAACTCGCTAGAGGGATATTGACACAAACTTTGTTCCGATGTCCAGCTCGAAAATCCATATCCATTCCTAAAACAAATATTTTCTTATGAAATAGAGAGCTCACACGAATGCTTAAATTTTAGCGTGGCGATATTCATATTTCAAAAAAAAAAAAAAAAAACCTTTGGTAAACATTGGAACGCTGAGAGCGACCCGTGAAACAAAAGAGGCCAGATGACGGCTTGGGAATGCGTGTCGGACGGCCGACGTTCGGAGTGTCCGTGAAATCGCCAGGATTTGCGGAGTTAAAAGCGATGTCACCCAGTCGAGTTTATGGCCGTGGCAACGCAGCTGTCCACTTGCCAAAGCGGTCTGGAAGGGAAAATGCACATGCTAACTGTTTCCCAAAAATTTGGAAATATAAAGTCAACTCAAGTCTTGTTTATTTGTGCCCTTGATCACAAGGTGTCTCAAAGGGCTTCACAGACCACAGATTATTGCAAACCACAGACTATTATGACACCATCCTCTGATCTAAAAGCTACATGAGGGCAAGGAAAAACTCAAAAACCTCAAGTCAAGTCATGTTTATTTGTAACGCCCTTGATTAAAAGGAGTCTCAAAGAGGCTGCAGGGACCAAAAATTATTGCAAACCACAGACTATTATGACACCATTCCCTGATCTAAAACCTACATGAGGGCAAGGGAAAACTCAAAAGCCTCAAGTCATGTTTATGTGTGACGCCCTTGATTAAAAGGAGTCTCAAAGAGGCTGCAGGGACCTCAGATTATTGCAAACCACAGACTATTATGACACCATCCCCTGATCTAAAAGCTACCTGTGGGCAAGGGAAAACTCAAAAGCCTCAAGTCATGTTTATTTGTGACGCCCTTGATTAAAAGGAGTCTCAAAGAGGCTGCAGGGACCACAGATTATTGCAAACCACAGACTATTATGACACCATCCCCTGATCTAAAAGCTACCTGTGGGCAAGGGAAAACTCAAAAGCCTCAAGTCATGTTTATTTGTGACGCCCTTGATTAAAAGGAGTCTCAAAGAGGCTGCAGGGACCACAAATTATTGCAAACCAAAGACTATTATGACACTATACCCTGATTTAAAACCTACATGAGGGCAAGGGAAAACTCAAAAGCCTCAAGTCATGTTTATTTGTGACGCCCTTGATTAAAAGGAGTCTCAAAGAGGCTGCAGGGACCAAAAATGATTGCAAACCACAGGCTATTATGACACCATTCCCTGATCTAAACCTACATGAGGGCAAGGGAAAACTCCAAAGCCTCAAGTCAAGTCATGTTTATTTGTGACGCCCTTGATTAAAAGGAGTCTCAAAGAGGCTGCAGGGACCAAAAATTATTGCAAACCACAGACTATTATGACACCATTCCCTGATCTAAAACCTACATGAGGGCAAGGGAAAACTCCAAAGCCTCAAGTCAAGTCATGTTTATTTGTGACGCCCTTGATTAAAAGGAGTCTCAAAGAGGCTGCAGGGACCACAGATTATTGCAAACCACAGACGATTATGACACCATCCCCTGATCTAAAAGCTATTTGTGGGCAAGGGAAAACTCAAAAGCCTCAAGTCATGTTTATTTGTGACGCCATTGATTAAAAGGAGTCTCAAAGAGGCTGCAGGGACCTCAGATTATTGCAAACCACAGACTATTATGACACCATACCCTGATCTAAAACCTACATGAGGGCAAGGGAAAACTCAAAAGCCTCAAGTCATGTTTATGTGTGACGCCCTTGATTAAAAGGAGTCTCAAAGAGGCTGCAGGGACCACAAATTATTGCAAACCACAGACTATTATGACACCATACCCTGATCTAAAACCTACATGAGGGCAAGGGAAAACTCAAAAGCCTCAAGTCATGTTTATTTGTGACGCCCTTGATTAAAAGGAGTCTCAAAGAGGCTGCAGGGACCAAAAATTATTGCAAACCACAGACTATTATGATACCATTCCCTGATCTAAAACCTACATGAGGGCAAGGGAAAACTCCAAAGCCTCAAGTCAAGTCATGTTTATTTGTGACGCCCTTGATTAAAAGGAGTCTCAAAGAGGCTGCAGGGACCACAGATTATTGCAAACCACAGACTATTATGACACCATCCCCTGATCTAAAAGCTACATGAGGGCAAGGAAAACTCAAAAACCTCAAGTCATGTTTATGTGTGACGCCCTTGATTAAAAGGAGTCTCAAAGAGGCTGCAGGGACCACAGATTATAGCAAACCACAGACTATTATGACACCATCCCCTGATCTAAAAGCTACCTGTGGGCAAGGGAAAACTCAAAAGCCTCAAGTCAAGTCATGTTTGTTTGTGATACCCTTGATTAAAAGGAGTCTCCAAGAGTCTGCAGGCACCACAGATTATTGCAAACCACAGACTATTATGACACCATTCCCTGATCTAAAACCTACATGAGGGCAAGGGAAAACTCAAAAGCCTCAAGTCATGTTTATGTGTGACGCCCTTGATTAAAAGGAGTCTCAAAGAGGCTGCAGGGACCTCAGATTATTGCAAACCACAGACTATTATGATACCATTCCCTGATCTAAAACCTACATGAGGGCAAGGGAAAACTCCAAAGCCTCAAGTCAAGTCATGTTTATTTGTGACGCCCTTGATTAAAAGGAGTCTCAAAGAGGCTGCAGGGACCACAGATTATTGCAAACCACAGACGATTATGACACCATCCCCTGATCTAAAAGCTACGTGAGGGCAAGGAAAACTCAAAAACCTCAAGTCAAGTCATGTTTATGTGTGACGCCCTTGATTAAAAGGAGTCTCAAAGAGGCTGCAGGGACCACAGATTATTGCAAACCACAGACTATTATGACACCATTCCCTGATCTAAAACCTACATGAGGGCAAGGGAAAACTCAAAAACCTCAGGTGAAGTCATGTTTATTTGGCTAGCCCATAATCACAAGGAGTCTCAATGGGCGGCACAGATCAAAGACTATTGCGAACTATTATTACAGACTATTATGACCCCATCCCCTTATCTAAAACCTACATGAGGGCAAATAATACACAGATATTTTCAACATAAAATATAGGTTATTCATATGCTATAGAATAGAAGTGTGTTTTAAGATTAAATTTAAACATTTCTGCTGAGGTTGCAGATGGAATCTCAGGGGGAAGAACATCCCACAGCACCGGGACCTGAATGGAGAATGCTCTCGAACCGGCGGATTTCTTCTTGGCTCTTGGGATTACAAGTAGACCAGCATTTTCCGAGCGAAGGCTCCGGACCGGAACATAGGGGGAAATGAAATCTGAAAGATATGAGGGAGCAAGTCCATGCAAGATTTGGTATACTACCAACAGAACCTTAAAATCACATCATTCAATTGCAAAAATTGAATACAAAAGGTACCAAATACAGATAGCTCAGGAATATTAATAAAACTACATGAGGGCAATATTGATAATATTAGGATATTTTTTTTAACAGACCCGTTTACTGTTTTGCGAGCGTGTTCCTAGTAGCGTTTTGCTACCCTTCACAGGCACGGTTTGGGATGAACGTTATAATATTATTATTAAAGCTTTGAAAACTCTCTCGGTGTACCGTCTTTCTTTGTAAATATGTGTAACCATGTATATTATGTATTTGCAACTGTATATTTTTGTAATGTATTCATTTTAGAGACTTATTCTGATATGTTTTCCACGGGCGAATCAAAAAGAAGGGCGAATACAACGGGGGCTGACGGGAAGTGGAGTAAAGGTGAGACGTGTTTGTCGACGCAGCGGACAATAGTGGATATATATTTTTCCAACCCTCACCTTTGGAAATATACATTTTTTTTCCTTGAATTATTTTCAACGGGACCCGGACTCTGCAGGTCTGCATCAAACCTTAAGTACCGGTATCATTTTCCGTTCATTTTGCCGGCTGTGGTTTTAGGACTGTGTACCTAATATTAAGTTACAATCGCGGGACTCAAAGTCGGGTTTGGGTTAATTTTGTGATTGTGTTACATGTTTTAATGTGGGCGCATGCGGCTTATATACAGGTGCGCTCTATAGTCCGGAATTTACGGTAGTAGCCTGATGCTTAAGATTCGGCACTCTTAGTGTCATAATACAGATTCAATCAACCTTGCCACCATTGTAATGCAATTGAGCTCAGTGATAAATACTGACTGATCGATAATTGCACAATTATGATACTACACCGGTATGCATTTCCTATTTTCCATGCATAAGGCATACCGGATTATAAGGCGCATGTTCAAATTTCTGACCAATCTGGGGTTTTTCCAGTGTGCTTTAAAGTCCGGATAATACAGCACATACAGTGCATCCGGAAAGTATTCACAGCGCATCACTTTTTCCACATTTTGTTATGTTACAGCCTCATTCCAAATTGTATTAATTTAATCTCTTATCTCAAAATTCTACACAAAATACTCCATTATGACAATGTGAAAAAGTTGTTTTTTTACTTTTTTGGAATTTATTAAAAATAGAAAACAAAGAAATCACATTTACATAAGTATTCACAGCCTTTGCTTAATACTTTGTTGATCCACCTTTAGCAGCAAATACAGCCTTAAGTCTTTTTGAATATGATCCCACAAGTTTAGCACACCTATCTTTAGGCAGTTTTGCCCATTCTTCTTTGCAATAAGTCTCAAACTCAATCAGGTCGGATGGGAGACGTTTGAGCACAGCCATTTTCAGATCTCTCCAGAGATGTTCGATCGGATTCAAGTCTGGACTCTGGCTGGGCTACTCCAGGACATTCACGGAGTGGTTCTGAACCCAATCTTTTGAGATCTTGGCTGTGTGCTTTGGGTCGTTGTCCTGCTGAAAAATGAACCTTCGCCCCAGCCTGAGGTCAAGAGCGCTCTGGAGCAGGTTTTCATCCAGGATATCTCCATATATTGCTGCATTCATTGTTCCTTCTATCCTGACTAGTCTGCCAGTTCCTGCTGCTGAAAAACATCCCCACAGCATGATGCTGCCACCACCATGCTTCACTGTAGGGATGGTATTGGCCTGGCGATGAGCGGTGCCTGGTTTCCTCCAAACATGGCGCCTGGCATTCACACCAAAGAGTTCAATCTTTGTCTCATCAGACCAGAGAATTTTGTTTCTCATGGTCTGAGAGTCATTCAGGTGTTTTTTGGCAAATTCCAGACGGGCTTCCATGCTCCTTTTACTAAGGAGTGGCTTTCGTCCGGCCAATCTACCATACAGGCCTGATTGGTGGATTGCTGCAGAGATGGTTGTCCTTCTGGAAGGCTCTCCTCTCTCCACAGAGGAACGCTGGAGCACTGAGAGAGTGACCATCGGGTTCTTGGTCACCACCCTGGCTAAGGCCCTTCTACCCCGATCGCTCAGTTTAGAAGGCCGGCCAGCTCTAGGTAGAGTCCTGGTGGTTCCAAATGTCTTCCATTTACGAATAATGGAGGCCACTGTGCTCATTGGGACCTTCAAAGCAGCAGAAATTTTTCTGTATCCTTCCCCAGATTTGTGCCTCAAGACAATCCTGTCTCGCAGGTCTACAGACAGTTCTTTTGACTTCATGCTTGGTGTTTGTGCTCTGACATGCACACTCAACTGTGGGACCTTATATAGACAGGTGGGTGCCATTCCAAATCATGTCCAATCAAATGAAATTACTGCAGGTGGACTTCAATTAAGCTGTAGAAAGATCTCAAGGAGTATCAGTGGAAAAAAGATGCACCTCAGCTCAATTTTGAGCTACATGGCAAAGGCTGTGAATACTTATGTAAATGTGATTTCTTAGTTTTCTATTTTTAATAAATTCAAAAAAGGAAAAAAACATTTTTTTCACAATGTCATAATGGAGTATTTTGTGTAGAATTTTGAGATAAGAGATTAAATGAATACAATTTGGAATGAGGCTGTAACATAACAAAATGTGGAAAAAGTGAAGCGCTGTGAATACTTTCCGGATGCACTGTATACAGAAATGTTTTTTGTACAAACTTCGTGTTCATTTACATGCTAGTCGTGGTAATAAGTTCATAGTATCGGAATTAAATGAGCATTTGTCGTTTCATGCAAAAAAAGAAAAGAAAACGGGAATGAGTGTTTACTGAAGGTCACCAGACGGTCCGCGTCAGCTAGCGGCGCTAATTAGCCACTAGCTCGCTCAGTCGGATGCATTGGACGGCGGGGGTCGAACTGCAAACTGACCGTGACCCTAACACCTGCCCGCTCTCATTAAACCTCAGCGTGCACGACACACAAATACACTAGCGTACACACACTCTCCATTAACACCTACGTGCCACAAACAAACGGGAGAGCAGGTTAAGGAGAAGTTGTTATTTATTTAAAGGAATGCATCCAGTGGTTATTAAAGGACACGTATGCTGTGAGTTAAAGCCCTTTCATACTAAACTATACCCTAGGGGTAAGGAATAAGCCAAGTATGACTCTTTTCATGAGAAATTTGTCCTATTGTGCACTGCTCGCGAATTCTCAGCGCACAAGAAAATCTAGCCAGCGCACAAAAATGAGAGCTCAAAATTACTAATTAAGAAGCAATTTAAGTCAAAGTTACAGTGCATGAAGGTAAAAATACACGGGTTCCCCTGACGTTGTGTCCTAAATGCGGTAATTTTGAAGTCGAGTCGAAGTGGAACGAAGTTGAGTAAAGTTAGTAGAGATAGTCGGAAACCGGCTCCTTCGGCTCGGCTCACTAAAAGGAACCGGCTCTTTCGGGTCCTAAACGGCTCTTCGGGTTTTTTTTGCCTCTTTCATCCCAATATGACCAAATATTATGTAAAATTATGCACAAAATGACACAAAGGAAGGGGGGAATAGAACAAAAAAGAAAAAATACCAAAATGAAAAAGTACTGAAAAGCTGAGAAAAAAAGAAACAAAAGGAAGAGGAAAAAAAGAAGGAAAAATTTAGGAAAAAGCCAGAAAAAAAGAAAAAGAAAAAGAGAACTAAAAGAAAAAAGTAACAGCTCGGAAAAAATAAACACAATGGGATTTTTTTTTTAAAAGGAATTTTAAAAAAGTAGAAAAAACACAGACAAAAGAAGAAAAAGTTTGTGTTGCATTCAGCCTAGATGGTAGTGTGCCCGCTTTGAGACTGGGAGGTCCCTGGTTCGCTCCTCGGCCGAGTCATACCTAATTGGTATAATGGCGGCCCCCGCTGTTGGCTGCGGCTGCATCGGCTCGCTACAACGGGTCAAGTGTATCGACATTTCGTTCTGTGTACATTGTTACAAAGAATGACAATACAAAGGAAATTATTATTATTATTATTAAATAATTTCCAATGATATCAAGTGAATCGTGTTGCCAACATTGTACTTCCACTAAAAAATGTGATTAAGTACAGTTGTGTATCGTGCAACCGACTAAATAAGCCCCCAAAAATGTTAATATTATGCGACAAAATATATCAGGAAATAAAAAGAAATGGATATCTTGTGAAAGAATTGTAAGAACAAACGACGTTTGTAGGCCGTACAACCTTTGCAATAGTACATGAGTCCATTCATTCAAAAGAGAAAAACAATTTTGCATTGCCGGAAACTCAGCAAAATGTAACTTGATGTCAAGTTATGGACATGTTCTATAATTAATTATCTTGCCACACTTGGGATTATGGTTGCTCACTGTTGTTTCAAGCATTACTCACCGACTGTGTGAACGCTCAGACCCGTGGAAAATTACAGGGAACATTGACTGTTACACATTTCTCTGTGGTGTTCCGAAGTTGGGTGTTCATATCTTGATTTTGGGACTTTGGAGGTGGGATGACCTCATGTGCGGTCCCTTCTCAAGGTTTCTTCATTTTCCTCATGTTGAGGTTTTTCCTTGCCCTCATGTAGGTTTTAGATCAGGGGATGGTGTCATAATAGTCTGTGGTTTGCAATAATCTGTGGTCTGTGCAGTCCTTTGAGACTCCTTGTCATTAAGGGCTATACAAATAAACATGACTTGACTTTAAATGAAAGCGAATCAAACTTTGTTGAGATAATGTATGATGTAAAACCACAGAACAAACTGCAAACACCCCAAAACGCCAGCAAACCAATCAGAGCAATTTGAGTGAGCGATTGATGTGGGTGGATAGCTACACACAGCGCAAAGCACTCCCTTGGCTCTCTTGCTCAGTGAAATCTTGGCTTAACTAAAAAAAAACAACAATATCCTTCTTTGCAGTATTCTGTTATGCTTTTAAAAAAGAACATTGCATGGACAAGCAAAAGCCTCCTCCCGTAATCTCAGACGAGACATGCAAAGACCGGTGCGAGAGGATTTCTTCTTCCAAGGGGGGGCGTAACAGAGAATAATTTGGAAGCACTAGGTGGGTGCAGAAAAATGTATTAATAAGCGAAATATTTTTAAGAACTAATCCATTAGCCCCTCCCTTAAATATTAATCCTTTATTCCTATTTTTTCAAAGAAAATTCTTATAAAGTGAAATCTCCCTTTCTTTTGTTGTCCTAGTTTAATTCAACTTGAATCAGGCGGAGCTCAGCGTTTGCTTGCTTCCTGCCCACTTGGGGAAGAGGAAGAAGCTCCGTCATTAGGGGGAAATTTGCTGCATATTTACCATAATCAGGCGGCCCTTAACGAGCAATAATTGTTGTGTAACATGCGCCGTATCTGAGCTGCAAGGAATGATTGATGAGGGTGGAGTTGTTCTGGATTGATGACAGTTAGCTCAAATGATATTTTGTATGCGCTGCATCTTATATAAACATACATATCTATAAATACATATACATATTCGCACATACTGTATATATGTACATACATGCACATGTTCATATATACGATGGGCACTGCCAGGCTGTACTTGCCCAAGACATACCACAGAGGTTGCTGCCAGGTGGTTAATTACGGTATACGGATCAACATACATGCCTATTCATACACGTATCTACACACACGTATCCACGCTTATATGTATATGCATGTGTGCATTTACGTAACTGCATATATATACTTATTTGTATATGCACATATAGAATAGAATAGAATATACCTTTATTGTCATTGTTACAACATGGGTTGAATATATTGTGACAACCAAATTGGACCTGGCACTCCAGTTCCACATTTTACAGTGAGGATAAAGAAAACAAAGAGATAAAGGAATGTTTGTACTGTCCTTGATTGCGTAGGCTTTGTTTTCCTCCGGAGGGGGGGTGTATGAGGGGGTGAGGGACAGACAGATATGGCCGGATCCAACTAGATGTTTGATCTTACTGTATACACATATCCGTATCTGCATATAAGCTTATAGCACAAGGCATATAAAGTTATACGTAGATGCATATACTTATATACAGGGAGTGCAGAATTATTAGGCAAGTTGTATTTTTGAGGATTAATTTTATTATTGAACAACAACCATGTTCTTAATGAACCCAAAAGTCTCATTAATATCAAAGCTGAATATTTTGGAAGTTGGAGTGGGGCTTTTTTAGTTTTAGCTATTTTAGGAGGATATCTGTGTGTGCAGGTGACTATTACTGTGCATAATTATTAGGCAACTTAACAAAAAACAAATGTATACCCATTTCAATTATTTATTTTCATCAGGGAAACCAATATAACAGCTCAACATTCACAAATATACATTTCTGACATTCAAAAACAAAACAAAAACAAATCAGTGACCAATATAGCCACCTTTCTTTGCAAGGACACTCAAAAGCCTGCCATCCATGGATTCTGTCAGTGCTTTGATCTGTTCACGATCAACATTGCGTGCAGCAGCAACCACAGCCTCCCAGTTACTGTTCAGAGAGGTGTACTGTTTTCCCTCCTTGTAAATCTCACATTTGATGAGGGACCACAGGTTCTCTATGGGGTTCAGATCAGGTGAACAAGGAGGCCATGTCATTAGTTTTTCTTCTTTTAGACCCTTTCTTGCCAGCCACGCTGTGGAGTACTTGGATGCGTGTGATGGAGCGTTGTCCTGCATGAAAATCATGTTTTTCTTGAAGGATGCGGACTTCTTCCTGTACCACTGCTTGAAGAAGGTGTCTTCCAGAAACTGGCAGTAGGACTAGGAGTTGAGCTTGAGTACATCCTCAACCCGAAAAGGCCCCACAAGCTCATCTTTGATGATACCAGCCCATACCGGTACCCCACCTCCACCTTGCTGGCGTCTGAGGCGGACTGGAGCTCTCTGCCCTTTACCGATCCAGCCACGGGCCCATCAATCTGGCCCATCAAGACTCACTCTCATTTCATCAGTCCATAAAACCTTAGAAAAATCCGTCTTGAGATTTTTCTTGGCCCAGTCTTGACGTTTCAGCTTGTGTGTCTTGTTCAGTGGTGGTCGTTTTTCAGCCTTTCTTACCTTGGCCATGTCTCTGAGTATTGCACACCTTGTGCTTTTGGGCACTCCAGTGATGTTGCAGCTCTGAAATATGGCAAAACTGGTGGCAAGTGGCATCTTGGCAGCTGTAGGCTTGACTTTTCTCAGTTCACGGGCAGTTATTTTGCGCCTTGGTTTTTCTACACGCTTCTTGCGACCCTGTTGACTATTTTGAATGTAACGCTTGATTGTTCGATGATCACGCTTCAGAAGCTTGGCAACTTTAAGAGTGCTGCATCCCTCTGCAAGATATCTCACTATTTTTGACTTTTCAGAGCCTGTCAAGTCCCTCTTCTGACCCATTTTGCCAAAGGAAATGAAGTTGCCTAATAATTATGCACACCTGATATAGGGTGTTGATGTCATTAGACCACACCCCTTCTCATTACAGAGATGCACATCACCTGATATGCTCAATTGGTAGTAGGCTTTCGAGCCTATACAGCTTGGAGTAAGACAACATGCATAAAGAGGATGATGTGGTCAAAATACTCATTTGCCTAATAATTCTGCACTCCCTGTATGTATCTACGCATACACATGAAGGTATCTATTGCAGTATAAAAATGTGTCTACATATACGCATATATGTAAGCATAAATGTAACTAGATACACGCATATGCACGTACACGCACATGCGTATCCACGTGCACGCATATACGATCTACATGCACGCGTATACGTATCTTCATGTACACATATACGCATCTTCATGTACGCATATACGCATCTACATACACGCATATGAGTACATACTGTAACATCTGTAGGCTGTATAAAATATTTATATGCATATATACATGTATACAATAAGTAGATTAGAACATTATATATATACAGATGGACAAAACCTTTATATACCGTATTTTCACGACTATAAGGCGCACCTCAAAGCCTCTATTTTTTTCAAAAGCTGACCATGCGCCTTATAATACAGTGCGCCTTATATATGGATCAAGATTGAGTTGCAAAGTCTCGCAACTAAGAAGCCGCTGACTAGATTTCCCCCCGTAGGCGAAGTAGTCCGCGGTGTATGCCGGGATATACATACACCGGCGTTTCATTTCCTAACCAATGTGTCAATCATCATATGAATCAGTCAGTGGCTCAGGAGGTAGAGCGCTCGTCTTGGAATCAAGAGATCGCAGTTCGAATCCCGGCTCCTCCGTGTTACATGTCGAAGTGTCCTTGGGTAAGACACTGAACCCCTAATGCCCCCAATAAGCAGGTTAGCGCCTTACATGGCTGCACTGCCGCTATTGGGAAATGTGAAGCACACTGTAAAGCGCTTTGGGAAGTCTTGACTTGAAAAGCGTTATATAAATGCTGATCATTTCATTTCATTTCACTATTGGCTAAAGTAATTCGGGTGTAAAGGAGGCGGGTCCTTTTTAGCGTTTACAGCACAGGTGTCAAAAAGGCGGCCCGCGGGCCAGATCAGGCCCGCTAAGGGATTGAATCCGGCCCATGAAACAACAGTCAGAGAAGCGCAAGAGAAAAACAAGCTGCAGGTTGAAATATTTCAACTTGATGATACCAAAGCCAGGTGCCTCTCACAAAGACACTGTACTTGTATTTATTTCTCTCTCCCTCTCTCTCTCTTTCTTTTTCACCCCTTTTCTCCCACTCTGTCTCTTTCACTCTCTGTGTCTCTTTTTCTCTTCCTTTGTTGCTCTTTGTCTTTCTCTGTGTCTTTTAACCTCTTTTGCTCTAACTTTCTTTTTCCTTTTCTCTCTTTTCTCTTTCTCTTTCTCATACCCTATGCGCTTTCTTTTCTCTTTTTTTCACTCTGTCTTTCTATTTCTCTTTGGATTTCTTTCTTCCTCTCCCTTTCTTTTCCCCCTTTCTTACGACTTTTTATCTTTTGTTTCCCACACTCTCTCTCTCTCTCTCTTTTTCTTTCTTTGTCCTGCCCTCTCTCCTTTTTCCTCCTTCTTTCTCTTATTTCTTTATCTCTCTTTTTCTTTGATCTACTAGTCCGGCCCCCGACAGAATGTTTGTTCTATCGTGTGGCCCCCCGAGTTAAAATGAGTTTGACACCCCTGGTTTACAGGCTCGCATTGGCTAAAGCGGCGCAAAACAAACCCTGCGATTGGCCGAAAAAGATGAATGCGAATCACATGTTAGGTTGGTTTTCCTGGTGACTGGTTACTTTTACGAAAGAGTAATGCAGTTACGTTTTGGAAGAAGTAGTGAGTAACTGTTACTAATTCCCTCTTTAAAGTAACATGCCGGACACTGTTGAATGGTAAAACACATGTCGAGAACAAATTAAATGTATTTTACAAAACGCGCGAATCCCGCAGCTGTCTTTAAAGCGCTTCCAAGCCGCAGCGCAGGAACAAACAGTGACCTTTTGTAAAAGTGGATGTTTTTTCCATCTGTTGTCGGTAACGTGTGTGTGTCCAATGCAACGCCCTCACCGTGAAACACACTTCAATTTACAGCTTACTTAAGGGAAATAACACGCCGCGCCGGTTATATTGTGCTTCAAAATGTTCTTTCCCACACTTTTATGAAACTGCAGTAAAATATCCACGCGAGCCGACGTTATTAGGCGGTGATCATTTGTCAGCGAGTATAAAATGCTATTTCGGGCTTTTATTTTATCGAGGACGTCGTAAAACGGTGAGTTCAGTGCTCGAGTCTTCGCGCGAGTCAAAATAATTGAAAACACTTCCTGGTTTTACCGATGACGATGAGACAGTTTTATTTTGAGAGTGTGGTCATCCTGGAAGGGGGATTAGCACTTGTGAGGCCCCTTCTCAAGGTATCTCCTTTTCCTCACGCTGAGGTTTTGAGTTGTTCCTTGCCCGCATGTTGGTTTCAGATCAGGTGATTGTGTCATTGTAATCCTGTGCAGTCGTTTGAGACTTTTGTCAAGGATAGACATTATTAAAACTATTTAGTGGCTATATTTGCACAGATAAAATACTATCTCTGGCAGCACGGCGGCGCAGTGGTTAGCGCATGTCTTGGGAACCTGCGTGGGTTCAAATCCAGCTCCAGATTTCCTGTGCGGAGTTTGTATGTTCTCCCCGTGCTTGCGTGGGTTTCCTCCGGGCACTCCGGTTTCCTCCCACATTCCAAAAACATGCATTTCAGGTGAATTGGCCGGTCCAAATTGTCCCTAGGTGTGAATGAGCGAGTGAGTTGTCTGTCCCCGTGTGCCCTGCGATTGGCTGGCAACCAGTTCAGGGTGTCCCCTGCCCACTGCCCAATGATTGCTGGGATGGGCTCCAGCACCTCCACGACCCTACTGAGGATAAGCGGTGCAGCTAATGAGATGAGATGAGAAAAAAAACACGGAAAAAAGAAGAAAAAGTTTGTGTAGCATTCAAATAATTTCCAATGATATCAAGTGAATCTTGTTGCCAACATTGTACTTCCACTAAAAATGTGATTAAATACAGTTCTGTATCTTACAACCGACGAAATAAGCCCCCAAAAATGTTAATATTATGCGGCAAAATATATCAGGAAATAAAGAGAAATGGATATCTTGTGAAAGAATTGTAAGAACAAACGACGTTTGTAGGCCGTACAACCTTTGCAATAATACATGAGTCAATTCATTCAAAAGAGAAAAATCATTTTGCATTGCCGGAAACTGTAATGTAACTTGATGTCAAGTTTTGGACATGTTTGATTATGACTTAGTGTCCACACTTGGGATTGCTTTTGCTCACCGTTGTTTCAAGCGTTGCTCACCGACTTTGTGTGAACGCTCAGACCCCTGAAAAATTACAGGGAACATTGGCTAAAAGTGCTGTAACATTTTATCAAAAATTCTAAATAATGTATTAGGCAATATGCTATGTTAAGACAGGTATAGTAAATCATCTGCCAAGAGATGTCTCGCTGTTTTAGCATGCGAGTGCTACTTCAGGTTTTGGATCAGATGAGCCCATTAAGACAACTTTACGATTTTCAACTCCGTATTTAAGTGACGTCTCGCCGCGCTTTCCGACCTCCGACCGTGCCGGCACTCCCGTCGGCTTCCCGTTAAGTGACGGAGTGATGTTTCAGAGATGGATAGCATTTCCAGCACTTATCGACTGGTCGGCGGCGGCCCGGCATGACACCGCGTCGGGATACATTAGCCGGGTGGGGGGCGTTGCCGCGGAAGAGGTGGAACTTGACAATCTTCCCGAAGAATAGAGTAGCTTCCCAAGTGAGGGGGGGGGGGGGGGGCAAGATGTTGCAACACGAGGTCGTCCCGGAGCCAAGCATCGAGCCTGGTTGTTCGGCGCTAATGCCCTTGTTTTCATTGCCGGAGGGCAAAACAGCATCGCCTATTACTGAATATCTAATAGAGTAATCCCTCGGTTATCGCGGTTAATGGGGACCAAGATCACCCCCGAAAACTGAATATCCGTGAAGTAGCGGCGCCCCTTCAAAGATGCTTAAAAAACGTATACAGGTATATAGTATACCCCCCTGTATACAGTACACCATATAGAATACAGAGGGGGAGAGAGAGAGAGAGAGAGAGGGAGAGAGAGAGAGAGACATACACAGAGATACAGAGAGAGAGACATACACAGAGATACAGAGAGAGAGACAGACAGAGAGAAACAGAGAGAAACAGACAGAGAGAGAGACAGAGAGAGAGAGAGAGAGAGAGACAGAGAGAGAGAGACAGAGACACAGAGAGAGAGAGAAAGATACAGAGAGTGGGAGAAAAGGGGTGGAAAAGAGAGAGAGAGTGAAAGATACAGAGAGTGGGAGAAAAAAGGTGGAAAAGAGAGAGAGAGTGAAAGATACAGAGAGTGGGAGAAAAGGGGTGGAAAAGAGAGATTGAAAGATACAGAGAGTGGGAGAAAAGGGGTGGAAAAGAGAGAGTGAAAGATACAGAGAGTGGGAGAAAAGGGGTGGAAGAGAGAGAGAGAGTGGGAGAAAAGGGGTGGAAGAGAGAGAGAGAGTGGGAGAAAAGGGGTGGAAGAGAGAGAGAGAGTGGGAGAAAAGGGGTGGAAGAGAGAGAGAGTGGGAGAAAAGGGGTGGAAGAGAGAGAGAGAGTGGGAGAAAAGGGGTGGAAGACAGAGAGAGAGTGGGAGAAAAGGGGTGGAAGACAGAGAGAGAGTGGGAGAAAAGGGGTGGAAGACAGAGAGAGACAGAGACAGAGACAGAGAGAGACAGAGAGAGACAGAGAGAGACAGAGAGAGAGAGCGAGAGAGAGAGAGAAATTCATGTTATAACAAAAAAAAAAATTGTAAAATATGTTGTATGTACATGGAATAGGACTGCGGCGAAACCAATACGAACCATTCAGTATGATTGTATTAACCGCTCTCAACCACATACAGCAATCGCGGTTTATTTCGCTTGTTAACACTACCGGTTACATATTGAAAATAAAAACAGTGAAAATGTGATATTTGATGAGTGTTTGTGAAGCGTTTTGGGAAACAACAGTTCAAAAAATGGTCTGTGTTCATTTTAATGAAAGTGAAAGAGCTGACAATAACAACATACTTTAGCGAGCGGCATCGAACGGCTTTTACAACAATTACACGAAACTGCGCACAATTAGACGTGTTTAGGTAGTAGAAACAACCGCTCGCTTTTGGTATAATAAAGTCAAACTTGAGATGAAATGTTCTTCCATGATAAACTGAGCACCACAGAAGAAGGGGGTGAGGTGGGACGAGTTAAAGGAGGGGGGAGAGCAAAGCGGTAACTCAACATGACTAAGCATTGTGTCAGGGCCTCCCCCTCCCCTTCACAATAAGAGTGTCCACACCGTGTCCTCAGTTGACATAAGCTCGCACTCAATGGCGTCAAGTCAATAAATGCTTTTATTGAGAAGGTATGGTATATTTTTTAGACCCACGAAGCTCTGAACCCGCAAAAGTGGAACCGCGAACTAGCGAGGTTCCACTGTACCGCCTTTCTCCAGGCTCATTTTAAATTATAATTTTCTCCATTTTACCTTTTTTTGATAAATAAAGATCAGAATGAATATATTACAGTGAACTATCGCAAAAGCATGGCTCACTGATTTGCACCGTGAATTGTGTTCTGTATTCTGATTGGCTAAACAGTCTCTCCGCTTCTTGTGTTAATAACGTTGCGGGTTAATATGTACATGTACAGTGCTGTGAAAAAGTATTTGCCCCTTTCCTGAATTCTGTGTTGTTTTGGATACACCGTATTTTCTCGACTATAAGGCGCACCTAAAAGCCGTTTTTGTTTTTTTTGTTTTTTTTCCAAAAGCTGACCATGCGCCTTATAATACGGTGCGCCTTATATATGGATCAATATTAAGTCGCAAAGTCTTGCAACTAAGGCAAGTAGCCGCCGACTAGATTTTTCCCCGAAGGCGAAGTCGTCCGCGGTGCATGCTGGGATTTATATACCGGCGTTTCATTTCCTAACCAATGTGTCAATCATCATTTGAATCAGTCACTATTGGCTAAAGTTATTCGGAGGTAAAGGGGGCGGATCCTTTTTATCATTTACAGGCTCACATGAGCTAAAAGGGCGAAACTAAGCCAGCAATTGGCCGGAATAAATGAATGTGAATCACACGTTGGGTTGCACTACAGCATAGAGAAAGCATGTTTTACTATTCTGTATTTGTAAATATTTGACTCTCCTGGATTTACTACACTCACGGTAGTAAGAAGACCATGGTTACGTATCATTATTGAACGTGATGGCTGCAAGAGAACTTAGGTGAGCTGTGCGGCTTTTTATTTTCCCGGTATCTTGTTTTAGAAGGGTCTTGATGTTTCTGTGATGAGTCTATTTTTAAACTAAATTCATTCAAAGTGTTTATTGTCATATGCACAGTAAAGAACCCCGTTTCCCTGAACAATAAAATTCTTACTTTGCTGTCCACACAGTTGCCAGCAAAAAATAAAATGGAAACGGAGAAATGTTTGGCATTTCTTGAATCCCAAGACTTTAACCTTCCGAATGATGGAACGATGCATTTGAGTGACATCGTACGGACACCGCATCCGCACGTGTTCTCGACACGTATTTGCTTCTTTGCAAGCTTTGGGAATGTTAAGGGGGTAATCAGTTGGACTGAACCATCTGACTCTTTTGTCGACGTTCCCATTGTAGCGCCTTATAATCCGGTGCGCCTTATGTATAGAAAATATAGGACCAAAAACTATTTTTTGGGGGTGCGCCCTATAACCCGGTGCGCCCTATAGTGCGGAAAATACGGTATATCACTTACAATTGTTTCAATTTATCAAATCCATCGTAATGTCACACATCAACAACCCGAGGAAATACAATGCACAGTTTTGAAATTTCATTAAGGCAGAAATAATCAAAACCTACCTGGATCTATGTGGAAAAAAATAGTTGCCCCCTTTGTTAAATCACAAAGTAACTGTGACTAACCACAGTTTTGGCAAAGCTTCCCAGGAGTGGCCATCCAACTAAGATTACTCCAAGAGTGCAATGATGGCTCATCCAAGGTTACAAAATAATAATAATAATAATAATAATAATTTCCTTGTATTGTCATTCTGTGTAACAATGTACACAGAACGAAATGTCGATTACACCTGACCCGTTGTAGCGAGCCGATGCAGCCGCAGCCAACAGAGGGCGCCGCCGACCACTTTTTAAGTCTTAGGAATGACTCGGCCGGGGCGCGAACCACCGACCTCCCAGTCTCAAAGCGGGCGCCTTACCATCTAGGCTACTAGCCTGTGACAGAAAAATATTGAGAAGCACTGATCTACAGGGAGCAGGCATGACGGTCCGCCATCTTGCTGCTAAGTACCGTATTTTCCGCACTATAAGGCGCACCTAAAAGTCTTAATTTTTTTCAAAAGCTGAACATGCGCCTTATAATACAGTGCGCCTTATATATGGCTCAATATTAAATCGCAAGGTCTCGCAATTTACGCAACAGCCGCCGACTCGATTTTCCCCCGAACGTAGAGTAGTCCGCGGTGTATGCTGGGATTTATATACCGGCGTTTCATTGGCTAACCAGTGTGTCAATCATCATTTGAATCGATCGCTATTGGCTAAAGTTATTCGGAGCCTCGGATAGGCTAGAGGGCCGAAACAAACCCTGCAATTGGCCGAAAAAGATGTGTCCATTATCCGTTAAATCGATCTCTATTGGCTGAAGTTATTCGGAGCCTCGGATTGGCTAGAGGGCCAAAACAGACCCTGCAATTGGCCGAAAAAGATGACTGAATAGCATGCTTGCTAAACTACGCCATAAAGAAACATGTTTCATTAGTCTGTATTTTTAAATATTTTACTCTCCTGGATTTACTACACTCATGGTATTAAGAAGACCATGGTTACGTGAAGGCTGCAAGAGAACTTAGGTGAGCTATGCGGCTTTATATTTTCCCGGTATCTTGTTTTACAACGATCTTGATGTTGGTGTGATGAGTTGAGTGAATTAAACTCAATTCCAAGTGTTTATTGTCATATGCACAGTAAAGTTGCGAGCGAAAAATAAATTAGAAACTAAGGAATGGTTGGCATTTCCTGAATCCCAAAACTTTGACCTTCCGAATGATATTTGGAACGATACGTTTGAGTGACATCGTACGGACACTGCATCCGCACGTGTCTACGACATGCATTTGCTTCTTTGCAAGCTTTGGGAATGTTAAGGGGGTAATCAGTTGGACTGAATCATCTAACTGTTTTGTCGGCGTTCCCATTGTAGCGCCTTATAATCCGGTGCGCCTTATCTATGGAAGATATAGGACCAAAAACAATTTTTTGGGGGTGCGCCCTATAACCCGGTGCGCCTTATAGTGCGGAAGATACGGTAACTGCAGGAGGGAGACACGTTTAAAGTGGTAAATCTGTTAATATGGGTAAAAGGCTCTGATATCATTTATCCACAAATGTTATCAAATTACCAAACATCAAACTGTGAAATACAATGTGCTGGAAAATTATGTCAAGTCTGGAGAGCAGGTTTTGCGCTTATGTTGAAATTTGTCTTTGGTGCCGCTCTCTATCAAAACAAAATGTATCTATCTATCCATCTACCCTGGTCATATCCCTCAAGAGGGGTGACCGACAGAAAGACAAACACATACAAAAACAAAATGCCCAAACACCCGAAGAAGTGAAGCACCTCGGCACCCAAGTTGGTCATGCTTTGGTCCCTCTAAATCAGGGGTGTCAAACTCATTTTAACTCAGGGGCCACACGATAGAACAAACATTCTGTCGGGGGCCGGACTAGTAGAATAAAGAGAAATAAAAAGAGAGAGAAAGAAATAGGAGAAAGAGGGAGGGAAAAGGAGAAAGGGCGGGACAAAGAAAGAAAAAGAGAGAGCGGGAGAGAGCGGGAAAAACAAGATAAAAAGTCGTGAGAAAGGGGGAAAAGAAAGAAATCCAAAGAGAAATAGAAAGACGGAAGGAGAGAAAAAATAAAAGAAAGCGCGAAGGGTATAAAGAGAGAAAGAGAATAGAGAGAAGAGGAAAAAAGGAAGTTAGAGCAAATGAGGTTAAAAGACACAGAGAGAGAAAGAGACAAAAATCAACAAAGGAAGAGAAAAAGAGACACAGAAAGTGAGAGAAAAAGGGTGAAAGTGAGAGAGAGAGAGAGAGAGAAAAATGGTGAGAGAGCGAGAGAGAGAGAGATAAAAAGGGTGAGAGAGCGAGAGAGAGAAAGAGAAAAAGGGTGAGAGAGCGAGAGAGAGAGAAAAAGGGTGAGAGAGCGAGAGAGAGAGAGAGAGAGAAAAAGGGTGAGAGTGCGAGAGAGAGAGAGAGAGAAAAAGGGTGAGAGCGAGAGAGAGAGAGAGAAAAAGGGTGAGAGAGCGAGAGAGCGAGCGAGAGCGAGAGAGAGAGAGAGAGACAAGTACAGTGTCTTTAAGAGAGGCACCTGGCTTTGGCATCATCAAGTTGACATATTTCAACCTGCAGCTTGTTTTTCTCTTGCGCTTCTCTGAGTGTTGTCTCGCGGGCCGGATTCAATCCCTTAGCGGGCCTGATCTGGCCCGCGGGCCGCCTGTTTGACACCTGTGCTCTAAATGAAACGGGACACAAGAAAGCAGCCATGTCGGGTCATGGTGACACAACACACTCTTCTCTTCAACAGCAGTCCCCTCCTCTCTATCTCTACTCCCTAAGAGACAACAAGGCAAAGAAAGGGGGGCGGGAGACCGAAAGGTCTCGCAAACCCTACTTATAGGGTCACCAAATATGAGAGGATGTGGAAGTAAAGCGACTGAGTGGAAGAAAGAGGAGATCGGAAGGATGATGACTAAAAGGGGTAGAAAATGATACTGAAATATCCTGGAGAAAACAACTAATACACATGAGGCCTTTTTAGTGAGATATTCTGAGTTTGTGCGTTTGATTCGCCTCTGTACTACAAGTCCCACAGTGCTTAGCGGCATATGAATATATGTAAGGCCCGACAGCTTTCACTGGTTTACCCCTACCGCATCATACAGGTGCCCTGCCCATCCCTTAGAACGCGTCCAAACATCCCACTATCCTTTCACAACACCTCTCCACTCATTCCTATCACCAACAAAACAAAACAAGAAAAATAAATGCTTTTATGGCTCTTTAAGTCAAACGGTTCCCAACCCCTGATGTACGAAATAGTGTACCGCAGTGGAATTGCGCCCAAATACATGCATACATTTTTTGCCAAAACAATGGTATCAGTTCTAGCTCACCTGCCGACGCGATGTACAGTGAAACCTCGGTTTTCGAACGCCTCTCAGTTCGAACAAATCGGAGTCCGACCAAAAATTGAGAAATTCTTACTTGGCTGTTCGGTCAAAAAAAATCGGAGTTCGAACGCCGGTAATGCGTGAGTGCGTACGCTTGGGTGCGATGCTGAGCGGCGTACGTGTGTAGTTATTGCGTGCGGACGTGCTTCGTTTTGCTTTCGCTTTTAATATAGGTGTACCAAGTGTTTTAGCCCCTAATTATGCCTCCGAAGAAAGTCAGTGCAAGCAGCAAAGTTGCTACAGGTGAAAAAAGAAAAGTAGTGCGTACAACTATTGCATTTAAGAAAGAAATAATAGCAAAATATGAAGGTGTGCGAGTGTCTGATCTTGCTAGGGAATACCCCACCGTCCACTTGCGCCTTCTGCTGACCACCACAAAGGTAAGAAATACTATTCTAATTCTTTTCTTTATCCTTTTTTTTATTTTTACACGTTCATGTTAGCGTAATCTTTCGTACGGAAGACTACGATAACGCGAACGTACGATTCGCCTGGGTTAGCTTTAGTTTACGTTAAACATTCAAGGTAAACATTCAGGGTGTTGGAACGGAGCCCAACATTCAGGGTGTTGGAACTGAGCCCCCTTTCCAATGAACCGCTCACGACTTGTTGTGGAGACCCCGGTGCTAAATGACTTGTAAACAACTTATTTTTTTTACTTTTACACGTTCATGTTAGCGTAATCTTTCGTACGGAAGATTACGATAACGCGGACGTACGATTAACCTGGGTTAGCTTCATGTTTACGTTCGTGTTAAACATTCAGGGTGTTGGAACGGATTAGAACGATTTACATTATTTCTAATGGGAAAAATGATTTCGGTGATCGAACAAATCGGTTTTCGAACAGGGTTCTGGAACGGATTATGGTGGAGAACCGATGTTCCACTGTACTACAAAACAACACGACAGCAGAATACTCCATGGCGCCGCGGGTCCGGCGAGAGCGCCACCAGTTGCGTGTTCCGAGTTGTCACCAACCTCACTCTCGTCCGACACCTTAGGCCGCGTCCCTCGCACGTTTCGTGCCAAGAATACTGCCGGACCGCAATGTGAAAGCGTGCCCACCCCGGGAGAACAAACACGATTAAGGGCAGGCGGCGTGTCGTGCCCTCGTGCCCATCCCTTGGGGGGGGCGCGGGCGGCCTACCCTGCCAACGTCTGTAACCGGAGAAGACGCGGCAGCGACAGCTGCTCGCCGTTTGTCCGGCATCTGCCACCGCCGTGATCTCCGAGAACAAAGCGAGAATGGCACTGTGCCGCTCACGATATAACATCGTACACGATGTTTTCATATATTGTAAGAATAGTCCTACAATTGGCTGCTGACCAACTTGAGGAGCATCCCGGCTTAAGCTTACCTGCGTGAAAATAGAAAATGGACACATGCATATTCTATTGTTACAATAGGTATGAATTACTAAGAGTTAGCCCGTATCTTGAGTTTTTTATTAGAGCTTGAATAGCACCACTTTGAGGAGGACCTTTTCTGGTAAATATACAATATTTATTTCCTTTGATTGTAGACTTTCTTCAAATATGGTGTTGCTACTGTTTTAGAACAGCCACATACTTAAGAAATTCAGACCCAGAATTTTGATAAGACGTATAACCAGTGTCTGAAACTCGTGACAAAAAGTTAGCGGACCCAGCCCAGCTAACTTAAAACAACTTAAAAAACAATAAGACGACTCATCGCAAAAACAATCATTGTAGCAAAGTATTAAGGATTGATAATCGGAATATATATCAGAACAACACTTTAAAATGAAGTTTATCATAAATCTACTTGTAACATTCATTGCATGTATATGATATCGCTGTTTTCCAGTATGTACCTGTATTTACTCCTCTTCATTGGGGGCGGCAGTAGCTCAGGAGGTAGAGCGCTCATCTTGGGATCAAGGGATCCCAGTTCGAATCCCGGCTTGTCTGTGTTACATGTCGAAGTGTCCTTGGGTAAGACACTGAACCCCTAATACCCCCAATAAGCAGGTTAGCGTCTTACATGGCTGCAATACAAGGCCGCTATTGGGAAATGTGAAGCACACTGTAAAGCGCTTTGGGAAGCCATTGACTTGAAAAGCGCTATAGAAATGCAGATCATTTCATTCATGCAATGTTTGCGTTGCGTCGTCTGCTACAAGCCACGTGAACCCCTCTTTCCACGATACTTTTAATGTACATTTACGTTTTGTAGCGTCATTAATTTTGTTAGCTTCTTTTGAATTTTTCTTCTGTTTTGGCTTGATTCCTAACTACTTCTCCATTTTTCTTGTGTTCTCTGTGCGTGTATTTTGGAAAATGATATGCAAATGCACGACCTTATAACGTTCGGGAAAGTTCAGAAGCAGGAAGTTATTTGATGCAGGCTTCTGATTGGCAGCCGAGGATGCAAATTCCCAAACGAACCGAAATTCCGAAATTTCGAAAACGAACGAAGATTTTGAAATCGGAATAAAGCAAACGTTTGGTTTGAAAAAAATAAAAATAAGAATGGGAATGTGTGAGGCGCATTTTAAAGCGCTTGGGGAAATCTTCATTGACTTGAAAAGCACGATATAAATGCAAACCATTTACCATTTGATTTGGAAAAAAAATTATTATTATTATTATTTTTTCCCTTGAAAAAGTTGTTGGCCACCCGGGCGCAGACATGTAAGTTGTACGCCCGACGTAAAAGATACATGACCCGGGCATTATTTCAGACACTGGTATTACTAAACAGCGATAACTATTTAATCATCTCAATAAAAATTAAAATACTGGTAAAAAAAAAAAACTAAAAATATAACATTTTTAAATAATTTACTGATCTTCTAAGGCAACCCATTTTCGTCTCTCACAATCGTTTTCATCTTCACCTCGATCATTGTTTTCATTATATTCCACTTTTCCTTCTCCCTATCACTAACTTTCTTGGGAATTATTATCACTGGAATAAAAACAAAATCTGAATTAACTGAATTACGGACAGACTGAAGAGATCTTTTCTTCCTCATGCCATGAGGCTCTTTAACTCTACCCGGCAGAGTAAAAGCCCACAGTAAACCACACCACCTACATTGCATATTACCGAATCTTATTGCAATATGTATTCTGTGTAGCACTATTTAGTTATTCTATATAACACGCTACAGTGGGCATTTGGGCGTCACACTGGGTATTTGTATATTGTATTCTTTTTGCTTTATTATTGTATTGTTCTCAGCTCAGGGATGCTGCTGGAAATGTGAATTTTCCTTCGGGGATGAATAAAGTATCTATCTATCTATCTAACTATATATGGTCCCTCTCAAACACCATCAGGACAGCGCCAATCGGCTTAACAGGAAGAAGAGATCAAGCAGGGAATTGTCGCCATTTACTGTTAAGGAGTGTATGACCATATGCTTTTTTCTTCTTCCTCTTAGCATTATTTTACCAAAGCAACCCACTGAAAAGGTCCGGAACCCACTTTTGAGGAACACTTTAAGAAGGACCACCAACAAGAGTTACCGACACTCGAATTAGAGAAGTTTCAAGCTGATGGAACTGTTCAGGACGTCCATGAGAAGAATTCCGGAAGACGATGGACAGGCCCCACAAATAAGACATGGTACTGGAAACATTTCAACAATGTCCAAGAAAGCCTTTGTGACATCTAGTCGTGAGGTCGGCATTTCAAAAGCATCGGTCCGTTGCACCAGGAAATGTCAACGGAGATGTTACATTCCAAGATAAGTCCATGCTCCAAATGCCAATGATCCCTACTGAAGACTACCGTGATGCAACTGATACTTGGAATGATAAAATGAAGATGTACATTTTCTCACAATTGTGTCTGTTAATCAAAATGATTTGATTAACAGACACAATTGTATCTACTGAGAATCCATGATATGGTCAAGGACCATGATAATTTACCAGCTGCTAAAATGTGCATACTATTTTGTGACATCCTGTATATTTATAAAGGTTGTGCTAACAATACAGATGTAAGCTCACTATCACAAAACAAACTAGCAAAATATGCACAATGTCCTTTATGTCTTAATGCATTTATGGAACTTCCTCAAAGGAAGTTTTTAAATCAAGCCTTAAGACACACTTCTATTCCAGAGCTTATGATTGATGCCCACCTCATATTCTGTATTGTCCTGTCTTTTTCCGACTGCCTGCCTGGTGGTGATACTAAGGACGATTTGAGATGAGTCAGCGGACCAGCGTTTGACCTGAAGCATGTAAACGCCTGCATGGACCAGCTGGCAGAGACGGGAAACTGCGTCGTGGCCGTCATAAACTTTCTGGACTATCGTAAAATCCGGACTATAGAGCGCACCTGAATATAAGCCTCACGCACCACATTTTACGGGCCATACTGGTTTTGTCCTTACACAAGCCGCAACTCTATATAGGCCGCATGAGCCCATATTGAAACATTTAACACAGTCACAAGTTTATCCCGAATCTGACTTTAGGTGCCGCGATCGTGACTACAGATATAGTACACAATGCACCGCAGTCGGCAACATCAACGGAAAATTATACTGGTAGTTACAATTTGAGGCAGACCCTTAAAGTCCAGGTCCCGTTAAAAGTAATCCAATGAAAAAAATGTATATTTCCAAAGTTAAGGGTGGGAAAAATAAATATCCACTATTGTCCGCTGCAACAACAAACAGATTTAACTCAGCTTCACCCCACTTCCCGTCAGCCCGCGTTTGCTCCGCCCCTTCTTTTTGATTCGACGGTAGAAAACATATCACAATAAGTCTTTAAAATAAAAACATTACAAAAATATACAGTTGCAAATACATATTATACATGGTTACACATATTTACAAAGACGGTACACCGAGAGTTTTCAAAGTTTTAATAATAATAATAGAACTTTCATCCCAAACCGTGCCTGTGAAAAGTACCACCACGCTACTCCTAACACGCTCGTTACGCATGAAGCGTAGCTGTTAAAAATAGCCGAACCGCAATTGCGAAATTCACGGTAAACCGTCCTCATCTTTCTCCTTATAACTGTCGCCATCAAGGGCGTCTTCCTCATTATAGGAAAGAACCTTTGACATACGTACAATCCGAACGAACGTAAACTATGAGGATGCAGTCTACCTCGGCGCACTAATTCCACCGGTCTCAATCTTACCGTTAGAAAAATTTCATAAATTGGCCGCTTCACTGAATAAGCCGCAGGGCTGGACATTTGGGAAAATAGTAGAGGCTTATAGTCCGGAATTTACGGTAGTTTACAGGCTGGGGGCGTCGCTGCTGTCATGCACTTTCCGGACAAATTCTCAACATGTTACCTAGTGTTTACGATGTTTGTGTACTGTGATGCTAAATGTAATTCACCCTGGTCATCGTGGAAGGGTGATACCACTTGTAAGGTCCCTTCTCAAGGTTTCACTTTTTCCTCACACTGAGGTTTTGAGTTGTTCCTTGCCCGCATGTTGGTTTAAGATCAGGTCATTGTGTCATTGTAATCCTGTGCAGTCCTTTGAGACATGTTTGTGATTAAGGGCTATATAAATACATTTGACTTGACTTGAATTTAAACATGTGCAATTTTAGCCCATTCGCTACCATTCACTGCAAAATACGTCAACAATGCAATTTTCCTAGATTACAGTTTGTACTTCTCCTTCAAGGAGCGAATGCGTTCGGGAGCACCGACCGAGGCTTGATAGTCCGGGATTTCTCCGTGTGGTGACATCATGGGTGTCATGTTGCCCGTTGTGGCTTTGCTCCCGAGAGAAGTGCGGGGGTGTCAAAGAGCCCGAGCGCTGACAGAGGGAGTTGGATTGTGTCGTCTCTTTATCGCGATACTGTTGCTACTGACCTTAAACATGAGGGAAATCTAAGGCCCTTTTTGAATCAGTATACCAAAAAATATATCTTGTATTTTTAAGTTACTAATGTTTAAAATGTATTTCAATTTTTTGTTTTTACTTGGAATAAGGCAATAAGTTGAGAACGCATTAGATAATCACCAGAGGTTTTTAATCACCCGCGATACAACCATTTCCCCTTATCATTCCACCTCGCACTATTTCGTAGGAAATCGTAATAAATCGTAATAGGTCATGTAAGGGCTTCAGAAACCACAGATTATTGCAAACCACGGAATATTATGACACTATCCCCTGATCTAAAACCTACATGAGGGCAAGGGAAAACTCAAAAACCTCAAGTCAAGTCATGTTTATTTGTATGGCCCTTAATCACAAGGATTCTTAAAGGGCTAAAAAGACCATAGATTATTGCAAACCACAGACTATTATGACACCATTCCATGATCTAAAACCTACATAAGGGCAAGAGAAAACTCAAAAACCTCAAGTCAAGTCATGTTTTTATTTGTATGCCCCCCAATCACAAGGATTCTCAAAGGGCTGCACAGACCACAGATTATTGCAAACCACGGACTATTATGACACCATCCCCTGATCTAAAAGCTCCATGAGGGCAAGGGAAAACTCAAAACCCTCAAGTCAAGTCATGTTTTTGTGTGGCGGCCTTAATCACAATGAGTCTCAAAGGGCTGCACAGACCACAGATGATTGCAAACCACAGACTATTATGACACCATCCCCTGATCTAAAACCTACATGAGGGCAAGGGAAAACTCAAAAACCTCAGGGGAAGTCATGTTTATGTGTCTAGCCCTTAATCACGAGGAGTCTGAAAGGGCTGCAAAGACCACAGATTATTGCAAACTACAGACTATTATGACACCATCTCCTGATCTAAAAGCTCCATGAGGGCAAGGGAAAACTCAAAAACCTCAAATCAAGTCATGTTTTTGTGTGGCGGCCTTAATCACAATGAGTCTCAAAGGGCTGCACAGACCACAGATGATTGCAAACCACAGACTATTATGACACCATCCCCTGATCTAAAACCTACATGAGGGCAAGGGAAAACTCAAAAACCTCAGGGGAAGTCATGTTTATGTGTCTAGCCCTTAATCACGAGGAGTCTGAAAGGGCTGCAAAGACCACAGATTATTGCAAACTACAGACTATTATGACACCATCTCCTGATCTAAAAGCTCCATGAGGGCAAGGGAAAACTCAAAAACCTCAAATCAAGTCATGTTTTTGTGTGGCGGCCTTAATCACAATGAGTCTCAAAGGGCTGCACAGACCACAGATGATTGCAAACCACAGACTATTATGACACCATCCCCTGATCTAAAACCTACATGAGGGCAAGGGAAAACTCAAAAACCTCAGGGGAAGTCATGTTTATGTGTCTAGCCCTTAATCACGAGGAGTCTGAAAGGGCTGCAAAGACCACAGATTATTGCAAACTACAGACTATTATGACACCATCTCCTGATCTAAAAGCTCCATGAGGGCAAGGGAAAACTCAAAAACCTCAAGTCAAGTCATGTTTTTGTGTGGCGGCCTTAATCACAATGAGTCTCAAAGGGCTGCACAGACCACAGATGATTGCAAACCACAGACTATTATGACACCATCCCCTGATCTAAAACCTACATGAGGGCAAGGGAAAACTCAAAAACCTCAGGGGAAGTCATGTTTATGTGTCTAGCCCTTAATCACGAGGAGTCTGAAAGGGCTGCAAAGACCACAGATTATTGCAAACTACAGACTATTATGACACCATCTCCTGATCTAAAAGCTCCATGAGGGCAAGGGAAAACTCAAAAACCTCAAGTCAAGTCATGTTTATTTGTATGGCCCTTAATCACAAGGAGTCTCAGAGAGCGGCACAAACCACAGACTAGTGCAAACTACGGACTATTATGACACCATCTACTGATCTAAAACCTACATGAGGGCAAGGGAAAACTCAAAAACCTCAAGTTATGTTTATTTGTGACACCCTTAATCACAAAGAGTCTGAAAGGGCTGCACAGACCACAGACTATTGCAAACCACGGACTATTATGACACCATCCCCTTATCTAAAACCTACATGACACACTAGTAGATAAAAAGATGTGTATTTAAAAAATATTGTGCTATAAAGTATACCTTGCATTTGGGGGAGGTAAAAACTAAGCTGCATACCGAACTCAGTATCGGTGAAGTCCACAGAGACACATTGATACCGTATCCCAACCGAGCCTCCAACTTCGCATGTAGCGCACTTGATATATGCACACAGACACACACACAAACGAAACGCATGCATGCACACTCGACACATAGAGCTTACCATTCCAGACATGTTTACCCAGACAGAAGTTAGATCCCCGAGACGGAACCCTCAGGGTTCGTCTTGACCGGAGGAAGCACATCTTTCCCAATTCCTTTTCGCATCCCCAGCTTGTCCTTTTGAACCCCCCAATGAAGGTTCAATTTAAGGGATTTAACTCCAACAGAGGCTTCGGTATTCTGTCTCTAGCCACTGTTCCTTTCCCTTTTTCAAAAGGCAAAAATTTACTGCCTACGGTGATAGGGTTACCGGGAGAAAATTGAGAGGCCGTGACTGCGTTCCCACAAGAGTTGGCTCCCTCCAAAGTGACGTGGTTAGCATCATAGCTCCACACTAACCAGCTTGAGAGCAGGAAGAGTGCAAGGAGTAGGTTTTCCATGCCCTCAGTTGTTGGCAGGGAGTTGCGTGAAGCAGTCTAGTCAGTCGAGGCTACCTGAGTTAAAAAAATAAATAAACTGAACTTCCGACCTCTCCGAGTTCCTGGATCCACTGTTAGCAAAAAGCCAGTCTTGACTGAAAAGAATAACAGCATGGCTTGTCATCAATCCGAATGGATGTGTAGAGTCTCAATCATCCAGGTCATCAAGTTCCTTAAAAGTTGACTTTTGTACCCACAATCCATTGCGTTGGGGTTTGGAAGGAGAAGGTGTCATGGCTGCCGAACAATAGAATGTCGAGAAAGTCCTGTTGTAGACTTCAAACGACGTAAATTCGACAGAAGTATCACTTTGCGGTCCTTTTCCAAAGTTTGTTCTATTAACTGCCGAGTTGGAGCGTTTTTTTCGTTCAAATTCGGATAAAATGTGCTCCAGTGGGGAAGGACCTCGAAGCAATTGGACGGGAAGACTACCCCTTCCCCTTCCCCTTAAAGTCGGTTTATTCACAAAAACTAAAATAACCATACCTGTCGCGCTCCAGGGCTCCATGCCCTTACAAACTGTCGTATTTTCCCTTACAAAATATGAAATAATCTTACACCATTTTTTTTTTTTCAAACGTGTTTATTTATGTGGTTTAACATGTTATATTGTACATGTGTTTCCTTATATCATATATATTGTTAATTAACATTATTTTGTGAGATACCGAGTTGCTCGACATGAAAGAGGTTTTTTACAAAAAAGTTCAAAAATGAAGTCGCTTGGACGTTCACCGTAGAAGGAAAAAGTACATGCAAAGTAGGATAATACATTTTCTTATTCAAACTATGAATTCATTTTCTGCATTAAATGAATTGTTGGTAATATACTGATTAAAGGGATAACCAGAAACCTGTCTTTTTTCATTTTCTAATTTTATACTTCCTTTTTTTATTAACTTCTTTATACAACATAGTAATTCGTAATATAATGCATCAAAGCAAGTGAGCCGTTTGAGAGCCGGCTCTCTTTAATGAGTTGAGTCGAAAAAGCCGGTTCTCTAAAAAGAGACGGACTTCCTTTCACTACACAACTACCACGGAATGATGCATGATGGGGAAATCCTCAGGCGGCAGACGCATGCGCACAGTAGCATCAAACCACTTGCTTTGTTTGCAACGAAAAAGACGATACCGAGATAGAGGCTACAGTGGCGAACTCGTTTGACTTGATTGATTTGCCGTTTGGTGATCGTCAGTGTATACCGGATGGTACCCATAATTGACAAATTTGTGTTTTTCCGTACAGATTTTCTTGTACCTCGTACACGTCTTAAAATGCATAATAAACGTACTTTGTACGGCAAAAACGTACAGGTTGAAAGGTATGAATAACATTCCAAAAGGATGCAAGCAGTATTACAGAATATTTTTCAAGTTTATACCTTTTCAGGGAACTGCAAAGAAATCAATATTTACACTCACTGTTCTAAAGTCTTAATCCTCTCAGACAACGACATAACGGTAAGCTTTGTGTACAAACTTAGTGTTAGATTCTCATATTTACCGATTCACAGCCATCGAAGGCTATCAATGTCACTAGAATCATGGTCTCATGGTCTGTCTGCATTTATATAGCGCTTTTCAAGTCAATGAAGACCTCCCAAAGCGCTTTACACTGACCGATAGCAGCGTCAGCCATACAAGGCAACTACCTGCATTAGAGCATTAGGGATTCAGTGTCTTGCCCAAGGACACTTTGACATATAACACGGCGGAGGCGGGAATCGAAGCTGGACCTCTTGGTCCCAAGACGAGCTAATGCCGCCCCAGTGCCATAAGCCGTTACAGACATCAATGGCAGTGAAAAAGTCCAGAAGTGCATGTTTGCTGATGACACTGCGATCGTGGGATGTATCAGAAGTGGGCAGGAGGAGGAGTACAGGAAATTGATTCAGGACTTTGTCCAATAGAGCGACGCAAACCACCTGCACCTGAACACCACCAAGACCAGGGAGATGGTGGTGGACTTCAGGAGTACTAGAACTCACCCAGTTCCTGTAACCATCAAAGGAGAATGTGCAGAATTTGTCCAGACCTACAAATATCTAGGTGTGCAGCTGGACAACAAACTGGACTGGACTGCCAACACAGAAGCTCTATGTAGGAAAGGTCAAAGCAGACTTGACTTCCTCAGAAGGCTGGCGTCATTCAACATCTGCAAAAGCTCCTGAAAATATTCTATGAGACTGTTGTGGCAAGCGCCCTCTTCTATGCAGCAGCGTGTTGGGGAGGCAGCGTCAAGAAGAAGGATGGCTCTCGTCTCAATAAACTGGTGAGGAAAGCAAGCTCTGTTGTGGGCACAGAGTTGGACAGCCTGACAACAGTGGCTGAAAGTCTGGAAAAGCTGCGGTCAATCATGGACAATTCATCACATCCACTACACAGCATTATCTCCAGACAGAAGAGCAGCTTCAGCGACAGACTGCTGTCACAGTCTTGTACCATGGACAGACTGAAGAGATCTTTTCTTCCTCATGCCATGAGGCTCTTTAACTCCACCCGGCGGAGTAAAGGCCCACATTAAACCACACCTCCAACATTGCATATTACTGTATTTTATTGCAATGTGTATTCTGTGTACTACTATCTAGATACTCTATATAACAGTGGGTATTTGTATATTGTATTCTTTTTGCTTTATTATTGTATTGTTCTCAGCTCAGGGATGCTGCTGGAAAATGTGAATTTCCCTGCGGGGATGAATAAAGTATCCATCTATCTGATAAAAAAATTAACATTATTTAAAACCACATTATTACACCGAAAATTACAGTATAACACAGTTTGCCTTAAATGGTCTTGCTGTTTGACAGATTTTCATCAGGCATTGTGTTCTGCATTCTGATTGACTAAGAGAGTAGGTTGGTGAGTAGTCAAAACGAAAATAGGATACAAATGGATCAAACAAAAACAACCCAAATAGGGTCAAAATGGATCGATTTGCTCCGCATTAGATGGCATACAATAGCTAAGCAATTTAGCATTGCCCATCCCTCATCATCTGATGGGTGCTCATTTGGGCTTGGCGGAGGTAACCAAATGAGAGTGCCTACCATCTGCTTTTCAGACAGCGGCCATTAGCTCCATTACGGAGAGATTAGAACAGTCACGCCAGCTTGAGAAGATGCCAATGAATGGAATGGACCTTGCCTTCTTAAGAATCCTCAATCGTGTATATCCTGGCGTACCAACAAGCAACCGGTCATGCGTGACCAGACTTCCGAGTATGACCGACTGAGTCTGCTCAGTGGCAGCACCTGCAATAACAATCAGACTTGCGGCAGGTAAGCTCGTCGTTAGCTCGACTTTTTTTTTTTAATGTTATGTGATCCAGGCTACCAGCAGCCAGACGAAATACAGGGGCCCCTACTCAGGTTTGACACTAACAGAACTCAAGATGAAGCTTTCGAGGGCTTGTAGGCAGTGTCCCCTCTAAGCTGCGCGCGTGCGCAATTGCGCACTGCTTGCACATTCTCGGCGCACAAGAAAATCTAGCCAGCGCACAAAATTGAGGGCTCAAAATGACTAATTAAGAAGCGACTTGAGTCAAAGTTACAGTGCATGAAGGTCAAAATACACGGGTTCCCCCGACGCCGTTTTCTAAATGCGGTATTTTGAAGTCAATGTCGAAAGAAGTTGAAAAGTAAAGTCAGTAGAGTTTTTCGAGAACCGGCTTCTTCGGTTCGGCTCACTAAAAGGAACCGGCTCTTTCGGGTCCTGAACGGCTCTTCAGGTTTTTTTTGCTGCTTTAATCCCAACATGACCAAATATAATGTAAAATTATGCACAAAAAGACTAAAAGGAAGGGGGAAATAGAACAAAAAAGAAAAAATACCAAAATGAAAAAGTAGTGAAAAGCTGAGAAAAAAAAGAAACAAAGGGAAGAGAAAAAAAGAAGGAAAAATTTAGAAAAAAGCCAGAAAAAAAGAAAAAGAAATGTAGGAAAAAAGTAAATAGAGAACGAAAAGAAAAAAGTAACAGCTCGGAAAAAATAAACACAATGAGATTTTTTTAAAGGAATTTAAAAAAAAGTAGAAAATAACACGGAAAAAAGAAGAAAAAGTTTGTGTTGCATTCAAATAATTTCCAATGACATCAAGTGAATCTTGTTGCCAACATTGTACTTCCACAAAAAAAACTGTTCTGGGTCTTACAACCGACTAAATAAGCCCCCAAAAATGTTAATATTATGCGACAAAAAATGTCAGGAAACAAAAAGAAATGGATGTCTTGTGAAAGAATTGTAAGAACAAACGACGTTTGTAGGCCGTACAAGCTTTGCAATAATACATTAATAATGCAAAACTGTAACTTGATGTCAAGTTTTGGACATGTTTGATAATGATTTAGTTGCCACACTTGGGATTATGGTTGCTCACTGTTGTTTCAAGCGCTGCTCACCGACTTTGCGTGAATGCTCAGACCCGTGGAAAATTACAGGGAACATTGCTTGTAGGGCTCATTCTTTTTCACAAATTTGAAAGAACCAAAACGATAGCACCATAGCAAAGAACAATGAAGTTATGAGAAAACATATTTGACCAAAAATCCCTTCATATAATGTACATTTCATTTATTTTTGCCTTTTTTAAGTATTTGTAATACAAATTTGAGGAGATGCATAAAATAGCAATATAGAAACCCTTATTAGATTACAGAAGAGTGGAGTTCCATTTGTAATCTGGTTACATACAATATTTTCACAACGTGTCAGGACCAGAATGGAAACAGGACCCAAATGCGTAACGTTTACCAAGTTTTATTGAAGGAAAGAGAAGGGGCCGCGCCCACGATCCGGTGTTCGCTGGACGCGGGAAGCAAGTTCCTTTCGTACTCTGATTGTGATCCGAACGCGGAAGTGGTTCTTGCGAGCGATGGGGACGGAAAAACTGGTCGGAACTGGGACTGCAAGGGTCGGGGTCGGAAACGAGTCGTAAGCCAGGGCGGGAGACTAGACGTAGTCAGGACCAACAACGGGTCGTAAGCCGGGACGGAAGAGCAGACGTGGTCGGGATCAAAACAGGTCGTAGCCGGAGACAAACGGTAGCAAAAACGGGACAGGTGGGAGTCATGGTTGAAAAAGGCTAGCCTTGTATACACAGATGTTTGCAGACGGACTGACAACAAGGGACTGACAGGACTGGGAATAAATTTGAACAGGGAGCCAATCAGAGCCCGCCGCAGTTGGTGCAAAATGAGCGCGCACAGGTGATTCACGTCGTAATCATGAGACAACGTTGATATAAATGACAATAAAGACAATGCAACTCAAGAAAACTATTAGGATAGAGCATAACACAGAGTATAAAGAACCGTTTTGCTACCGTTTGTCTCCGGCTACGACCTGTTTTGATCTCGACCACGTCTGCCCTCCCGTTCCGGCTTACGACCCATTGTTGTTCCTGACTACGTCTATTCTCCCGCCCTGGCTTACGACTCGTTTCCGACCCCGACCCTTGCAGTCCTAGTTCCGACCAGTTTTTTGACTTGACTTGACATACAAAAAATAGTTTGTAAAATCCAACATGTTAAAATTTGAAGATATTGTGAATGAAATTTCTATTACTAGTGTATAGAGCAAGTAAGCACCAACCCCCAACAAGCATTTAACACTTCTTTCTCTACAGACCAGACATCAGAGGTCACCTTCAAGAACATCTGAAAAGTCAAAAAAAATTTTGAAAGTGATATTCTTTATGTGGGGTTTACAGGGTTAAGTGGCCCAAGAACTAGTACAACAAAAACCCGTTTCAACTTTTCCAAGAACATTCAGCACAACGAAGACTGTGAAAGCCACTTGAGGTCAAACCACCATGGCAGAGTAGTGTAAAAATGGAATTAAGCAGAGGTGCAGATGTCATAGCTATATACTAAAGCTTACTGATACGATACTAGCTAATTGAGGTGTGATTAAAATTTTAGGAACACAAGAAGAAACACCAATAAACAAACAGAAAAATAAACAGAATAAAGGCAGTGGTTTAAACAAATAAATAAATAGCGGGCTATGAGGCTAAGATGACTTTTCTTGCTTTACTATCTTTTAAATGTGTTTTTTTCTTTTCAATTCAAACATTAAAAAATAATCCTTTCATTTTTCACAACATTGTGTGATATGACACATGGCAGCCAATTCCTCATTTTAAGTCACATTGTTATTGAAAACAACATTTTTGTATTTGAATATTTTCTAATTTATTAAAAACAAAACAAATTAAGACAAATTTTCTGCCATTCTCAAATAACTTTGTGGCATGATTACATACGAGGGGCACCTGAGTCTGCTCCTTTGGCCCCAACCGCCTCGGACGCTGATTGGCTGCCAGTCACTATTTAAACCCCCAGTCTTCCTATCACCCGTTGTCAGTCCGTCTGCGAACCTCAGCTACGCTAGGCAAGCCATCCGACCCCGACTCTCTCCTGTTGCGATTCCTGTTTGATTCCAGGCTCCAACCCATATTCTGAACTTGACTACGTTTTTGCTCCCCCGTCCTGGCCACCGATCTGTTTTTTCCCGCTCTCAACACTGCCATCGCTCGCCGCGGAAATACCACTTCTGCGTCTGAGCAACCTGCTCCCCAAGACCAGCGATCTATGTATGCTATCCTCTCCCTTTTTCCTAATAAAACTAAGAGAAACGCACGCAAGTGGGTCCTGTCTTCGTTCTGGTCCTGACACTTTGCTTGTTTATTTTTTCTCTTAATTGAATACAATGAGGGGAAAGAAATTACATTCGGAGAAACAAAATAAATAAGTAAAAAGATAAGAATTATCTGCATATGGGGAATGATTTTATCGGGGGGAAGCGAGTTTCGGTTTTCTATTTTTTAACAGAAAATGTAAACAAGATAAAGGTAAAATGATATTATATTGATATGTTTCTTATATTTAATACAGAACAATTAATTATTCATCCATCCATCGTCTTCCGCTTATCAGGGGTCGGGTCCCAGACGTCCCTATCCCCAGCCACTTCTCCCAGCTCATCCGACGGGATCCCAAAGCGTTCCCAGGCTAGCCCAGGGACATAGCTTCTCCAGCGTCCTGGGTCACCCCCGGGACCTCCTGCCAATGGGACATGCCCGGAACACCTCCTGGGGGAGGCGTCCAGGAGGCATCCTTGCCCGAGCCACCTCAACTGACTCTTCTCAATGCGTAGGAGCAGTGGCTCTACACCAGGGGTGTCAAACTCATTCTAACTCGGGGGCCACACGATAGAACCAACATTCTGTCGGGGGCCGGACTAGTAGATTAAAGAGAAAAAAAAAGAGAGATCAAGAAATAAGAGAAAGAGGGAGGGAAAAGGAGGACAAAGAAAGAAAAAGAGAGAGAGGGAGAGAGCGTGAGAAACAAAGAGATAAAAAGTCGTGAGAGAGGGGGAAAAGAAAGGGAGATGAAGAAAGAAATCCAAAGAGAAATAGAAAGACAGCAGGAGAGAAAAGGGAAAAGAAAGCGCGAAGGGTAGGAAGAGAGAAAAAGAGCGAAAAGGGAAAAAAGGAAGTTAAAGCAAAAAAGGTTAAAAGACACCGAGAGAGAAAGAGACAAAGAGCAAAAAAGAAAGAGAAAAAGTGAGACACAAAGAGTGAAAGAGACAGAGAGTGGAAGAAAAGGGGTGGAGAAGAGAGAGAGAGAGAAATAAATTCAAGTACAGTGTCTTTGTGAGAGGCACCTGGCTTTGGCAACATCAAGTTGACATATTTCAACCTGCAGCTTGTTTTCCCTTGTGCTTCTCTGAGTGTTGTCTCGCGGGCCGGATTCAATCCCTTAGCGGGCCTGAACTGGCCCGCGGGCCGCCTCTTTGACATCAGTGCTCTACACAGAATTCCTCCCGGATGACCGAGCTTCTCCCCTATTAAATCATCCATTCTCATTCATATTACCACAATGTTCAACCTATCATTACTTTTGTTAATTAATCCCATTGAAAGCGTCCACATTTTGTATTATTAAATTTCAACCACAATAAGTTCTGAGTCTGCATGTCAGCAATTTTGTGACTTACCTAATATGTCGTGATGGCGGTAAGCATTTCCTTACTTCAACATTTTCCTTCTTCTTGTTGGTACGACAGCTGGTTATATATCTGAACGTAAGCAAAAAAAGGAAAGACGAATGAGAGGGGGGATCGTCATATTTAAGAGGGGAATCGATTTAAAAATACTCTTTAACCCAATCGAATCCACGCATTTAAGATAACCAGTGTCTGAAATAACGTCTGCCCGGACGCCCGGGGCGTCTGGGCAGACAAAATGTCTCCGCCCGGGTGGCCGACAACTTTTTCAAGAAAACAAACAAAAACGATTTTTTTTTCCAAATCAAACGTTTGCTTTATTCCGATTTCGAAATCTTTGTTCGGTTTGTAAATTTCGGTTTGATTGGCAATTTGCATACTCGGCAGCCGATCGGAAGCCTGCATCAAATAAGTTTGCGCTTACGGACTTTTCCGAGCGTTATGAGGACGTGCATTTGCATATTGTTGACCAGAGTAGAGGCACAGAGAACACAAGAAAAATGGAGAAGTGGTTAGGAATCAAGCCAAAACTTCAGCCCCGGAAGAAAGATTCAAAAGAAGCTAAACAAAATTTAGGACGGCACAAAACGTAAACGTACAATAAAAGCAAACACTGTATATATATATATATATATATATAAATATATATATAAAGATGCTAAGTCAGAGCTGCACAAACACCGCAAATCCTGTGACATGGTTCAATTTGAGGCAGGTTGATTCAGACAAAAGCAGGGTGGTCCCTCTGAAACGTGCTCTCTAAATGAAGCGGGAAGTATCATTTTTGCCCGAAATCAGAGTGCTATTCGGAGACCGGTCCCAAAGTATGCGCCCGTTTGCCCCCTAAAACCAGAGTCAGAAGGCTCGGATGCTGAATGCTAAAGGTTTCCTAAGTGCCCCGTACTATTGTATCCACAAAAAGTAGATATTTTATGGGTCAGGGCTTTAAAAAGTGAGGAAGGTGTGGAGGAAATGCCGTATGAATATGACGCGCTTCCCTAATTTTGGGGTAAAAAATTTGGTCCCACCTTTGCTGAAAGAACGATGTTGTGATGATATCACGTCAAAAATGTCCTCCATTCAGGACATTGGCCAGAAGCGCTGCCTATCCCAAGCCAAGAACATTATCAGGGACCCCTCTTACCCCCATCATGGACTGTTCACTCTGCTAGCCTCTGGAAAGAGGTCGTTGTTGGGGTTGTCCATCGATTCGATGATGACCATCTTCTTTTATTTGTGAGTCTGCTGATGTTTGAACAGTCCGATCCTGGATTGTGGTCGGAGACTCAGGTAAAAGAGGATACCTGCGCAATGACGGTTTTTAAAGTGACGTAAGGGGTGCGCTTTCCCCAACGCCACTATCTTGATTGTAAAGAAGATGGTTCCAGTGGCAAGGGAGACCCTAGACGACCGGCATCTTTCTACAACTGCAGGCGGCTAACGGGATCCAGGTCTGTAGGAAACCGCCTCAAAGCGTGCCGCCACCAGCTTTTGGGATCACTCTTAGTCTGGACTCTACCCTTCGACCTGTTCGGCTTGGGTAACCCTACCAGGAGTACGAGACTCCCGCCGACATAGCTCTAGGGGTCATGGAGACGCGCAAAGTGCCCCACCACGATAAGGTGGTGATCCGTCGTACTGCAGTGTGCAGTGCAGGACCACCAGGTTCCACAATAGTCTTGTCCCCCTGGCCATTAGACTGTTAAATGGTCAATCAAACACATAGTAAATCTAAACTGCTGCTAATCTGTACATCTGTTGGTTTTGTTTGACTTTTTTGCACTACTGGCAGTTCTTTAAAGCTAGCCACTCCTTGCACATCTGTTCTCCTCTGCGCTATCGTACTACAGTGTTATTGTTACTGTTTACCTGACTTGTTTACCTGACTGCCCATTTTGCACATCTGGTTAGCTGCTCCTCTTGCACTCTTTGCACTACTGTAAAATACTATACATAGCCATTATTATTTGGTATATTATTAGTACTTCAATACTCCAACTCAATACAACATTTTATTTATATCTGTACATTCAAGGAAACTGTGCGGGTCAGATGTATCGACATTTCGTTCTGTAGATAGATAGATAGATAGATACTTTATTCATCCCCGTAGGGAAATTCACACTTCCAGCAGTCTACCCCGTTGTTTATTAACAGATGAACATGATGCCCTGGGGTGCTTGTAGCGGAGTGGATGACGTCACGCCAGTCCAAAAGTTCGACATCCCTGTGGCAGATGGAAAACTTTTCTTTGTGAAAATCCAGGGATACACCACCTCGTGTTAGCAAGTCCGCCTCCTCTCCGATTCCCCCCGGCTTTCGTGTCTCTGTTTAGCGGCGTTGAAGCCGGATTGCTCCGGGTAGCTCCGGGTGGCTACACGTTAGCGTCCGGAATGCTAAACGTGAGCCACGTTTCCGCAAAACACAGCAACTGCGCTCCCTGTGCGCTTCGATGTTTTCCACCAGCACTCGATGATCTTATTTGGTCGTGAGTTCGCATTTACCATGATTACGGATGGTACCGAAGACTTATAACGCCGCTAGCCGCTTGGCTAGCTCCGGCTCTTCTTCCACGATAGGCCCCTTCATCATGCCAGGACGAGAATTCTTCAGGGCAAGGAGTTGATTCCTTGATTAGACGCATTTTTGTGCGCTAAAACCCATGTCCCATAGGATAGAAGTAATCCATAGTGTAGTTGTCAAAACGGGAAGAAAAAACACCGAAGATAGGAGCAGACAATAAAACAATAGGGCAGCTGCGGGAAAAGGCAGCCGCTCGTGGCAGCGCCGCTGTATACACGTGTACTAGAACGACAATAAAGTAGATCTGAATCTGAATCTGAAAATGAAGCAGAGAAATTCTGTGACGTGCAACCCACTACCAGAACGTCGTCGCACCAGTGGGCGAGTTGGTACAAATCCCGGATTATAATCAAAATAAACCCTAACAACTCGATTGCAATTAAATATTGTTGCAAACAGGTCCGATTTTATAAACGTTTAACACACTTCAGTGGTATGAGTCAACTCCATCATAAACATCACTCCAGCTTCGGTTTTGCTGACAGCAGGCCGACTGTCACGCATAGTCCAACATCAAGTGGCTGTATAGGGTCATAAAGGGAGCATTTGCTTCACACATAGGGACTCTTACCGTCCTCTGCGGGTAGACTATGACTATTTTATGAGTCGCGGCAGCCCTGCACGGCCAACAGAGGTTCTACGCCCGACTCGTTTTGCTGTTTAATATGGCTCCTACAGAGGCAAGTCCACTGCTTCATGAAGAAAGAATTCTAATGAAACGTTCTACACCGCTCGACTGTTTTCAGGAAATATCAGACTGTCTTGAAAGGATTTAGAGGACCAGAGTCTGGGATCTTGACTTGATTTCGACATGAGGCTGAACTTGATATAGAGCTCGAAATGAATGGTCTTAGTATGCTAAAGCTTCGGTCTCTGTAGCGATGCCTTAAAGTCTCGGTGTCAGTCTAGTCTTGGCCCCTGAAATATGGGTCTGAAGTCTTGATGAAACATGTCTTGGTCTTAGCTTCTCAAAATCGTTTCTTCACATGGGCATTTTGGTGTCCTCCTGGTAGAAGATCTCTTAATCTTGACAAAATGCCTCAAATCCTTTCTTGACTTGCTCTTGGCCCTATATACATAATGTATTGAACATTGATAACTACACAGTGTTCCCTCGCCATATCACTGTTCAACTTTTACGTTCATTTTTTTCCCCTGTTGATTAGTTTTGCAGATGTGTGCGTAACTCGCTGAAATTCTGTCAGTTTAGGAGCGCGAGTAAACTCGAAGCAATCGTAGAACTGCTTCTGTTTCTTGGGCGCTGATTGGAAAACTTCAAATAAACCATTTACATCAACAGTGACAAACATATAATCCTTATACGTGCCGTTTGCGAACAATCCGGTCAGAACAGCAAGCAAGAGCTGTCTGTTTGCAAGGTAACCTCTATGACCTGCCAGACGCATAGACTAACACTACATATGGATGGATACAACTGTTGCATCCACTATACATGGATTCTGGCATTTTCGTTTTGGGGGCAGAAAATAAAACGAACATGTGACAACAAAACCAACCAATACAACTGAGGCTGTTTTAGCAAGTAAGCAGGAGTTATAATAATAATAATAATTTCCTTTGTATTGTCATTCTTTGTAACAGTGTACACAGAACGAAATGTCGATACACCTGACCCGTTGTAGCGAGCCGATGCAGCCGCAGCCAACAGAGGGCGCCGCCATTTTACCAATGTTATAAGTCTTAGGTATGACTTGACGTTTATCATTCGTCTCTGTACTACAAGTCCCACAGTGCTTTGTGGCATCAAAATATACCTGATGAGGGAAACTGTGCCAGTACAATTATGCGCACAAGTAAACAGATTATGTGTGTTACGCTGTAGTACACATACATGTGTGTATATATATATATATATATATATATATACATATATATATATATATATACACATAAACATATACATCCATCCATCCATCCATCCATTATCTGCACCGCATCCCAGCTATCTTCAGGTAGTGGGCAGGGGACACACTGAACTGGTTGCCGGCCAGTCGCAGGGCATACAGAGACAGACAAATCTCTTGCTCATTCACACCTAGGGACAATTCGGTCCGGCCAATAAACCTGACATGCATGTTTTCGGAATGTGGGAGGAAACCGGAGTGCCCGGAGGAAACCCACGCAAGCACGGGGAGAACATGCAAACTCAACACGGGGAGGCTGCGGTAGCTGGGCTTGAACCCAAGACCTCAAAACTTATATATGGGGCGGCACGGCGAATGAGTGGTTAGCACGTCCGTGGCACAGTTCTGAGGTTATGGGTTCGAGTCCAGCTACCGCAGCCTCCCCATGTGGAGTTTGCATGTTCTCCCCGTGCTTGCGTGGGTTACCTCCGGGCACCCCGGTTTCCTGGCACATTTCAAAAACCTGCATGTCAGGTTAATTGGCCGGTCTAAATTGTTTCTTGGTGTAAATGAGCGAGTGAGGCTGGCAACCATTTCAGGGTGTCCCCTGCCCACTGCCCGAAGATAGCTGGGATGGGCTCCAGCATCCCCGCGACCCTATTGTGGATAAGCGGTGCAGATAATGGGTATAGTACCTTCTTCGTGGAAATACCCTTAATATGAGTGATTATGGAATAGATTAACAGCAAAAATCGTGGAAATACTATGTTTCACTGAATGACTTAACTTGGGTTCTGCTCATTTCTAGTTTATTGGATGTTCCCTTGTCCTGGTTGATAAACAATCTACCGTAAATTCCGGACCATAGAGCACACTTGATTATGAGCCGCACCCACCACTCTTTAGGTGTTTTGCCACTTTTGTACTTACACAAGCCGCACCCATGTATAAGCCGCGTGCACCCACATTAAAACTCATGACACAGTCACAAGTTTAACCCAGACTGGGCTGCAAGTTCCACGATTGTAACTTTTTTTTTGGTTTGAACAAATCCACCGACACCAACAGCAGCAAACAAACAATGTGAAGTTCGGACAACCCTTCTCGACAATCTCAACAGCAAACAAGCATATTCACAATTTTGTTATATCTGACAATATAACGTGACAATAGTCAGCATCATGAATGGAAAATGATACCCGTAATTAAAGTATGATGCAGACTTGTAAAATCCGGGTCCCGTTGAAAGTAATCCAAGGAAACAAAATGTATATTTCCAAAGTTAAGGGTGGGAAAAATATATATCCACTATTGTCCGCTGCGACAACGGACAAATCTACCGGTAACTCAGCTTTACCCCACTTCCCATCAGCCCGCGTTTGCTCCGCCCCTTCTTTTTGATTCGTCCGTAGAACAGACAGAATAAATCTCTAAAATAAATACATTACAAAAATATACAGTTGCAAATACATATTATACATGGTTACACATATTTACGAAGAAAGACGGTACACCGAGAGAGTTTTCAAAGCTTCAATAATAATATAACTTTCATCCCAAACCATGCCTTTGAAAGGTACCAACACGCTAGTTAGGATCACGCTCGTAATGTATTAAACGTGCCTGTTAAGAAAAAAAAACATCCCTTAATTGTGAAATATCACTATCTTTGATTTTTGCATTTCGGAGATGGAATATGAGCTTGCTTTGTCCACTCCACGCATCGGCCCGGTATAGCAGTACCTCCGGGAACGGTGCATTCGCAATGATCGCAGCAAGGCTTTAGGGCTAGGACCTTAGCTTGGCCTTTTGGCTGAGAGTAAGTGTCCCGGCTCCTAGGCTTTGTAGCGTATTATGAACTGACCGATAACGGATAATGGATAATGAATAACGAAGATAGATCAATAACCCTTAAAAACCCCATATTGCAGTATCACCATAGACGATGCAATAGCATGAAACTGAAAGAACTGTGGATTTGTTGATTTTTGCAATTGGGAGATGGAATAAGAGCTTGCTCTGTCCACTCCACGTATCGACCCGGTATTGCAGTACCTCCGGGAACGGTGCTTTCGCACTGATCGCTGCTTGGCCCTGTGGCTAGGACCTTAACTCAGCCTCTTGGCTGGGAGCAAGTGTCTCGGCCTCTTGGCTTTGTAGTGTATTATGATCTGACCGATAACGGATAATAGATAAAGAATATAGAACAATAAACCTCTACAAAACCCCTCACGGTTTATAACTATCGCCATCAAGGGCGTCTTCCTCATCATCGGATCTTACCTGAACTTTACAGACAATGTATACTTAAACTTCTTGGTGCACATATTCTACTAGTCTTACTCTTACCTTTTATACTACAGCGCCGCTGGTGGCCATTAGAAAAATTCCATAAATTGTCCGCTTCACTGAATAAGCCGCAGGGCTGAACATTTGGGAAAAAAGTAGCGGCTTATAGTCCGGAATTTACGGTATATCTCCCTCCTGAATTTTAGTTTTTCCTGCATGCACCAGGTATTAGAAACGGTTGAGTACCACTCAACCCTGTCATCTTCTATGTACTTTAAAGGCATATAAAAAATTCAAGACTTTTAAAAAAACACACCCTGCTGCATCGGGCAATCACCTCAGATCACTCGGAAAAACACGCCCCTTGTCACGCGGTTTATTTTACCGAGCTAATCGCTAACCGTGTCGAGCAGAACGTCAATTAGCACGCTGCTTTCGGAGGCCAAAGACACCGCGCGCACACGTCGGCCGCTTTATGCCAAAATCTATAGCTTCCACTACCTGCGCTGAAAGAGAAGGATCACCGAGTCGGGTCGGATCAATACAGCTTTTAGCTTCGGATATCACTTTCGTCACAACCCCGTCAAAGTGAAACCACTCTAGCCAGTTCCGTTTACGTGATACCTGTCAATGGAGTGGAGACTTAATGGTCCTCTTCTTTTTTTTTGACTTCTTTTCAACGTAAAAATGAAACAGTCGACGAGCTTCCCATCAAGGTATCGGATTAACACGAGTTATTAAAAGGGGATCGTGTGTCTGATGAATGCCATGGAAAAGGTGAGAACCGAATTCAGAGTTGGTTTTAGAATCTTGATACCGGATTGAGGGAGGACGATGGGTTTAGTGGTAGCACGTCCGCCTCGACGTTCTGGATGTTGAATGTTCCCTGCACAGTAGCTGCTTAATGATAGATAGAGAGAGAGATAGATTAACCATCTAGCTAGCTAGATAGATAGCTAGATAGATTATCCATCTAGCTAGATAGATAGCTAGATAGATTATCCATCTAGCTAGATAGATAGCTAGATAGATTATCCATCTAGCTAGATAGATAGCTAGATAGATTATCCATCTAGCTAGATAGATAGCTAGATAGATTATCCATCTAGCTAGCTAGATAGATAGATAGATTATCCATCTAGCTAGCTAGATAGATAGATAGATAGATAGATTATCCATCTAGCTAGATAGATAGATAGTTGGACAGATTATCCATTTAGCTAGATAGATAGATAGTTGGACAGATTATCCATTTAGCTAGATAGATAGATAGTTGGACAGATTATCCATCTAGCTAGATAGATAGACAGATAGATTATCCATCTAGCTAGATAGATAGATCGTTAGATAGATTATCCATCTAGCTAGATAGATAGATAGTTAGACAGATTATCCATCTAGCTAGATAGATAGATAGTTAGATAGATGTCTAGATAGATTATCTAGCTAGATAAATAGATGTCTAGATAGATTATCTATCTAGATAAATAGATGTCTAGATAGGTTATCTATCTAGCTAGATAAATAGATGTCTAGATAGGTTATCTATCTAGCTAGATAGATAGATGTCTAGATAGGTTATCTATCTAGCTAGATGTCTAGATAGATTATCTATCTAGCTAGATGTCTAGATAGATTATCTATCTAGCTAGATAGATAGATAGCTAGATAGATAGCTAGAGGTTGAGATATCGATAGATACTTTATTCCTCCGCATAGGGAAATTCACACTTCCAGCAGTATCCTTTTGTTGTTTGTTAACAGATTAACAGGATGGCCTCGGGGTGCTGTGTTGTAGTTTAGCCACAGTGGAGTGGATGACGTCACACGCTAGGCCAAAAGTTCGACGTCCCTGCAGCAGATGGAAATCTTTGTGCCCAGGGTTACACCACCTCGTGTTCACGTACATAGCGTGTCCACCTTCTCTCGCTTTCCGCAGGCTTTTGTGTCTCTGTCTGTCCTAACAGCGCTGAAGCCGGGTAGCTCTGGGTAGCTCCACGTTAGCGTCCGGGATGCTAGAAGTGAGCCACGTTTCGTAAAACACCGAAAACTGCACTTCCTGTACACTTTGATGTTTTTCACCAGCACAGCCAGTCCGTCTGTCTTATTTTGGTAGAGTTCACATTTACCATGATTACGAACGGTACCGAAGGCTTATAACGCCGCTAGCAGCTTAGCCTTAGCTCCGGCTCTGCATCCACAATAGGGCCCCCTCATCACGCCGGCACGAGAATTCTTCAGGGCAAGGAGTTGATTCCTTAAATAAACGCATTTTTGTGCGTTAAAACCCATAACGATGGGATAGAAAGTAATCCAAAGTCTAGTTGTCAAACAGGACGAATACCACCGAAGATAGAAGCAGACAATAAATCACAAAAAGAGCGAAATAACACGGAGCTGCTGGAAAGGCTGCCGCTCGCGGCGGCGCCTATGATGTCTTATGTTCAGCTTCGCTCCAATTTGTCTATGTCACATGATTTTGAATGATACAGTACAGCAATTTAAGATGGCGACTATCACAAAGTCAATTCGTGATTACAATGTTGAGCAAATACTGTGGTGCCGGTTACTACTGAGCCAAAGTGAAAGACAAATAAGGGCCGCGTGGCTTTAAATGTGTTATAAGGCCTACTTTCAAGACAACAGGCGGCGCTTTCGACATTCACATCATGAACTGTGGAGAATAGGGCCAGATTGCGACATAGACATGAGAAGTCGTCTTTTTTCTGTTGTTGTCATTGGTGGTTGAGACAAAACTGCATTCACTTGTCATCGCTCCCAGAGGATTAAGGGGAACTCTTAGCGACTGGACAATGACCAAGGTGAAACCAAAAGAGAACTGTAGCGTGTCTGACAGATAACTTTCCCTGCTGTTCAACTTGGACTTATAAATTAAGGACTTTCTTTTTGTGTGAAAAATTTGAAAGCTCGAGAGTACATAATAAAAATTTAATAAAGTAAAGTCAAATGTTCTATTTTGCTCCTGTTATAAATTGAATGACTCGTAAGTAAGGGTCACAAACTGGTTGGCTGCGGGCACCAGGTAACCACCTAAGAACACCTAGATAGCCTGTGGAAATGGTTCAACAGTGATGGGTCATTGTGATTTTCTAGGAATTTTGATTTCTAACTACCATTATACATTTTGGACATAATTAATGTCGGTACATACATAACCAATTCTTCAAAAAGTCTTCTTAGAATTAACCTATAATGTATGTTTTTTTACAAATTAATATCAAACTGGAAGCACTTCACGCCAAATAGTAACGAAAACATGACTCGTTGGCACACGTTTTGGTCTTTTGGCTTTGTCGTAAAAGTAATTTCGCTCACGTTTTTGTTTGAATAATATGGTCTCATGCAATGTTCCCTCTAAGCTGCGCACAAGAAAATCTAGCCAGCTCTCAAAAATCAGGGTTCGAAATTGCCTAATAAGTGAATTGAGTCAAAGTTACAGTGCATGAAGGTAAAAATACAAGGGTTTCCCTGACGTTTGAAGTCGAGTCAAAGTTGAACGAAGTTGAGTAAAGTCAGTAGAGTTTTTCGAGAACCGGCTTCTTCGGCTCGGCTCACTAAAAAGGACCGGCTCTTTCGGGTCCCAAACGGCTCTTCAGGTTGTTTTTGCTTCTTTAATCCCTACACGACCAAATATTATGTAAAATTGTGTACAAAATGACTTAAAGGAAGGGTGGGGCGGGGAAGGATTGGGGAGGTAATTGAACAAAAAAAGAAAAAAGTACCAAAATGAAAAAGCTGAGAAAAAAACAAAACAAAAGGAGAGAAAAAGAGGGACAAAAAGAGCAGGAAAAAAATCTGAAAAAAGAAAAGAAAGAAACAAATGAAAAAAAGTAAATAGAGATTAAAAATAAAAGAGTAACAGCTAGGAAAAAATAAATACAATGAGATTTTTTTAAAGGAATAAAAAAAAGTAGAAAAAAAAACGGAAAAAGAAGAAAAAGTTTGTGTTGCATTCAAAAAATTTCCAATGATACCAAGTCAATCTTGTTGCCGACATTGTACTTCCACTAAAAAAATGTGATTCAATACAGTTGTGTATCGTGCAACCGACTCAATAAGCCCCCAAAAATGTGAATATTATGCGACAAAATATACCAGGAAAAAAAAAGAAATGGATTTCTTGTGAAAGAATTGTAAAAACAAACGACGTTTGTAGGCCGTACAACCTTTGCAATCGTACATGAGTCAATTCATTCAAAAGTGAAAAAAAAATGGCATTGCCGGTAACTCAGCAAAATGTCAAGTTTTGGACATGTTTGATAATGACTTAGTTGCCACACTTGGGATTGCCGTTGCTCACTGTTGTTTCAAGCGTTGTTCACCGACTTTGTGTGAACGCTCAGACCCGTAAGGAAAATTGCAGGGAACATTGGTTATGACTGATGGGTGTGTTTATACTCACCTACAAAGTATTACTGAATACAATCACGGTGGTGCAGCACAGAATACGAGGACGCTGAATTTCTCCTCATGGAGATATTCTCCCTCACTTACATCTAAGATGTATTTTGTTAAAGTTAAAACTTATATAAACTCAACGTTGGCAAAATTACACAAATAAAAACAAGCATTAAGGTAAATAAAATTCCCAAGCGGAAGAGCACTGTTGGGTGGCCATTCTAGGCAAATGCCTCGGCAGAACTGACTCCTCCTGTGTGAGAAGCTAACTTTATTCACACAGGAAACAGAAAAATACACCGGAAACGCGACTTCAAAATAAAAGAGTACAAGACTGATAAACCATAAACAAGAGATGCAATTAGACTGATTATTGAAACGTTACTGTGTGTGTGTGTGTGTGAAAGATTGTTTTTATATTTAGGAATATAAAAACAAGTTATATTCACACAGGGAATTCTGAGAAATATTACAACCAAAACGACCAACCTATCAATTTACAATGATAAAATAAAGTACTAAAAACAGAGGCTCAATTTATATGCACATATCTCATGTATATTCTGCCTAGTTTGTCTTAACTTGAAAACTCCTGACTACATTCCTGGCAAACGTGGTTCTGACTCCGAACAATACTGATCTGGCCCGCCAAGGGATTGAATCCGGCCCGCGAGACAACACTCAGAGAAGCGCGAGAGAAAAACAAGCTGCAGGTTGAAATATGTCAACTTGATGTTGCCAAAGCCAGGTGCCTCCAACAAAGACACTGTACCTGTATTTATTTCTCTCTCTCTCTTTATTTTCCACCCCTTTTCTCCCACTCTGTCTCTTTCACTCTCTGTGTTTCTCTTTTTCTCTTCCTTTGTTACTCTTTGTCTCTTTCTCTGTGTCTTAACTTATTTTGCTCCAACTTCCTTTTTTCCTTTTTCTCTTTCTCTCTTCCTACCCTTCGCACTTTCTTTTCTCTTTTTTCTCTTTCTGTCTTTCTATTTCTCTTTGGATTTCTTTCTTCCTCCCCCTTTCTTTCTCCCTCTCTCACGACTCCTCTTTAATTTGTCACGCTCTCTCTCCCTCTCTCTCTCTCTCTCCCACACCTTTTCTCCCACTCTCCTGTCTCTTTCACTCTCTGTGTCTCTCTTTTTCTTTTCCTTTGTTGCTCTTTGTTTCTTTCTCTCTGTGTGTCTTTTTAACTTATTTTGCTCTAACTTCCTTTTTTCCTTTTCTCTTTCTCTCTTCCTACCCTTCGCGCTTTCTTTTCTCTCCTTCTGTCTTTCTTCCGCTACCTTTTCCCCCCTCTCTCACGACTTCTCTTTTTTCGCTTTTGTTTCTCACGCTTTCTCCCTCTCTCTCTTTCTTTGTCCCGCCCTCTCCCGCGAAGGGACTGAATCCGGCCCGCGAGACAACAATCAGAGAAGAAGAAGAAAAACTTGGAGCATCTATTCAATTAAAATAAAATAAAAACTAGATAATAGAATACATACATAGAACAGATATTCATAAAATCCATTACCTATACGGTACTATAAAAAAATTGCAGCAGTCTAAGTCAATGTTAAAGTGCAATCGTGCCTGACTTTCATCAGGGTTGGGTAGGGTTACTTTAACTGGATTACTTTCAAGTACTTTTGGATGAGTCCAATACCAAATATGCTAATAAAAGACAAAAGAAACTAAATAAGAATAAAATGATGACTCACAACACGTGGTAAGCTTTCTCTCCTGGCTTTGATCTTTGATCTCCGGCAAAACAAACATAAAATGCCACAGAAACAAAATGAAAATAAATCCAAACAGCTTGCCAACATCATTTCTGCCGTTCCATGAAAATTGAAAGTAATCAAGTTAAAGTAACCCTACCCAACCGTGGAAATTGTTGTTTCCTTAGTACAAGTCTCATTATTATTCATTTGTTTTTAATATCTTGATGTCACTTTAGTGCAGCAACTCTCCATGATCAAAACAACTGGGCTTAATATAGAACCCTGGGGTACACCACATTCAGGGTTAGGTAGGGTTACTTTAACTTGATTACTTTCAATGACTTTTGGATGACCCCAATACCAAATATGCTAATAAAAGACAAAATAAACTAAATAAGAATAAAATGATGACTCACAACACGTGGTAAGCTTTCTCTCCTGGCTTTGATCTCTTTGATCTCCGGCAAAACGAACATCAAATGCGACAGAAACAAAATAAAAATAAATCCAAACAGCTTGCCAACATCATTTTTGCAGTTCTATGTGTTCCATTACTCCCCAAGCCTGCACAAAATTTAGTCATTTTATTCATATTTAGTTATTTTGTCTTTTATTAGCATAGTTGGTATTGGAGTCATCCAAAAGTAATTGAAAGTAATCAAGTTAAAGTAACCCTATCCAACCCTGACTTTCATTATTCGCTCAGGCAGAAGGGTGAAAAGTCAGAGTATAATTGTATGACAATTGTTTTTTTTATAAATGGTTGTATTCCACGAATTTGGCTTTTCGCGGGTTTGGGGTGGTCTTAGCCCCCGCCATAAACGAGGGTTCACTGTATATTGAACATAGATGCCTCCAACTTTGCAAGATAAAGCGGGACATTTAAACCGGGGCAGGTGAACCCAAAGAAGTATCAAATAGAATTGTTTAACGAATATATACTTTGTTTTCAGCTCATGAGCAGAAAATCGGACAATTACGTCGAATTGACGTCATAATTCAACTCACCTTTCCACGCTCCCCGCATCCATTCACGCACTTCTCTCAAACACTTAAAGCGAGTCTTCTTACCTTCTCGTTTTTGCTCCAAAATGTCCAAAAAGGGAGTTTAAATGATGTGGCGGTGCTGTCAACACGCGCCAGTCCGGTGGGTCCTTCGTCTTAGACGGGAAGAGTTCTCGAGTCTTGACCGGAGTGAAGCTCCTGCGTTCGCTTGACTTCTTCGAGTCAGCCGGCGTCATTTTTCCTGCACAACAGCGACCACCTGCGGCGACTCGGGGAAGTAAAATGTGGTTGTTTTTTTAAAGAAATACAGTACGTTTTTGGGGGTCGTATTGTAAAGTCATGTCACTTTTTATTTGTACACCCTTAATCACAATAAGTCTCGAAGGGCTGTAAACAATAGAAAAAAGAAAGAAAAAGAACAAAAGCAAAAAAAGAAGCTAAAGAAATATAGAAATAAAAATAAAAAGAAAGAGAGAGGGATAAAGAAAAAAAAGCAATCACAGAAGGGGGGAAAGCCAAAGTGAGAGCTGTAAAGGAAGGGAAAAAAGAATGAAAAAAGAATGGAATAGAAGAAAAGAGAGAGAGAGAAATAAAGATACGGAGAGGAAAAAAGAGAGGGGAATAGAAGAAATAAAACATAGAGAGAGAGAGAGAGAGGGAGAGAAGGAAACGAAGACAAAGAAAAGAGAGGCAGATAAATACGAAAAAAAATATCGAGAGAGAGAAAGGGAAATAGAAGAAAATAAAGAACGAGAGAGAGGGAGCGAAATAGTCATATTTATTTGTGTAGCCTTTAATCACAAGTCTCGAAGGGCTGTAACCAATAGAAAAAAAGAAAGAAAAAGAACAAAAGCAGAAAAAGAAAGCTAAAGAAATATAAAAATAAAAATAAAGATAAAGAGAGAGGGATAGAGAAATTGAGGGATAGAGAAACAGAATCACAGAGAAAAATAAAGACAAAGGGAGAGCAATAAAGAGAAAGAAAGCAAAAATAATGAAAAGAAGAAGGGAATATAAGAGAGAAATGAAGAAAAAGAAAGATAGAGAAAGTAAGAAAGGAAAAAGAGAGGGGAAGAGAAGAAATGAGGGATAGGGAGAGAAAAAGAGGGAAGGAAACGGGGACAAAGAAAAAAAAGAGAGAGGGGGTGTGTGTGTGTGTGTTAAAGTAAGAGAAAGAAAGAAGAGGCAGAGAGAAAGAAAGAGAGAGGAAGAAAAAGAGAGAGAAGCAGAGGGAAAGAAAGAGAGAGAAAGAAAAAGAGATAGAAGCAGAGAGAGAGAAAGTAAGAGAGAGAGAGAGAGGGGGAGAGAGAGAAACAGAGAGAAAGTAAGAGAGAGAGAGAGAGAGAGAGAGAGAGAAAGAGAGAGAGAGAGAGAGAGAGAGAAACAGAGAAAAGGTAAGAGAGAGAGAAATAGTCAAGTCAAGTCATGTTTATTTGTATAGGCCTTAATCACAATAAGTCTCGAAGGGCTATAAACAGTTAAAAAAGAAAGAAAAAGAACAAAAGCAGAAAAAAGCTAAAAGTATAGAGAAATAAAAATAAAGAGAAAGAGAGAGACGAAGAAATTGAGGGATGGAGAAAAAGAATCACAGAGGAGAAAAATAAAGACAAAGGGAGAGCAATAAAGAGTGAGAGAGGAAATCAAAAAAGAATGAAAAAAGAAGGGAAGAGGAGAAAAAAGAGAGACAAAGAGAAATGGAGAAAAAGAAAGATAAAGAAAGTAAGTAAGAAAAAAAGAGGTGAATAGAAGAAAATAGGGAAATGGAGAGAAAGAGAGAGAGGAAACGGGGACAAAGAAAAAAAGAGAGAGAGAAATAGAAAAGAAAGATCGAGAAATAGAGAGCGGGAAATAGAAGACAAGAATGAGAAAGCGAGAGAAACAGAAGAAAAGAAAGAACGAATGAGAAACAAAGAGAACGAGAGAGAAAGAGAGAGAGAGAAAGAGCGAGAGAGAGAAATAGAAAAGAAAGAGCGGGAGCGAGAGAGGGAAGTGGAAGAAAAGAGAACGAGAGAGAGAAAGAGAGTGAAATTGAAAAAAAGAAAAACCAACAGGGAGAAACAGAAGAAGAAAAAGAGAGTGAGAGAAATAGAAAAGAAAGATCGAGAAAGAGAGAGAGGGAAATAGAAGAAAACAATGAGAAAGCGAGAGAAACAGAAGAAAAGAAAGAACGAATGAGAAACAAAGAGAACGAGAGAGAAAGAGAAAGAGAGAGAGAAATAGAAAAGAAAGATCGGGAGCGAGAGAGGGAAGTGGAAGAAAAGAGAACGAGAGAGAGAAAGAGAGTGAAATTGAAAAAAAGAAAAACCAACAGGGAGAAACAGAAGAAGAAAAAGAGAGTGAGAGAAATAGAAAAGAAAGATCGAGAAAGAGAGGGAAATAGAAGAAAAGAATGAGAAAGCGAGAGAAACAGAAGAAAAGAAAGAACGAATGAGAAACAAAGAGAACGAGAGAGAAAGAGAGAGAGAAAGAGCGAGGGAGAGAAATAGAAAAGAAAGATCGGGAGCGAGAGAGGGAAGTGGAAGAAAAGAGAACGAGAGAGAGAGAGAGAGAGTGAAATTGAAAAAAAAGAAAAACCAACAGGGAGAAACAGAAGAAAATAAAGAATGAGATAGAAAGAAATAAAGAGAAAGAAATAAAGAGAGAGAGAGAGAGAGAGAGAGAGAGACAGACAGAGAAAACAAACAAAATGTCAGAACCGGAACAGAAGGTGGGCCCAAACGCGTAACGTTTCACACAAAAGTTTATTGGGATATCGAGGAAGTCAGGTGATCGCTGGACAGGAGGAGCGAGCAGCTCACGGGATCGGAATGCGGAAGTGATTCCTCGGGACGGAAGATAGGAGCGTGGTCAGGAGCAAAAAAACGGGTCGTTAGCCGGAGCAGGAGATCAGAGCGTGGTCAAAAGGACAAAACGGGCCGATAGCCGGAGAAAAACGGGGAATCGGGAACAGACGAGTGGTATTCGGATGAAAACGGGACCGACGGGAGCCAGAGCCAAAGTGCTTGCCTTGCGTATGCAGAGGTTCGCTGACGGACTGACAAAGAGTGACTGGAGTACTGGGAATAAATAGGAGGGGAATCAATCAGTCAACTTGGAGAAGATAGATAGATAGATAGATAGATAGATAGATAGATAGATAGATAGATACTTTATTCATCCCCGTAAGGCAGGGGTGTCAAACTCATTTTAACTCAGGGGCCACAGATAGAACAAACATTCTGTCGGGTACCGGACTAGTAGATTAAAGAGAAAGAAAAAGAGATAAAGAAATAAGAGAAAGAGGGAGGGAAAAGGAGAGAGGGCGGGACAAAGAAGGAAAAAGAGAGGGAGGGAGAGAGCGTGAGAAAAAAAGATATAAAGTCGTGAGAGAGGGGGAGAAGAAAGGGAGAGGAAGGAAGAAATCCAAAGAGAAATTGAAAGACAGAAGGAGAGAAAAGAGAAAAGAAAGCGTGAAGGGTATGAAGAGAGAAAGAGAAAAGAGAGAAAAGGAAAAAAGGAAGTTAGAGCAAAAGAGGGTTAAAAGACAGAGAGAGAAAGAGACAAAGAGCAAAAAGGAAGAGAAAAAAGAGACAAACAGAGTGGGAGAAAAGGGTCGGAAAAGAGAGAGAGAGAGAAAATAAATAAATACAAGTACAGTGTCTTTGTTCGAGGCACCTGGCTTTGGCAACATCAAGTTGACATATTCAACCTACAGCTTGTTTTTCTCTTGTGCTTCTCTGAGAATTGTCTCGCGGGCCGGATTCGATCCTTTAGCGGGCCTGTGGGGTTTAATGTGGGCTTTTACTCGCCCGGGTGGAGTGAAAGAGCCTCATGGCATGAGGAAGCAATGATCTCCTTAGTCTGTTCGTGGAACAAAATGATATCACCATTGTTTAAATATATATATAAATAAATATAATATATATATTATTTTACTCGTATATAGGAGACAATTAACGTATAGCAGCTAGGGAAAATAATGTCAAATCAAATATAAATTGTGATTTCACCCCATCTCATCTCATTAGCTAGACCGCTTCTCCTCAGTAGGATCGCGGGGGTGCTGGAGCCCATCCCAGCAATCATCGGGCAGTGGGCAGGGGACACCCTGAACTGGTTTCACACCAAACAATAACACCATTTTCCATCCCTGTGTACCTTAAACATTTATGGCTAATGACATCATCAAGAACAATTTGGTGTTCTTAATTTTGGTTTTCTTGGAGTTAGAACAGCCTGGAAAAACCTGCGTGAAATATATCACAGAACAAGACTTTAAAATTCAGTTTTTTATAAATCTACTTATAACATTCATTCCATGTATATGACATCAGTATGTACCTGTATTGACTCATCTTCATTCATGCCATGTTTGCTTTCCGTCCCCTACATTTACGTTTTGTAGCGTCATCAATTTTGTTTGCTTCTTTTGAATCTTTCTTCTGGGGCTGAGGTTTTGGCTTGATTCCTGGTAAGGATATGTCAGAGTGTGCAGGTTCCTCATGCGTGAGAAGATAAGCAGGACATTGTGGTTCAGCCTTTGAGCATATTGATTTCCAAACAGTTAAGCAAACAAAAACACGGCTCCATTCAATACAACACGGCGATCAACAATTAGCCAAACGAAAAATGGTGCGTGCGTAATGACGTCACACAATGGAAAACGTCTAACCTCAATACCACGAGTAAGAGCTCTCTCTCTCTCCCACACCTTTTCTCCCACTCTCTCTTTCACTCTCTGTGTCTCTCTTTTTCTCTTCCTTTGTTCCTCATTGTCTCTTTCTCTCTGTGTCTTTTTAACTTCTTTTGCTCTAACTTCCTTTTTTCCTTTTCTCTTTCTCTCTTCCTACCTTTCGTGCTTTTTTTCTCTTTTTTCTCCTTCTGTCTTTTTGGATTTCTTCCTTCCTCTCCCTTTCTTTCCCCCTCTCACGCAACTTCTTTTTTATCTCCTTTGTTTCTCACTCTCTCTCCTCTCTCTCTCTCTCTTCCACACCTCTTCTCCCTCCCACTTTCTGTCTCTTTCACTCTCTGTGTCTCTCTTTTTCTCTTCCTTTGTTCCTCATTGTCTCTTTCTCTCTGTGTCTTTTTAACTTCTTTTGCTCTAACTTCATTTTTTCCTTTTCTCTTTCTCTCTTCCTACCTTTCGTGCTTTTTTTCTCTTTTTTCTCCTTCTGTCTTTTTGGATTTCTTCCTTCCTCTCCCTTTCTTTCCCCCTCTCACGCAACTTCTTTTTTATCTCCTTTGTTTCTCACTCTCTCTCCTCTCTCTCTCTCTCTTCCACACCTCTTCTCCCTCCCACTTTCTGTCTCTTTCACTCTCTGTGTCTCTCTTTTTCTCTTCCTTCATTGCTCTTTGTCTCTTTCTCTCTGTGTCTTTTTAACTTCTTTTGCTCTAACTTCCTTTTTTCATTTTCTCTCTTTTCTCTTTCTCTCTTCCAACCCTTTGCGCTTTCTTTTCTCTCCTTCTGTCTTTCAATTTCTCTTTGGATTTCCTTCTTCCTCTCCCTTTTTTCCCCCCTCTCTCACGACTTCTCTTTTTTCGCTTTTGTTTCTCACGCTCCCTCTCTCTCTTTCTTTGCCCCGCCCTCTCCCGCGAAGGGACTGAATCCGGCCCGCGAAACAACACTCAGAGAAGAAGAAGAAGAAAAACTTGGAGCATCTATTCAATTAAAATAAAATAAAAACTAGATAATAGAATACATACATAGAACAGATATTCATAAAAGCCATTACTTATACGGTACCATAAAAAAATTGCAGCAGTCTAAGTCAATGCTAAAGTGCAATTGTGCCTGACTTTCATCAGTGTTGGGTAGGGTTACTTGAACTGGATTACTTTCAATGACTTTTGGATGACTCCAATACCAAATATGCTAATCAAAGACAAAAGAAACTAAATATGAATGAAATGATGACTCACAACAAGTGGTAAGCTTTCTCTCCTGGCTTTGATCTCCGGCAAAACGAACATCAAATGTGACAGAAAGAAAATGAAAATCAATCCAAACAGCTTGCTGACATTGTTTTTGCCGTTCCGTGTATTCCGTTACTCCCCAAGCCTGCACAAAATTTTGTCATTTTATTCATAGTTTCTTTTGTCTTTTATTAGCATAGTTGGTATTGGAGTCATCCAAAAGTAATTGAAAGTAATCAAGCTAAAGTAACCCTACCCAACCGTGGAAATTGTTTTTTCCTTAGTACAGGTCTCATTATTATTAATTTGTTTTTAATATCTTGATGATGTCACTTTAGTGCAGCAACTCTCCATGATCAAAATAACTGGGCTTACTATAGAACCCTGGGGTACACCACATTCAGGGTTAGGTAGGGTTTCTTGAACTGGATTACTTTCAATTACTTTTGGATGACTCCAATACCAAATATGCTAATAAAAGACAAAAGAAACTAAATGAGAATAAAATGATGACTCACAACACGTGGTAAGCTTTCTCTCCTGGCTTTGATCTCCGGCAAAACGAACATCAAATGCGACAGAAACAAAATGAAAATAAATACAAACAGCTTGCCGACATCATTTTTGCTGTTCCATGTATTCCAAGCCTGCACAAAATTTAGTCATTTTATTCATATTTAGTTTCTTGTTAAAGTAACCCTACCCAACCCTGGTAAGAGCGCTATTAAATTGACAAATCTTAACCATTCCTAACCACTTGTCCATTATCTTGTGTTCTCTGTGCATCTAATTTGGAAAATTATATGCAATTGCGCGACCTTATAACGCTCGGGAAAGTTATTCGATGCAGGGTTCTGATTGGCTGGCGTGTTTGCAAATTGCCAAACGAACCAAAATTCCGAAATACCCAAAATGAATGAAGATTTCGATATCGGAATAACATGTTTTATGTGTTAAAAAAAACAAACAAAAGAAAAACAAAAAAAACCCGAAAGACTGGTGTTGTATAAAAACAAACAAAAGCATGTGATTTTTCTTTTCATATCCAAAAACCAGTGCAGTAAAGAACAAATCACAAAATATTTCAGAAACTGGTTTTATTCCATTCGTAAAAATGTGCATGGAGTATGAAACATGGCAATTTAAGGGGGACTATATTATGACTGGCTTGTGTTAATACAAGAAAGGTGTCAGGACCAGAACAGAGACAGGACCCACTTGCGTAGGTTTCTCTCAGTTTTATTGGGAAGAAGGGAAAGTATTGCACACAAAATCCGGAGATCGCTGGTCGCAGGGAGTAGGTTGTGGTATTTCCGTGGCGAGCGATGGCGGTGTCGTGAGCGGGAAAAAAACAGGACAGTAGCCGGGACAGGAGAGCAAAAAAAGTGGTCCAGATCAGAAAATGGGTCGAAGCCGGGAAACAGACGGGGCCAAAACAGGAGTGAGTCAGGGTCGAAAAGCTTGCCTAGGTCTGAGGTTCGCAGACGGACTGACAACAGGTGACAGAAAGACGGGAGTTTACATAGGGACTGGGAGCCAATCAGAGTCCGAGGCAGTTGGCGCCAAAGGGGCGGGCACAGGTGCCTTGCATCAGTAATCATGACGAAAGGATATTTGTCATCATTTGAGGGCGATTTGGCAATATACACAAAAATCGACTCTACAATTTAAATATATTATAAGACTACAAATACGATGGAGCTTGTACGTGTTTTAAGTGATACTGTATTGTTTGTTTACTGCATAGTAGCAAAGTACCGTATTTTCCGAACTATAAGGCGCACCGGGTTATAGGGCGCACCCCCAAAAATAGTTTTTGGTCCTATATTTTCCATTCATAAGGCGCACCGGATTATAAGGCGCTACAATGGGAACCTCGACAAAACAGTCAGATGGTTCAGTCCAACTGATTACCCCCTTAACATTCCGAAAGCTTGCATAGAAGCAAATGCGGTGTCCGTACGATGTCACCAAACAAACATTTCTTAGTTTGCATTTTATTTTTTGCTGGCAACTGCGTGGACAGCAAAGTAAGAATTGTATTGTGCAGGGAAACGGGGTTCTTTACTGAGCATATGACAATAAACACTTTGAATTTAATTGAGTTTAAAAAAAGACTCATCACAGAAACATCAAGATGGTTCTAAAACAAGATACCGGGAAAATAGAAATCCGCATAGCTCACCTAAGTTCTCTTGCAGCCATCACGTTCAATAATGATACGTAACCATGGTTTTCTTACAACCGTGAGTGTAGTAAATCCAGGAGAGTCAAATATTTACAAATACAGAATAGTAAAACATGTTTTCTCTATGCCGTAGTGCAACCCAACGTGTGATTCACATTCACCTTTTCCGGCCAATTGCAGGCCTTGTTTTGCCCCTTTAGCCTATGCGAGCCTGTAAATGATAAAAAGGATCCGCCCCCTTTACCTCCGAATAACTTTAGCCAATAGTGACTGATTGAAATGATGACACATTGGTTAGGAAATGAAACGCCGGTATATAAATCCCAGCATGCACCGCGGACGACTTCGCCTTCGGCGGCTGCTTGCTTTAGTTGCTAGACTTTGCGACTTAATATTGATCCATATATAAGGCGCACTGTATTATAAGGCGCATGGTCAGCTTTTGAAAACAATAAAGGCTTTTAGGTGCGCCTTATAGTGCGGAAAATACGGTCATCCCAAATCTTTCAGGCCTTCATTTTATTTCGTCTGGTAAAAGTCCAAAATTCACTTAAAAACTGTAAGGAAAATATGAAAACTCCTCAAGTGCAAGTTGATAATAATTAAAAAAAGGAAAAAGAGCGGACCCGTTATGTATTATTTAACCAGGTAAAGTTTAAATACGCAAAATTTGACTGTAGTAGGAAAAGAGATATTAGAATACAGAAGCATCAGATGTTGACGGTGTGGGCGTGTTTCTTGCACAAAGGCTTGTCCTTCTTAGAGAAGAAGGGTTGACCTTCCAGATTGGTGGTGCACACCTGTACAGGCGGAGAGAGAGGAATGAAAGAGAGATAGAGAGGGAGAAAGAGGAGGAAGGGGGGATTGGAGGAAAAAAAGAGAGGGGGAAAAAAAGGGGGGGGGCGATAGAGAGTAAGAGAGATAAAAGGTGAGGGAGAGAGAAAAAGGGTGAGAAGGTGATAGGGGGTATGAGTGGAGCCAGGGGGGGTGATAGGAGGAGAGATGGATATAGAGAGAAGAAAGTGAGAGAAAAGGTTGGAAAAAGAGGGAAGGAGAAGATACAGGGGAGGAAAGCGGAAGAGTTGGAGAAAAGAGTAGAGGAGGTGGAAAGGGTAGAGGGAGGCATTGTGGAAGTGGGAGGTGGAGATAAAGAGGGTGAGAGAGAAGGGAGTCAGCGGAGGTGGGAGAAGGAGGGAAGAAGAAAAGAGCAGAGGGAAATAGTTTGAGAGAAGTAAGACAAAGGGGAGAGAGAGAAGGGTAAGGATATAGGGAAGAGAGGGGGGAACAGGGGGGAAGAGAAAAGAGTGAGTGAAGGGAGGTAAAGGTAGATAGAGAGAGAGAGTGGGGGAAGTGAGTGAGACCGGGTAAGAGAAAGAAAGAAAAAGTGCGGGTAAAAGTAAGGAGAGAAGGAAGAGGGGAGGAGCAAAAGGGAAAGACAGGGGGTGGGAGGGGAAACAGAGGGAAAGAGAAAAGAGGAGGACGGAGAGGCAGAGTGATAGAGGAGTGGAGTAAAGGGAAAAGGAAAGGGGGGATGAGTTATAGAACAGGAAGTAGAGGTAGAAAGAGAGAAAGAGAGGGGTAGAGAGGGGGAAGTGAGTGTGACCGGGTAAGTGAAAGAAAGAAAAGTAAGGAGAGAAGGAAGAGGGCAGCAGGAAAAGGGAAAGACAGGGGGTGAAAGGGGAAAGAGAGGGGAAACAGAAAAGAGGAGGAGGGAGAGGCAGAGTGATAGAGGAGTGAAGTAAAGGGAAAAGAAAGGGGGAATGAGTTATAGAACAGGGAGTAGAGGTAGAAAGAGATGGGTAGAGAGGGGGAAGTGAGTGAGAACGGGTAAGCGAAAGAAAGAGAAAGTGGGAGTGCAAGAAAGAAAAGTAAGGAGAGAAGGAAGAGGGGAGCAGGAAAAGGGAAAGACATGGGGTATGAGGAAAGGAGAGGGGGAAACGGGAAAGAGGAGGAGGGATAGGCAGAGTGATAGAGGAGTGAAGTAAAGGGAAAAGAAAGGGGGGAATGAGTTATAGAACAGGGAGTAGAGGTAGAAAGAGAGGGGTAGAGAGGGGGAAGTGAGTGAGAGCGCGTAAGCGAAAGAAAGAGAAAGTGGGAGTGCAAGAAAGAAAAGTAAGGAGAGAAGGAAGAGGGGAGGAGGAAAAGGGAAAGACAAGGGGTGAGAGGGAACAGAGAAAAGAAGAGGAGGGAGAAACAGAGTGATAGAGGAGTGAAGAAAGGGGGAATGAGTTATAGAACAGGGAGTAGAGGTAGAAAGAGAGAAAGAAAGGGGTAGAGAGGGGAAAGTGAGTGAGATTGTGTAAGAGAAAGAACGAAAAAGTGGGAGTGAAAGAAAGAAAAGTAAGGAGAAAAGGAAGAGGGGGTGAAGGAAAAGACAAGGGGTGAGAGGGTAAGCCAAAGAAAGAGAATGTGGGAGTGAAAGAAGGAAAAGTAAGGAGAGAAGGAAGAGGGGAGGAGGAAAAGGGAAAGACAGGGGGTGAGAGGGAAAAGAGAGAGAAGAAGAAGAATAGAAGAAGAAAAGAAGCAGAGGGGGAGGCAGAGTGATAGAGGAGTGAAGTAAAGGGAAAAAATGGGGGTAATGAGTTATAGAACAGGGAGTAGAGGTAGAAAGAGAGAAAGAGAGGGGTAGAGAGGGGGAAGTGAGTGAGATTGTGTAAGAGAAAGAACGAGAAAGTGGGAGTGAAAGAAAGAAAAGTAAGGAGAAAGGGAAGAGGGGGTGAAGGAAAAGACAAGGGGTGAGAGGGTAAGCGAAAGAAAGAGAAAGCGGGAGTGAAAGAAGGAAAAGTAAGGAGAGAAGGAAGAGGGGAGGAGGAAAAGGGAAAGACAGGGGGTGAGAGGGAAAAGAGAGAGAGAAGAAGAAGAATAGAAGAAGAAAAGAAGAAGAGGGGGAGGCAGAGTGATAGAGGAGCAAAGTAAAGGGAGAGAAAGAGGGGAATGAGGTGGGAGCGAGTGGGGGAGTGAGAGAAGGACGGTGGACAGAAAGAGTGAGAAAACAAAAGAGAGAAATTTCAGCATGCAAACATCAATTTTAAACTCAAATAACAACAAGAAGAAGAAACATACCGCACACACAAAACAGGTATCATGCCAGGTGAATCCCAAGGCTTCCAAGAACTTGTCCCCGGCCTCGATGGGGAAGTCGCAGCCGTGGCAGTTTGTGCCAAACAGCTTATAGTAGTCTGCAAAATCGATTGTGACAAAATTCCATTCAAAACCCGCACAGCTAGCTTAGCGGCTAACTTGACGGCGTACCCATTTCGCAATATGGCTGCCCGTCCTCCATGTGGAAGGTGTTGCCCCGGATGGGCTGATGGCAAGCCGAGCAGACGAAGCAGGACACGTGCCAGGTCTGCTTCAAGGCGTTCATGATCTCCTGTGAGACAAAGACCGGGGAGTTACCGTATTTTCCTGAAGGCGCTCTGCAGTATAAGTCGCAGCATAAAAAACATACTCCAAATCACTAAATCCAATACAATCCTTATCCTCAGTGTCATTTTTACCGGTAAACAACCACCCCAACTCTGGAGGAAGACGATGCGCCGCTTCCTCCTTCCTTCCTCCTCTACATTGCTTACATCTGACCCAGGGTCACCTCTTGCCGTATTTTCCTAAAGTCGCTCTGCAGTATAAGTCGCAGCATAAATAACTCAGATTTACTCCAAATCGCTAAATTTTATACAATCCTTATCCTCTGTGTCATTTTTACCTGTAAACAACTCCCCAACTCTGGAGGAAGACGATGCGCCGCTTCCTCCTTCCTCCTCTACGTCGCTTACATCCGACCCATCGTCACCTCCCCTTCTTGCTCACTCCCAACTTTCTTCCTGCTGCTTGATTACAGTTTTCTGTCGCGGTTGCCATGACGCCCAATTGGCCCCGCCTGTGTGGCGGCAGCTGCGGCTCATTAACATTGGCTTAGTCTTTTTAAGCTAAGAGCGCTCTCTCTTAGTTTGCCAGTCCGTCAACGAACTTCTGACCCGCAAGACGTGGGTTCTGACTCAGTCCTGTTTTCCTGTTGGTATTTCCAGTCCGGTATTGTTCCCGTTTATTGTTGTCCTGTTTAATATCAATTTCAAGTTTTGTTCCTGTCTACTTTTGTCCTGTTTATTATTTTCTCCAGTTTTCGTTACCGTCTAGTTTCTCCTGTTTATTTTTGATATCCTGATCCGTTAGCTATCCTTTCTGTTCCGTCCTGTCCGGTATCGACCCCATCTCTCCGATATCAACTCGGGCGATTGAAATCGATCTCGTCGGCCTCTGGCTTCCTATCATTTCACGCCAGATTGCTACCTAACGTGCATGACTCCCCATTTCCCGTAAAATAAAAGGCTTGTGTGAGAACGTCACGCGCTTGGGTCCTGATCCTGTTCTGGTTCCTGACACAGTCCATAAAGAAGTAAAATTTTAAAAAAATTCTGTTAGTTTTTTTTTTGTTGTATTTTTGTAAATCCTTCAATTGTATAGTAAATTATTTTATATTTTAATATAAATGGTAAATGGGCTTGGGCAGCACGGCGGCGCAGTGGTTAGCAGTGGCACAGTTCTAAGGTCTTGGGAACCTTCAGTGTGGGTTCAAATCCAGCTCCAGACTTCCTGTGCGGAGTTTGTATGTTCTCCCCGTGCTTGCGTGGGTTTCCTACGGGCACTCCGGTTTCCTCCCACATTCCAAAAACATGCATTTCAGGTGGATCGGCTGGTCCAAATTGTCCCGAGGTGTGACTGAGCGAGTGAGTTGTCTGTCCCCGTGTGCCCTGCGATTGGCTGGCAACCAGTTCAGGGTGTCCCCTGCCCACTGCCCGATGATTGCTGGGATGGGCTCCAGCACCCCCGCGACCCTAATGAGGATAAGTGGTGCAGCTAATGAGATGAGATGAGGTAAATGGGCTGCATTCATTAAGTCCTCCGAAAGCGCTTTACAATGTGCTTCACCCTTAAAATATATTTAAAATAACCCAATCAACATTTACTTGGTACGTTTGATTGATTAGAATACCCCATGACTCCTCATTTCCCGTAAAATAAAAGGCTTGTGTGAGAACGTCACGCGTTTGGGTCCTGATCCTGTTCCGGTTCCTGACACTTTTCGATTGCATTTCACTATTTACGGCTTGTAATCTACAGAATCTGATTTTCTTTTCGGTGCCATTTTTGTTCCGCTCCTCTCGGTTGTTTTTATAAATGACCGGTGTTGTGCAGTTGAATACAAAGTTGTTAGATACAGTGGAACCTCGGTTTTCGAACGCCTCTCAGTTCGAACAAATCGGAGTCGGACCAAAACTTTTGAGAAATTCTTGCTTCGCTGTTGGGTCAAAAAATCGCCGGTAATGCATGAGTGTGTACGCTAGGGTGCGATGCTGAGCGGCGTACGGGTGTTTTAGCCCCTAATTATGTTTCTGAAGAAAGTCAGTGCAAGCAGCAGAGTTGCTACAGGTGAAAAAAGAAAAGTAGTGCGTACAACTATTGCATTTACGAAAGAAATAATTGCAAAATATGAAGGAGGTGTGCGAGTGTCTGATCTTGCTAGGGAATACAGCATGGCTAAATCTACGATCAGTACGATACTAAAGAATAAGGAGGCTGTGAAAACTAGTGATGTGGCTAAGGGAGTGAGTGCTATAAGCAAGCAACGGGGGTCCACCTGCGCCTTCTGCTGACCACCACAAAGGTAAGAAATCCTATCTATAATTTTTTTCTTTATCCTTTTTTTTGTACACGTTCATGTAAGCGTAATCTTTCGTACGGAAGACTACGATAACGCTGACGTACGATTAGCCTTGGTTAGCTTTATGTGGGTGTTGGAACGGAGCCCAACTTTCAGGGTGTTGGAACGGAGCCCCCTTTCTAATGAACCGCTCACCACTTGTTGTGGAGACCCGGGTGCTAAATGACTCGTAAACGACCTGATTTTTTTATTTTCACACGTTCATGTTAGCGTCATCTTTCGTACGGAAGATTATGATAACGCGAACGTACGATTAGCCCGGGTTAGCTTTATGTTGACGTTAAACATTCAAGGTAAACATTCAGGGTGTTGGAACGGATTAAAACGATTTACATCATTTTTAATGGGAAAAACGATTTCGGTGATCGAACAAATCGGTTTTCGAACAGGGTTCTGGAACCGATTATGGTCGAGAACCCAGGTTCAACTGTAGAATAAAGACAATTCAATACACAAGCTCACCCCCAGGATCTTCTGCTGGCAGAGGGCACAAGTGGGAGCGAAATACTGCTCGAAGCAGTACTCGCAGTAAACCTGGCCTTTCTCCTCCACGAAGCCGCGGTCGGCTAGGGAAGAGTGGCAGTGGGCGCAGTTGAATTCTTCGGGGTGCCAGGACATGCCCATGGCCACTAGGAAGGGGCCCCTGTTAGAAAACCAGGAAACATTAGCCACAAAACTGGAAGTCGCAAAACCTTAAAATAGTAAACCTAGATTTTTTTCAGTTGTTTGTAGGTTCCTATCCTGAATTCTTGATTGTTTATTATATATCATGGTCTTCATGATCTCCTGAGATGATGAACATTTATTTTTGTAAACATACCGGTCCAAATTGTCCCTAGGTGTGAATGAGCGAGTCAGTTGTCTGTCCCCGTGTGCCCTGCAATTGGCTGGCAACCAGTTCAGGGTGTCCCCTGCCCACTGCCCGGTGATGGCTGGGATGGGCTCCAGCCCCCCCGCGACCCTAATGAGGATAAGCGGTACGGCTAATGAGATGAGATGATATGAGACTTTCTGGTAAATACCGTATTTTCACAACTATAAGGCGCACCTGGTTATACCACCCCCCCCAAAAATATTTGTTGTCCTATATTTTCCATACATAAGGCGCACCGGCCTATAAGGCGCTACAGTGGGAAAGTAAACAAAGCAAGTCAGTCAAACTTATTAACCCCTTAACATTCCGACGGCTCGCAAAAGAAGCAAATACAGGTCTTAGACACGCACGTACAAATATCATTAGGAAGATTAAACTCTTGGGATTCAAGAAATGCCAACCATTTCTTAATTTCTATTTTATTTTTCGCTGGCAACTGTGTGGACAGCAAAGTAAGAATTTCATTTTGCAGGGAAACGTGGTTCTTTACTGTGCATATGATAATCAACACTTTGAATTCAATTGATTTGAAAAATAGACTCATCACGGAAACATTAAGATCAGTCTGAAACAAGATACTGGAAAAATATAAAGCCGGGGTAGCTCACCAAAGTCGTCTTGCAGCCATCACGTTCAATAATAATACGCAACCATGGTCCTCTTACATCCGTGAGTGTAGTAAATCCAACCATGTAAAATATTGACACACTCCAAAACGCGCAACAAAGCCGACAAATAAAAGAAAAACTCCGCTGAGAAGTATCTGCATGGATGACGTTGCTTGTAGCTAGCTGTCTGTTTACCCCCATAACTCCTGTTACAAATACAGACTAGTACAAAATATTTTCTCCAGGCCGTAGAACAACCTAACTTGTGATTTTTGGGCCAATCGCAGGCTTTGTTTTGCCCCGCTTTAGCCTATGTGAGCCTGTAAATGCTAAAAAGGACCCGCCTCCTTTACCTCGGAATAACTTTAGCCAATAGTGATGGATTCAAATGATGATTGACACATTGGTTAGGAAATGAAACGCCGGTATATAAATCCCAGCATACACCGTGGACTTCTTCGCCTACGGGGGAAAATCTAGTCGGCGGCTACTTGCCTTAGTTGCGAGACCTTGTGACTCAATATTGATCCATATATAAGGCGCACCGTATTATAAGGCGTATGGTCAGCTTTCGAAAAAAACAAAGGCTTTTAGGTGTGCCTTATAGTGCGGAAAATACGGTAATTGAAAAAATGCTGCACTGCTAATTTTCTGAGTAGAAGAAGATGACACTAGTTTTCCATGCTGTAGAAGACAAAACTAATTTTGGGCATAAAAGAAGACAAGAATTATTTTGGTGCCCAGAAAACGCTTTTTGGTGTACAGACGCTGATTGTTGAAGTTGAATTTGTCCGTAAGTTGCTTCCGTGCTATATTTTGTATATTTAAGGTTTGTAATGTATGTTTTGAAACTGAAAAATCAACATTTCATAAAATAATATGCTCTATAAAGATAAAAAAAGTTGAGTTTAACTTACTTTTGGAAGATGCGTTTCAAGAGTTAGGCGACTTCCTCCTCCGTGGTTAAAAAGTGGCCGAAAAAAAGCTTTCTGACCATTTTATCAACCGCATCAAGCTTTCTTATTCCCCTTTCATTTAAAAAGAAACAGTTCGCCTCTTCTTTACACTTTACACCAACCATTATGAATAGATCAGTGTTTTTCAATTTCCCTACTGGGATGAATAAGGTATCTATCTATCTATCTATCTATCTAACGCACAACCCCAAAAAATTCAGGTTATATATGAATATATATCATATATAATATAGCAATTCCTTTTAATCATGAATAGTTGGGTATGGAGAAAAAGGTTGAAAAGTAATCGGTAAAAGCGATCGCCTGATAAACAAAGTAATGTCAAATCTGCCCTAAATATCAACAGTCAAACAGTCATATGTTCTATAGGTAGAGCGCTCATCTTGGGATAAAGGGATCGCAGGTTCGATTACCGGCTCCTCTGTGTTATATGTCGAAGTGTCCTTGGGTAAGACACTGAATCCCTGATGCCCCCAGTAAGCAGGTTGGCGCCTTACATGGCTGCACGGCCGCTACTGGTGTGTGAGTGTGTGTGAATGGTTAAACGTGAAGCGCATTGTAAAGACCATGTACCATAAGTGCCATGCGCAATTACCTGATGACGGTATTGCACTTGTTGCACATGGGGGTGCGCGTTCCAGCCGGGATGTGCTCGGCTCGCTGCACCACCGAGTTGAGATCTTGGGGGTGCGGCTGCGGGATGGGCCGGTCCGGGGCTTTGGTTATGTTGCCAAACGAAGGCCTGCGGAATCCTATTAGCAAAAACAAAAAATGTTAGGACATCCTTAAAGGTAATACAGTGCAACCTCGGTTTTCGAACGCCTCTCAGTGCGAACAAATCGGAGCCCGACCAAAAATTTAGAGAAATTCTTGCTTCGCTGTCTGGTCAAAAAATCGATACAGGTGAAAAAAGAAAAGTAGTGCGTACAACTATTGCATTTAAGAAAGAAATAATAGCAAAATATGAAGGAGGTGTGCGAGTGTCTGATCTTGCCTGCGCCTTCTGCTGACCACCACAAAGGTAAGAAATCCTATTCATAATTATTTTCTTTATCCTTTTTTTTATTTTCACAAGTTCATGTTAGCGTAATCTTTCGTACGGAAGATTACGATAACGCGAACGTACGATTAGCCTGGGTTGGCTTTATGTTTACGTTAAACATTCAAGGTAAAAATTCAGGGTGTTGGAACGGAGCCCAACATTCAGGGTATTGGAACGGAGCCCCCTTTCCAATGAACCGCTCACCACGTGTTGTGGAGACCCGGGTGCTAAATGAATTGTAAACGACCTGATTTTTTTATTTTTACACGTTCATGTTAGCGTCATCTTTCGTACGGAAGATTACGATAACGCGAACGTACGATTAGCCTGGGTTAGCTTTATGTTTACGTTAAACATTCAAGGTAAACATTCAGGGTGTTGGAACGGATTAAAACGATTCTACATTACTTTTAATGGGAAAAACGATTTTCCGTGATCGAACAAATCGGTTTTCGAACAGGGTTCTGGGACGGATTATGGTCGAGAACCGAGGTTCCACTGTAGATCGAGTTTGGGTTAGCTGTCAGAAAATGAATTGTGTACGAATCTTCCGTTTTTGTCTTGAATGATTCATAACACATCTGGACTTTGCAGAGCAACCCCGCCCAGCGCAGATAGGAGATCCGTTTTCTCCCCGCCGAGGCTAAAAAATATTCCCGGGGTCGGAACGGACACCTGCGAAAATAACGTCCCAGCTCTCGGGTCGAAACAAAAGCTAGGGATGAGCGGAGTTCCCTCTCCTCTTTCCTCGAGTGAAAACATTTCCAGGATGGAAGCGGCTGTTTTCCTGCCCTTGCAAGAAAAAGAGCTGGAGACCTGCTGCTGACAAGAAGCGTTTTGAGCAAACATGAGGAGTGAAATAACAAAGGCTTCCTTTGCTTCTTTCTGGGAGAGCAGGGTGTAAAACTTCGGTCAATATTAATAAGAAGTCAAGTCATGTTTATTTGTATAGCCCTTAATCACAAAGAGTTTCAAAGGGCTGCATAGACCACAGACTATTGCAAACCACAGACTATTATGACACAGTCCCCTGATCCAAAACCTACATGAGGGCAAGGAAAAACTCAAAAACCTCAAGTCAAGTCATGTTTATTTGTTTGGCCATTAATCAGAAGGAGTCTCAAAGGGCTGCACAGACCACAGATTGATGCAAACCACGGACTATTATGACACCATCCCCTGTTCTCAAACCTACACGAGGGCAAGGAAAAACTCAAAAACCTCATGAGGAAAATGAAGAAACCGCACATGAGGTAATCCCGCTTCCAGGATGACCAGGCTGCAACGGATTTTGTAATAACAAATACAGCTCGGTAGCCTAGATGGTAGGGCGCCCGCTCTGAAACTGGGAGGTCGCTGGTTCAAGCCTTGGCCGAGTCATACCTAAGACTTACAACATTGGTTCTCATTGCCTCCCTGCTTGGTGCTCAGCATTAAGGGTTGGAATTGGGGGGTTTGGTCACCTAATGACTAAAATGGCTGCGCCCTGTTTGGCTGCGGCTGCATCGGCTCGCTACAGTTTAACTGTACGGGTCAGGTGGATCGACATTTCGTTCTGTGTGCATTGTTACAAAGAATGACAATAAAAGTAAATTCTATTCTATTCTATTCTATTCTATTTTAAATAATAGATATTGTCAACATATAATATCAGTTATTAAAATCAAGTCAAGTCATGTTTTCAGAGCGAAGGCTCTGGACCGGAACATAGAGGAAATTAAATCTGAAAGATATGAGAGCGCAAGTCCATGCATGATTTGGTATACTATCAATAGAACCTTAAAATCACATCTTAAGCTAACTGGGAGCCAATGCAGGTTAGCTAAATTCGGGGTCATGTGATCGGACTTTCTTGTCTTGGTTTAAAGCCTCGCTGCAGCATTTTGTACCAGCTGAAGGCTCTTGATTTTGGACTTTGGGAGACCGGAGAGTAGTGCATTACAGTAATCAAGACAAACGTATGAATTATAATCTCCACATTCGACTGAGACAGCATAGGATTAATTTTAACAATGTTACGAAGATGGAAGAAAGCTGTTCTAGTAATATTCTTAACGTGTGTTTGAAAGGACAGATCGGGGTGAAATATGACACCTACATTTTTCACTGAGTCACTCTGGGTGATCTTACATTTGTCAATGTTCAGAGCAGTTTTTGAGAACAAGTCACGGCCCCGATAACTAACATTACGGTCCTTTCATAGATAAGGCGCAAGAAGTTGAGTGACGTCCATTCTTTTATCTCAGTGAGGCAGGCCTCCACATTTCCCGAGTTTAATGTGGCAGATTCCTCCATCTGAAGATATAGTGGAGTGTCATCTGCGTAGCAATGGAAACTGATATTATACTTGCGAATAATATCACCTCATGGAAGCATGTAATTGCTGAAAAGAAGGGGACCAAGTACTGAACCCTGCGGAACACCACAGGTAACACTAAAGGGCTCAGATGTCATTCATATGCTATAGAATACAGAAAAAAACATAATATTAATGAATAACGCTGGAGGTCAAAAAATGATTTGAACTCATTCAATGCCAGATGTTTTAGCAATTTTGACTCAGTTTTAAAGGCCCACAGGAAATATAGTTCAGGAGCTATACTGTATAAGTAGATTACATATTAGAAGAATGCTTGAACCATCATCTTCTATTAGAAAAGAGGTACGTTTTGAGCTTTTAGCATTTTTTAGTAAACAACAATTGAACATTGCTAAAGTTCATGAAAAAATATGAGAAAACAGCATGCTTTTTATTTGTATTTGTGATATAAAATCTAAACAATGCTTTCCATAGATACAATGGCACTAAAATAATATTCTAGTGCAAAAACACTAAACATTTCAGTGCTGGATTTGTCCAGTGAAGAGATCGCATGATTTCAGTCACCATGGCGATTGCATTCCCTCAGGCCTGCATGAAATATCACCCCTCTCTGACCAGAAAATGACAATGGTAATTTGTCATCTTTTTTTAAAAAGAAAAAAATCTTTCTTGAAGGTCTGTTGCCCATTTGTCTATGCCTAACGAGTCTCACCACATTGCTTCAGTCTGCCTTCTTGCTGCGCGGGGTGGCCTACACACATTTAATTGTTGGAAAAATAAAGTGGGGGCTGCCTCGACGTGTGGACAAAGATCTGATCAAAGCCAATACTGCCATTTCATTTTAAGTCAAGTCATGTTTATTTGTATAGCCCTTAATCACGAGAAGACTCAAAGGGCTGTACAGAAAATACACAGGCAAACACAATTCATGTGTGACGAATTTGACTTGCCTTTTATATTTCTGATTGTTTATATTAAACTGAGTAATTATATTTTGATTTGGACATTATGGGCAAGACACCGAATCCCTAATGCCCCCAATAAGCAGGTGTGTGAGTGTGTGTGTGAATGGGTAAGTGTGAAGCACATTGAAAAGCGCTTTGGGAGGGCTTCATTGACTTGAAAAGCGCTATATAAATGCAAACCATTTACCATTTATATTATTTACCGTTACCGTGGTACTTTTTACTTATGAATGCCTCTTCATATGAAAGTTTCAGGTTACGAAGTACCTGAACATAAAAATATTATCTCTAGTTACAAAAGCGTTTCAGAAACCAAATGTCAAAAGTTCAGTAAAGTACGCTGGTGATTTATCATACTGAAATCATTCCCAGAGGCTTGATACCAAACCCGTTATAATCGATTTTTTTTCCATAAAACAAAACAAACTTATTTTTATGTGTACAAAATCTGATAACTACTTCATCGCCCGTGTTCGCTAACCAGCTATCAAAGTATATCACGATTGAAGTATCAGTCAGATAAAAGTGTCACGGTGACTTTGAATAGAATCTCCGTGCCCAATGTGCGCCGCCGGGGGGAAATTAGCTCCCGCCGAGGGGTTTTCTTATCTACGACAAAGTTGCAGTGCTGAGAGAGTAAAGAGCAAAAGGGGGATGGTGGGTTGGCAATAAAGCGATGCTGTCATTGCAGTCGGGCTGCGTGGGCGAGATAAGGAACGAGGAGTCAGCGTGAGACGACAACAAAAACCGATCGCAGCGGGGGTTCGCGTCTTTGTCTGCTCCACTCAAAAGTATCTTAGTTTGATGACGGCTTCAAGTTTTTAACGGGATTATTAGGCTTATTCCCAAACACCTTTTGAAGTTTTAGCCTCTGCCATTAGCTATTCGGCCCGCAACTCATCTGGAGTCAAGACTGTGAACTACTTTTGATTTCCAATCAGTAGCTTAGAGTAAAAGACAACCTACACCAAGGCCAAAGAACTTAGATTGATTGAATATTAAAACAAAAACATTATCTTTAACTATCTTCATAACGATAAAGAGATGTTTTATCGGTATTCTAAGTCCCAGTAATATATTTATATATGTATCTCATCTCATTAGCTACACCGCTTATCCTCAGTAGGGTCGTGGGGGTGCTGGAGCCCATCCCAGCAATCATCGGGCAGTGGGCAGGGACCACCCTGGACTGGTTGCCAGCCAATCGCAGGGCACACAGGGACAGACAATTCAGACATTCACACCTAGGGACAATTTGGACCGGCCAATCCACCTGATATGATGTCTTTAGAATGTGGGAGGAAACCGGAGTGCCCGGAGGAAACCCACGCAAGCACGGGGAGAACGTACAAACTCCGCACAGTAAGTTCGGTAGCTGGATTTGAACCCACACAGGAGGTTCCCAAGACCTTAGAACTGTGCCGCAGTGCTGCCCCTATATATATATATATATATATATATATATATATATATATATATATATATGCCCTACATAATCTCATTAGCTGCACCGCTTATCCTCAGTAGGGTCGCGGGGGTGCTGGAGCCCATCCCAGCAATCATCGGGCAGTGGGCAGGGGACACCCTGAACTGGTTGCCAGCCAATCGCAGGGCACACAGGGACAGACAACTCACTCGCTCATTCACACCAAGGGACAATTTGGACCGGCCAATTCACCTGAAATGCATGTTTTTTGGGAATGTGGGAGGAAACCGGAGTGCCCGGAGGAAACCCACGCAAGCACGGGGAGAACATACAAACTCCGCACAGGAAGTCTGGAGCTGGATTTGAACCCACGCAGGAGGTTCCGAGGGCATGAACTGTGCCGCACATGTGCTTACCACTGCGCCGCCGTGCTGCCCTTATATATATGATATATATATTTTATTACAGTGTGTATTTTCCATAGCACTATTTAAATACGCTATAGCAAAACGTTCTATTGGGTATTTTTGTATTCTTTATTTTTTTTCATTTATTTTTTTTTCAACACAAGGGTACTGCTGGAAGTGTGAATTTCCCTACGGGGATGAATAAAGTATCTATCTATCTATTATTTATTATTTCCGCTCTGCAATCTTATAAAGCTTCTTCATTCAAAAGTAGGAATTAAATATATTTACCTGTACTACCTCACATGCAGGTAATTCGTACATAAGAGCAAATCTATAGTTATCTGCTGCCACCAACTGATATGGATGAATGTAAAGACGCAGGTGCACACGTATATAAATATTTCACTCAGCGAACATTAAATGTACCGTATTTTCCGCACTATGAGGCGCACCTGTTTATAGGGTGCACCCCGAAAAAATGGTTTTTGGTCCTATATTTGACATACATAAGACGCACCGGATTATAAGGCGCTACAATGGGAACGTGGACAAAACAGTCAGATAGTTCAGTCCAACTTATTACCCCCTTAACATTCTGAAAGCTTGCAAAGAAGCAAATATGTGTCATAGACACGTGCAGATGCGGTGTTCGTACGATGTCACTCAAATGCATCGTTCCAAATATCATTCGAAAGGTTAAAGTCTTGGGATTCAAGAAATGCCAACCATTCCTTAGTTTCTATTTTCTTTTTCGCTCGCAACTTTACTGTGCATATGACAATAAACACTTGGAATTGAGTTTAATTTAAAAATAGACACTCCATTCCATCCATTATCTGCACCGCTTATCACACAAACATCGAGTTCAGTCAGAAACAAGATACTGGGAAAATATATAGCCGGAGTAGCTCACCAAAGTCGTTGTGTTCAATAATAATGTGCAACCATGGTCCTCTTATATCCGTGAGTGTAGTAAATCCAGGAGAGTAAAATATTTACAAATACAGTACAGAATGGTAAAATACTGTTTTCTCTATGCCGTCAACCCACCGTGCTATTCACATTCATCTTTTTCGGCCAATTGCAGGCTTTGTTTTGCCGCTTGAGCCTATGCCAGCCTGTAAATGATAAAAAGGATCCGCCCCCTTTACCTCCGAATAACTTTAGCCAATAGTGATCGATTCAAATGGTGATTGACACATTGGTTAGCCAATGAAACGCCGGTAAATAAATCCCAGCATACACCCCGGACGACTTGGCCTTCGGGGGAAAATCGAGTCGGCGGCTGCTGCATTAGTTGCAAGACTTTGCGACTTAATATTGATCCATATATACCAGCTCAGTAGCCTAGATGGTAGTGTGCCCGCTTTGAGACTGGGAGGTCGCTGGTTCGCACCTCGGCCGAGTCATACCTAATTGGTAAAATGGCGGCGCCCTCAGTTGGCTGCGGCTGCATCGGCTCGCTACAACGGGTCAGGTGTATCGACATTTCGTTCTGTGTACATTGTTACAAAGAATGACAATACAAAGGAAATTATTATTATTATTATTATATATAAGGTGCACTGTATTATAAGGGGCATGGTCAGCTTTTGAAAAAAATAAAGGCTTTTAGGTGCGCCTTATAGTGCGGAAAATACGGTACTCATTTTTTCCACTACTGGTTACCTAACCCTCAACAGATTTCATATTAAACTTGTGGTAAAGGTCATAAACATTCACCTCATTCATGCACTCATAAATCTTAAGTAAATGAGTAACACAAAAAAGTGTTCATCACGTTACGCTGAGTGTGACAAATTGAACACGCTTGCTGACAAAGTTGAGTAAAACCGAAAGAAAATGAGTCCCTCAGCCGTCCCCGGCTGAAGCTTTCCAACAAGTCGAAATCTGAGTGAGAGCGGCCCTGAATAAACAACCTTTTTCTTAATTTCACAATCTATTTAACTAAAAGGGATCTGAAGGAAAGCCAATAATCTGAGCTCATTACCGGAACACCTCAGAGTTTTTATAGAGCCTTTAATCTTTAACTGGCTTGGAGGAGGGAATTAAACCTGGTTTGAATGTCACAGATGAGCCCTTCTGAGGTACCAAAGCGCCCTCTTTGGGAGAGAAAGACCAACTACAATTGATTTTGTTTACATCTAGAGCAGGTCTCAAACTCAATTCAGCTGGGATCCGCAGGAAACAGACTCTGGGTGAGGCTCAGGTTTTTCACAAGAAAAGCGCTGATAAAAGCATCCAAATGACCCCAAATACTTTTATTTTTTAGCATACAATAAGATGATTTTTTTTTTAAAAACATTTCTACTAAAATCAATCGGAAACTAAATACATCAAGGAACAAATACATAAAATAACAATAAAACTGTAGATATAAACTGAGGAAACCACTTATAGTTACTGACTAGAAAAAAAACAAACGTTCGTATTCAGTTCAACTAACTGTATTAACATTTTCTTAACTTTTTACTTTCAAAACATGGGTTATAGTGGAAGCTAGAGCTCTTGTTGGTGATAGGAACGAGTGGAGAGGTGTTGTAAAAGGATAGTGGGATGTTTAGACGTGTTCTAAGGGATGGGCAGGGCACCCATATGATGCGGCAGGGGTAAACCAGTGAAAGCTTTCGGGCCCTGCTGTTGAACAGAAGTGTGTGTTGTGTCACCCTGACCCGAGTGACATGGCCGCTTTCTTGTGTCCCGTTTCATCTGGAGGGACGAAAGCATGACCGACTTGGGTGCCAAGGTGCTAAACTTGTTTGGGCTTTTGGGTTGGGCAATGTTAATTTTTTTGTGTGTTTTGCTACTTTTTCCCTTTTTTATTTTCCTTTTTTTTGGAGGGATATGACCAGGGTTAACGTGGCTTCTCTTGCCTTCTCCTTGCCGTTTGAGAAATAACCCTAAAAACCACCCAAACAATGACCTCAAAACAACTGAAAAATGGTCAAAAAACAAACCTTAAAATGAAAATCAACGAAAAAAATAACCGACCCGAAAAAAGAAAAAAGTAAAACTGTGAAGAATGTACCGAAAAGTATTAAAAATAACTAAAAATGTACTCGGAAGTATGCCCTGCGATTGGCTGGCAACCAGTTCAGGGTGTCCCCTGCCCACTGCCTGATGATTGCTGGGATGGGCTCCATCACCCCCGCGACCCTACTGAGGATAAGTGGTGCAGCCAATGAGATGAGATGAGATGAAATCTAATAATTGGAAGTATTGATAAAATACAAAAGCTAGCGGAAAGTGTGAAAAAAATTTTGAAACAGAATTGAATAGTAAAAAAAGTACTGAAAAATAGTAACATACATATAACTCAAAAGTATGAAAATAAACACATATTACCCAATAAACTAAAAGCAAAATTGATTGAAAAACAACCAAAGAAAATGACCCAAAAAACCCTAAAAACGAAAATCGACTGAAAAACAACCCAAAAGCTATCAAAAATACATTTAAAAAAAAAAAAGAACAAAACAACCCCAAAATAATAATAAAAGACTGAAAAACAGTTCCCAAAAATCCAAAACCACATTCCAAACACCAGGGTTGGGTAGGGTTACTTTAACTGGATTACTTTCAATTACTTTTGGATGACTCCAATACCAAATATGCTAATAAAAGACAAAAGAAACTAAATATGAATAAAATGATGACTCACAACACGTGGTAAGCTTTCTCTCCTGGCTTTGATCTCTTTGATCTCCGGCAAAACTACCATAAAATGCGACAGAAACAAAATGAAAATAAATCCAAACAGCTTGCCGACATCATTTTTGCCGTTCCATGTATTCCGTTACTCCCCGAGCCTGCACAAAATTTAGTAATTTATTTCACATTTAGTTTCTTTTGTCTTTTATTAGCATATTTGGTATTGGAGTAATCCAAAGGTAATTGAAAGTAATCCAGTTAAAGTAACCCTACCCAACCCTGCTCAAAAGTATGAAAATAAACAAGAAATGACCAAATAAACTAAACAAAAACCGACTGAAAAACAACCCAAAAACTGTTAAAAAAAGAGAGCGAAACAACCCATAAATAATAATAATAATAATAATAATAAAAAGACTGAAAAACGGCCCCCAAAACAACAAAAACCACATTCCGAACAATTATAAAATTCATCTCCCATCTCATCTCATTAGCCGTACGGCTTATCCTCATTAGGGTTGCGGGGGGGATGGAGCCCATCCCAGCCATCTCCGGGCAGTGGGCAGGGGACACCCTGAACTGGTTGCCAGCCAATCGCAGGGCACACAGGGACAGACAACTCATTCGCTCATTCACACCTAGGGACAATTTAGACCGGCCAATTCACCTGAAATGCATGTCTTTGGAATGTGGGAGGAAACCGGAGTGCCCGGAGGAAACCCACGCAAGCACGGGGAGAACATACAAACTCCGCACAGGAAGTCTGGAGCTGGATTTGAACCCATGACAGGTTCCCATGACATGAACTGTGCCGCACAAGCGCTAACCACTGCGCTGCCGTGCTGCCCCCAATTATAAAATTGTTTCTTGTTTTGTTTTTTTGAGACGAGACGACAACCTATCATCCTTCCATGATCTAGAGATGTATTCGCCTTTTCCCAAATTAGGTTTTTCTAATGTAAACAAAATGTGCATTGGCTATATAATAGTTTTAGGAAATAATGCAGTACCTGACGGACCTCCAGGCTGGTGAGAGGGCTTGTTCTGGGCCGCAGGGATTTTGAGTGCGGAGGGAACCGACGTGGCGTTGCCGTTCCGAGGAGAAGTAACTTTGGAGTATGTTTGGGCTGCGGGCAGAGTGTGCACACTGGAAGATCTTTTATCCACGCTGAGAAAAGAAAGAGTGGGAATGAAGAAGCTGTTGGAAGAGATTATTTGGCACTCTCACCTGTGCTATGTACCGTAAATTCCGGACTATAGAGCGCACCTGATTATAAGCCGCACCCACCATATTTTAAGAGGAAAACCGATTTTGTACATACACAAGCCGCACCTGTATATAAGCCGCATGCGCCCACATTTAAAAACAACACAACAACACAAACACAAAATTTACCCAAACCCGACTTCAAGTCCCGCGATTGAAACTAAATGTCCTTTATTAAAGTCCACAGTCCAAAAATCACAGCCGGCAAAATGAACGGAAAATGATACCGATACATAAGGTTTGATGCAGACCTGCAGAGTCCAGGGCCCGTTGAAAGTAATCCGAGGAAAAAAGTGTACATTTCCAAAGGTAAGGGTGGGAAAAATATATCAGAACACATTTACTCACGCAACTCCTTTTTCTTTAATCAACTTTTTACCCCCTCTTTCCTTGTTTGTCCCTCACCTTTAGCGGTCCCCACTTAAACTCGGCACCCCGCGTTTGTTCCGCCCCTCATTTTTCGTTCACCCGTGCAAAACACATCAGAATAAGTGTCTAAAATAAATACAAATAAATACATTACAAAAATATACAGTTGCAAATACATATTATACACGGGTTACACATATTTACAAAGAAAGAAGGTACACCGAGAGAGTTTTCAAAGCTTTAATAATAATAATATAGCTTTCATCCCAAACGGTGGCTGTGACAGGGCAGTAAATGGTAGCAACACTCGAGCGCCGCCAGCGGCCGTTAGAAAAATGACATAAATTGGCCAAATCACTGAATAAGCCGCAGGGTTGAAAGTTAGGGAAAAAAGTAGCGGCTTATAGTCCGGAATTTACGGTAGGTTCAAATCGACTACTTCCACTTCAAAAAGTAGAAAACACTTCCTCATTTATATTAATATATTGCTTACATTTCATGTAGACCCCTTACAAATGATTAATGATATTGTAAGGGAAAATTTCAATATTAACGTATTTTAGGTCATAAAATTTAATGCAAGCATGTCCAACATAGGCGGCAAGGCGGCTGGGTGGTTAGCGCGCACGGTGCGGAGGTTCAAGTCCAGCTACCGCAGCCTGCCCGTGTGGAGTTTGCATGTTCTCCCCGTGCTTACGTGTGTTTCCTCCGGGCACTCCGGTTTCCTCCCACATTTCAAAAACATGCATGTCAGGTTAATTGGTCGGTTCAAATTGTCCCTAGGTGTGAACGAGTGAGTTGTCTGTCTCTGTGAACGGGCAACCAGTTAAAGCCAGCAGTACGTTTCCATACATCGCAGCCAAGTAGCTAACATGAGTAGCTAGAGAAGGAAACAGTGAAAAAGATGCCAAAGATGCCCAATTCACTGGACTCAGTGACCATCACATGCAGGGCTCAGCTGTGAGAGGTAAGTGGCCGTTAAGTGCTAAAAGCACCATGGGCACAAGCTTGCTTCACAAAATGGTCATTCAGGCTTCCGTAGGAGTAAGATAGCAGGAAAGATGTCAGCTTCTTCAAAGGACGTTTTTAAGTTGTGTAATATAATTACACATTTCTAAACCAACAAGTCTTAAAAATATGATGTTCATGACATCAGTACATGTGTTTTTGCTTATGACTTGAATAAATATTGTTTTATTTAAATAAATGAAGTATTTCTACACCACTAGAGGTCGCTAAATAATAGCCACTGGGGCTTGAACTCAGACCATTTTTTTTAAAAATTACATTCTAAAAATCATTGACACATGACAAATGTATAGAGTCAATAGAAATCACCTCTAAAGTCCTTATATATGGTCGCCGTTTTTTTTGTTTTATTGTCTGCTTCTATCTTCGGTGTTTTTCTTCCCGTTTTGACAACTACACTATGGATTACTTCTATCCTATGGACATGGGTTTTAGCGCACAAAAATGCGTTTATTCAAGGAATCAACTCCTTGCCCTGAAGAATTCTCGTGCCGGCGTGATGAAGGGGCCTATCGTGGAGGAAGAACCGGAGCTAGCTAAGCAGCTAGCGGCGTTATAAGTCTTCGGTACCATCCGCAATCATGGTAAATGCGAACCCACTACCAAATGAGATCAACGGGTGCTGGTGGAAAACATCGAAGCGCACAGGGAGCGCAGTTGCAGTGTTTTGCGGAAACGTGGCTCACGTTTAGCATTCCGGACTCTAACGTGTAGCCACCCGGAGATACCCGGAGCAATCCGGCTTCAGCGCCGCTATACAGAGACACGAAAACCTACGGGAATCGGAGAGGAGACGGACTTGCTAACACGAGGTGGTGTATCCCCGGACACAAAGAAAAAGATTTCCATCTGCCGCGGGGATGTCGAACTTTTGGACTGGCACCCCACAAGCACCCCTAGGGCATCATGTTAATCTGTTAATAAACAACGGGGTAGACTGCTGGAAGTGTGAATTTCTATCTATCTATCTATCTTAAAAAGTACATTACATGTTGCAAACAGCAATCAAGATTATTAGACAAATATGTCTCGCTATACATAGTCAAAATTTTATATGAAGTCACCGAAAGATGAAGCAAAGACAAGAAACAGCAAAGAAGTTTATTGAGATGAAGTAATCAAGAAGTGACAATGGTTAGTGCAGAAAACAGAATAAAAACAAACTTCCGTAAAATAAAGAGAAAACAAAGCATGAAAGGGAAATAGAGCCTCACAGGGACCACATACTTGATATGCAGCAGATAATTACAAATATACACTAAAATACAATTTTGGGGTTCGATTTCCCATGCATAATAAAAGTCTTGGCAGGAACCAAAAACTGCCCAGCTACAAGTTCAGCACCTTTGCAGTGAGACCATGATGCCAATCCCTGAGCTGGTTGTACTTGTGCTCTACAACTTCTAGGTCCAACTTGTTGGCCCTGATTCACACCAGAACACAGAAGAAAGAAGGGAAAAAAGAAAGGACAAGACAAGAGAAGAGAAGAGAAAAATTGGCAAGTGAAGAGAGGGAAACAGGCAAGGACAGAACATGCTAGGCCAAAAAGAGGTTTGGAAAATAAAGATGAAAAAGAGATCACTTACTTTCTTCCATTGTTTTCCACAGCTTGCTCTGCAAAGAATATATATATATATTATTCACTGAAAGTATGATTTCAGTCTCATTAACAAATGCAAATTGTGATTCAGTATTCCATTTTGCCATTCTGCTCCAAAAGTGGGCTCCATTGCTGTGTCTCGCTGTGTTCTTATGTGGCTAGCCAGAAGCATGGACTCACACCATATATGGATGGATACAATTGTGGCTTTTTCCCAGTGGGGGTAGAAAATAAAACAGAAATGCCCTCATTTTTCACAACTTGAAACACAATAAGACGACTCATCGCAAAAAAAAAAAAAAAACATTGTTGCAAAGTATTAAGGATTGATAATCAGAATATATAACAGAACAACACTTTAAAATTAAGTTTATTATAAATCTACTTCAACATTCATTGCATGTATATGACATCACTGTTTTCCATCTGCCGTCAGTACGTACCTGGATTTACTCCTCTTCATTCATGCGATGTTTGCGTTGCCAGGGTTGGGTAGGGTTACTTTAACTGGATTACTTACAATTACTTTTGGATGACTCCAATACCAAATATGCTAATAAAAGACAAAATGAACTAAATATGAATAAAATGACTAAATTTTGCGCAGGCTTGGGGAGTAACGGAATACATGGAACGGCAAAAATGATGTCTGCAAACTGTTTGGATTTCTTTTCATTTTGTTTCTGTCGCATTTTATGTTAGTTTTGCCGGAGATCAAAGAGATCAAAGCCGGGAGAGAAAGCTTACCACGTGTTGTGAGTCATAGTTTGAAAGTAATCAAGTTAAAGTAACCCTACCCAACCCTGTGCGTTGCGTCGTCTGCTACAAGCCACATGAACTCCTTTTTCCACCATGCTTTTAATGTACGTTTACGTTTTGTAGCGTCATCAATTTTGTTAGCTTCTTTTGAAACTTTCTTCTGGGGCTGAGGTTTTGGCTCGATTCCGAACTACTTATGCATTTTTCTTGTGTTCTCTGTGCGTCTACTTTGGAAAATGATAGGCAAATGCACGACCTTATCACGCTCGGGAAAGTCCGAAAGCACGAAGTTATTCGATGCAGTCTTCTGATTGGCTGCCGAGTATGCAAATTGCTAAACGAACCGAAATTCCGAAATTTCCAAACCGAACAAAGATTTTGAAATCGGAATAAAGCAAATGTTTGATTTGAAAAAATTAAAATGAAACATTTTCTTTTTTCCCCTTGAAAAAGTTGCCGGCCACCCGGGCAGAGACATTTTGTAAGTTGTACGCCCAACGTAAAAGATGCACGCCCCGGGCGTCCGGGCAGACGTTATATCAAGCATTGGTATTAGTCTTCTCTCTACTACAAGTCCAGATTGCTTTGCATCACAAAAATAACCCAGACAAAAAGAACGGCATACAAGCAAACTGATTATGTTACGCTACAAAATAAGGGTGGTTATGCGAAAATCTTAAATACTGTATATGCAGTAAATCACAATCTACTGTCCAACTCCAGGAGATCCCCCCAAAAAAAAAAAGAATTGCACGGCTATGCAATCCACTCACCATTTTCGGTGCCAGTGAGCTGAGCCAGCATCCGGAAGGAGCGGGATTGAGATGTTCCGGTTTTAGGCTGCCAGTCTTCTGTGTCTTCAATGAGTCGCTTCTTGCTGGCTTCACTCAGTGCAGACACGTGGTTCATGTTGGACCTGTGTTAATTAAAATATAGATTTTGTAAGCATGCTGCAATGCGTGCTAAAAAAACAGTAATTAAAGTGACAGTGAGGTGGAATTATATTCACAGGGTGTCTGCAGGTTTGAAGAAGCCAAATGTATGACTTCTTTTCCTAAATATGAACTAAGAACTAAGTGCTTTAAGTTGAACGTTTATCTACAGACACCATGCACTACCATGCTAAACCACAGGGTGGCGAAAATCTCCAGGCGCCTTCTTCTACATGCACATTAGAGTCTTAAAATGTCTAAGTCATTGCAAGCACCTATAACGTTGAAGAAATGTGATGAACTCTTTTACAGCCAGGTTAGGAAAAAAAAAAAAAAAAAAAAGGTGGTGTGATCCCTTGTCTAAGAGTAAAAACAATTATAATTTCCCTTATTCATGAATAAAGATAACTGATACTCGACTTTGACATAAAAAAGGGGACAAAAAACATGCAGTTAATCATCAACCACAGCAATGTGCAGAAGGTTACTGTAGCGTATAAACAATCGTTCGCGGGACTAACTTGTCCGAGTCTCCTCCCACCTGTGGACAAATAAAAACATAAATGGGAAGAACTGATGCTAAACAAGTGAGAGATCAATAGCCCCTTCTGAGAAAACATTAAAAAAGACACAAACAAACCATGCTCACATGCAGTGACACAAGATGCCTAAAATAACTGAAGTGATTACTGAATAAATTGAGGAAAATACCGTATTTTCCGCACTATAAGGCGCACCTAAAAGTCTTAATTTTTTTCAAAAGCTGACCATGCGCCTTATAACACAGTGCGCCTTATATATGGCTCAATATTAAATTCCCAAGGTTTCGCAACTTACTCAACGGCCGCCGACTTGATTTTACCCCGAACAAGGAGTAGTCCGCGGTGTATGCTGGCATTTATATACCGGCGTTTCATTGGCTAACCAATGTGTCAATCATCATTTGAATCGATCACTATTGGCTAAAGTTATTCGGAGCCTCGGATTGGCTAGATGCCCAAAACAAACCCTTCAATCGGCCGAGTTTAGCAATGGCGTAGCAAGTCCGCGGTGTATGCTGGGATTTATATACCGGCGTTTCATTAGCTAACCAATGTGTCAATCATCATTTGAATCGATCACTGTTGGCTTAAGTTATTCGGAGCCTCGGATTGGCTAGATGCCCAAAACTAACCCTTCAATCGGACGAGTTTAGCAATGGCGTAGCAAGTCCGCGGTGTATGCTGGGATTTATATACCGGCGTTTCATTGGCTAACCAATGTGTCAATCATCATTTGAATCGATCACTGTTGGCTTAAGTTATTCGGAGCCTCGGATTGGCTAGATGCCCAAAACAAACCCTTCAATCGGACAAGTTTAGCAATGGCGTAGCAAGCTTGCTACAGTACGCCATAAAGAAACATGTTTCATTAGTCTGTATTTGTAAATATTCTACTCTCCTGGATTTACTTCACTCACGGTTGTAAGAAGACCATGATTGCGTATCATTATTGAACGTGAGAACTTGGGTGAGTTATGCGGCTTTATATTTTCCCGGTATCTTGTTTTAGAACTATCTTGATGTTGCTGTGATGAGTTGAGTGAATTAAACTCAATTCCAAGTGTTTATTGTCATATGCACAGTAAAGTTGTGAGCGAAAATAGAAACATAGAAATGTTTGGCATTTCTTGAATCCCAAGACTTCAACCTTCCGAATGATATTTGAAATGACGCATTTAAGTGACATCGTACGGACACCGCATCCGCACGTGTCTACGACACGTATTTGCTTCTTTGCAAGCTTTGGGAATGTTAAGGGGGTAATCAGTTTGACTGAATCATCTGACTGTTTTGTCGACGTTCCCATTGTAGCGCCTTATAATCTGGTGCGCCTTATCTATGGAAGATATAGGACCAAAAACTATTTTTTGGGGGTGCGCCCTATAACACGGTGCGCCCTATAGTGCGGAAAATACGGTACATTTATATTATCTCTGGTGTAGTATTTGTTATTGCAACATCCGTTGCAGCCTGGTCATCCTCGAAGGGGGATTTTCCTCATGCTGAGGTTTTTGAGTTATTCCTTGCCCTCATGTTGGTTTTGGATTTGGGGATGGTGTAATAATAGTCTGTAGTCTGTGAAGCCCTTTGAGACTCCTTGTGATTAAGGGCGTCACAAATAAACATGGCTTGACTTAAGGTTTTTGAGTTTTTCCTTGCCCTCATGTAGGTTTTAGATCAGGGGATGGTGTAATAATAGTCTGTAGTCTGTGAAGCCCTTTGAGACTCCTTGTGATTAAGGGCGTCACAAATAAACATGGCTTGACTTAAGGTTTTTGAGTTTTTCCTTGCCCTCATGTAGGTTTTAGATCAGGGGATGGTGTAATAATAGTCTGTAGTCTGTGAAGCCCTTTGAGACTCCTTGTGATTAAGGGCGTCACAAATAAACATGGCTTGACTTAAGGTTTTTGAGTTTTTCCTTGCCCTCATGTAGGTTTTAGATCAGGGGATGGTGTAATAATAGTCTGTAGTCTGTGAAGCCCTTTGAGACTCCTTGTGATTAAGGGCGTCACAAATAAACATGGCTTGACTTAAGGTTTTTGAGTTTTTCCTTGCCCTCATGTAGGTTTTAGATCAGGGGATGGTGTAATAATAGTCTGTAGTCTGTGAAGCCCTTTGAGACTCCTTGTGATTAAGGGCGTCACAAATAAACATGGCTTGACTAAAGGTTTTTGAGTTTTTCCTTGCCCTCATGTAGGTTTTAGATCAGGGGATGGTGTATTAATAGTCTGTAGTCTGTGCAGCCCTTTGAGACTCCTTGTGATTAAGGGCGTCACAAATAAACATGGCTTGACTTAAGGTTTTCGAGTTTTTCCTTGCCCTCATGTAGGTTTTAGATCAGGGGATGGTGTCATAATAGTCTGTAGTTTGCAATAATCTGTGGTCTTTGCAGCCCTTTCAGACGCCTCGCGATTAAGGGCTAGACACATAAACATGACTTCCCCTGAGGTTTTTGAGTTTTCCCTTGCCCTCATGTAGGTTTTAGATCAGGGGATGGTGTCATAATAGTCTGTAATAGTCTGTGGTCTGTGCAGCCCTTTGAGACTCTTTGTGATTAAGGGTCTGACAAATAAACATGACTTGACGTGAGAGATTTATACTTTACTTCAAAGAGAACCCGCATAAAGTGTAGTCATTGGACACCAAAATAAAACAAAAACATTGAAAAAGAGAGAACAGTCAGCTATGTTTTTATATTTGATATTTGAAGCTCAAAGGGGTATGACTTTTCCACAAATTGCCTTGGCTTAATGTCTGAAACCATGTCTGAACGGAATGTGACTGAATCTACCTCGACACGATAGTTTTATAAGCTTAATAAACAAAGTTCTTGTTTTGTATTATTTTATTCATTCCAACTTTAGCTTTCGCAAACGTTTTAGTAACATGATGTAAGTGTATTCCTGTACTTTTGTTGGCACTGTATGCAGCGAGTTTAATCAATGATACTAATAAAACAGCAGTTTTTGGGTGCGTGTTGAATGAGTAAAAAGGCACTTGGCATCTATCACACTAAAAATCTGGTTTTCCGTGCCAATCTTAACAAAAATGGTCAAAACGAAACTATGGGAAAGCCATTTTTAGATCACCTCAGAATTCTCAAGTATTCCCCAACAGATAAGAGTCCGATAAAAATCCAATAGATTATTGCAGGGATCACAAACACAATGCTTGTGAGCACAAGGTATTTGAAAACACCCGAGTACCTTGCGGACTGATTCTGAAAATACTTCACCATTGATAAATCATTGTAGTTTTCTAGGAAATTTGATTTTGGACCATGGCCAACCCAAATGCCCAAACACCCAAACAAGTTAAGCACCTCGGCACCCAAGTCGGTCATGCTTTCGTCCCTTCAGATGAAACGGGACACAAGAAAGCGGCCATGTCACTCGGGTCAGGGTGACACAACACTCTTCTGTTCAAGAGTAGGGCCTGACAGCTTTCGCTGGTTTACCCCTGCCGCATCATATGGGTGCCCTGCCCATCCCTAGGAACACATCCAAACCTCCCACCATCCTTTTACAACACCTCTCCACTCATTCCTATCACCAACAAAAAGAGGAGGGGATTCCCAGCCCCCTCGCCCAACCCAACTGATGTGTTGGGAGTCATTAGGTGACCAAACCCCAACCCCTAATGCCGAGCGCCTTGCAGGGAGGCAATGCGTACCAATGTTGTTAGTCTTAGGTATGACCCGGCCAAGGCTTGAACCAGCGACCTCCCAGTCTCAGGGCGGGTGCCCTACCCCAAGGCCACCGAGCTGGTATTATATTTAGACCAATACTGCGTACACCAAGACAGCTCGGCCATTCAGGGGCGGCAGAGATTCGCCGGTGTCGTCCTCCGCCCCAGCGCAAGTAAGTCAAATGTTTTGATTGGCTAAAATAAACTCTTCCTTTTTCATCATTTTGGCGGTTTGAGTTGGCATTTGGACTGCACTTGAATCAATCTTTTCTTACTCTCACCATTTTCATCCTAGAAGAACAGCAAACTGCGACCAAGCACGTAATATCACTCTCCTCGCCCCCATTTCATTGCCTCCTTCCCTCTAGTGTAATGTGCTTTGTGGTCCGAACACCGATGATGAAAGTAACACAAGATAAGCGCGGTGGAAAAATATATATAAAGGCTCTTTGAACTTGGTTAGGCATTGTTAACACATACAGTACTTAATAGAGAAAATACCGAATTTTTATCTTTTTAAGGACACAACAAAGTATGCACCCCACCTTTAAACAAGGCAGATGTTTTCAAAGGTTGACTGAGCCTATTCTAACCCCACTTTGTAACAAATGCAACCTTGTAATAACATAGTAATAACATACCGTTAATTCCGGACTATAAGCCGCTACTTTTTTCCCAAACCTTCAACCCTGCGGCTTATTCAGTGATGCGGCCAAATTATGTAATTTTTCTAACAGCCTTGTGCACAAATTAAATTAGCGTAAACATATCCTCATCATGCAAATCGCAAAAAGAAAGGCACATGACGTAGCTTTCAAGCTAAAAGCAAACGAGCAGTCCGATAAAGAAGGAAACAGAGCTACCGCACGTAAACTTCACTTTGCGAGCGTGTTGCTAGCGTGTTTTTGAATAAGGGATCGTGGGACGACGTCTATACGACAAAGTCTCTTTCCCATACTGAAGGAAGACGACTTTGATGACGTCAGTTGTAAGGAGGAAGATGAGGACGGTTTACCGTGGTTTCTACAAGTATGGTGTGTTTTCATTAACATACCCGTTTACTGTTTTGCGAGCGTGTTGCTAGTAGCGTTTTGCTACCCTTCACAGGCACGGTTTGGGATGAAAGTTATATTATAATTAAAGCTTTGAAAACTCTCTCGGTGTACCGTTCTTTGTAAATATGGGTAACCGATGTATAATATGTATTTGCACCTGTATATTTTTGTAATGTATTTATTTGAGACACTTATTCTGATATGTTTTGCGAATTAAAAAAGAGGGGCGGAGCAAACGCGGGCTGACGGGAAGTGGGGTAAAGGTGAGTGAGACCTGTTGTCGCGGCGGACAATAGTGGATATATATTTTTCCCACCCTTACCTTTGGAAATATAGACTTTTTTTCCTTGGATTAGTTTCAACGGGTACCCGGACTCTGCAGGTCTGCATCAAACCTTAAGTACCGGTATCATTTTCCATTCATTTTGCCGGCTGTGGTTTTTGGACTGTGTACTTTATATTCAGTTACAATCACGGGACTCAAAGCCGGGTTAGGGCTAATTTTGTGAATGTGTTACGTGTTTTAATGTGGGCGCTTGCGGCTTATATAAAGGTGCGGCTTGTGTACGTACAAAATCAGTTTTCCTCTTAACATGTGGTGGGTGCGGCTTATAATCAGGTGCGCTCTATAGTCCGGAATTTACGGTAGTAATAAAACCATTAAAACATATCTACTCAAATTGGTGTTTCTAAGCGCTAATCAGTAACAAAAACATAGCTTCAAAAAGGTTGCTAGCCTATTTATTAAGATAGTATTCCTTCCATTGCACATGAAGGATAATTCTAGCATGTTCTTGGAAGCAACCGAGCTGCCAGGTTTAATGCCAAGGGAGCGGTTAGCTAGCATGAAATCTATGTTGTGTTCTTCTGCCAGGACCAATACCCATTGGAACACTTCAACAAAATGTGCATTGTGCCTCGTGTGAAAACACCAGCGATGAGTGATGCATTTGGAAAAGTGGGAATTCGGCCGTGACGTTACAGACAAAGCGAATCGGAACGTTTCCTTTCCTCCCGTAGTGTAACATGTGAACCGCGGCTGTGACCAAAACCGCTCGCTTAAGCGCACTTCAACAAATAACTGAGTTTTATGATCCACAAGGAAAACATTTGCTGCATGTTCACGCCAAACTTCATTTTGCGGTGTACCGGGAATGACCATGCAGCACAGTACTACAAAAAGGGAGCTAGTAGTACCACGAGTGTCCTGTGAGAGGCAGCATGGTGCCACAGAGTATTCTAAACTGCTATAAAATACAATAAAAACTATAAATGAGGTTTGCTAAAAGCTAGCTGTTATAGATAAGTGGGTATATCGATTACTTATTATGGATTTTTGGCTTAAATCCAATTATTTAGAAGAAAGAAAGCTTAATTTTGGCCTTCTTATGGGTATGCGTGCACCTTACACTTTTTACTTGCAAAGGTAAAGATAATAGCAGAATTGTGATACTGCAATATTGAATTTTCCTTAATTTCCTTTGGGGAGTTCTAGCACACTTTCGGTGGCTAGATCATAATATTGTTTGATTTGATGTATGACTGTTTGGCAACTGTGTTAAAAAAAAAAGAACCTCATAGACGTATAAGACCAGAAAGTTTTTTTTTCGTTTTTTTTCTTTTATTTTTCCCCCCATAGTTTTTAGACTTTGAGACAAATACTGCTGATTTTTTTTTCTATGCCAAATTTTAATAATCTTATTGTGATTTCGGAAACGTTCATTATGTCACATTTAGGATTTTCTATTTTGTACATTCGTCAATTTAGCACAGGGATGATAAACTGTTTGCCTGCAGGCCTGGATCAAGACTTCCTGTTCTTAGGTGGGCCAGATCAGCAAAAGTATGTAAACTTAAACTGTTAAGCTTATCATAGTTTTTTTTTCTGTATTATGCTTTAAATATGTATATATGTTCTGCATTTATATAGCGCTTTTCAAATCAATGAAGACCTCCCAAAGCACACACACTAATAAACCCATAGCCACGTTAGCCATGCAAGGCAACTACCTGCTCATCAGTGTCTTGCCCAAGGACACTTCGACATATAACACATAGGAATTTGAACCTACAACCTCTCGATCCCACGACGAGCGCTTTACCTCCTGAGCTAACATTCAGCCTACTTTAGAAACCTACCCTGCATATTATAATCATACTTAACAAGGGATATTTTCTAAGCATAACACATTTTTTCACAACCATTAGGAAAAAAATAGCTTTCATTATAATAATAATAATTAATAATAATAATTTCCTTTGCATTGTCATTCTTTGTAACAATGTACACAGAACGAAATGTCGATACACCTGACCCGTTGTAGCGAGCCGATGCAGCCGCAGCCAACAGAGGGCGCCACCATTTTACCAATGTTATAAGTCTTAGGTATGACTCGGCCGAGGCGCGAACCAGCGACCTCCCAGTCTCAAAGCGGGCGCCCTACCATCTAGGCTACTGATTGGCATTGATTGTGTTAACTGGTTCAATATAACAGTTGATGAATGCAGTTTGCATGCATCAGTAATCCAATTGGACAACAACAGCTCAAACAACTAGGCTGGGCCTATTAAAGCTGAGAGCATATCTCTTACTGTCCTTTAATAGCCAGAGCATTTGGTTTGAATTGATTTTTAAAAATCCGTGCATTTGATAGAAAGGACCTAGAGTCTCGCTTCTTTTTTGGACATGCTTACATATTTATGGTGGGCCGGATTAAAACATCTAAGGGGCCGGGTCCGGCCTGCAGGGCAATTTGTTTGACGTGCCTAAATTACTGTCTTCATCCTGGTTACCATTACCGATTTGTGGTGTACCACTACAAAGGCCCAAACGATACATACCCATTGAACTGCTCCGAAAGCCCCTGACTCTCCAGGAGACCTCGCCGTTGCCCTATAGCCACTTCGCATGCGTTGTTGTCCGAGTAGAGATTAATGGGGGAGTTATAGACGGACGGCTGCGGTACTGAGGGATGCGAGGAAGAGGCGGTTACTCTGGCCGGAGAGGACGAATTGGACGAGGAAGAGGACGGGGAGCTGATGGTGGAGCGAGAGGGACTGGTTTGTGGAGCCAGAGACACATCTGGGTGAATTGTAGACTTGATCGGGAAGGGAGGGTTTGGCGGTTGGGAGAGCGGTTGGGCCGGGGTGAATGCTGAGGACTCTGAAGGGATGAAGGCCACTTTGGGAGCGGCCGGGGCGGAGGACGGCACCGGCGAATCTCTGCCGCCCCCGAATGGCCGGGCTGTCTTGTTGTACGCAGGGGTGGTCTGGCTTGACGGCTTTGTGTGCGTGTTGTTCGGTGCCGTGTGGGTGATTGGGACAGGCTTGATGATTTCTTGGGAATCAACCTGCAACCAGGCGTGGAACACGGCATGCGGCACCCACAAAACACACAGAACACAACTCATGTGGTGCTTTAAAGTCAGATTCAGAAGACAACCATTATATAAAGTGTGATTATATTTAAAGGCAATTAATTGATAATTGTAAGCATGCCTGATCCCAAAGCATGCTAGGTGAGGATCAGGAGCCATATTTCAACCAATGAAATTGAAAAAAAAGCATATGATGTTGCCTTTAAATAAAATACATGCTTGTGACAACAACTCTGTGGTACATTTCCGCATGCAAAGCACACGAACCTTAACTCAGAAGGGCACTTTTTAGACAATATAAAGCAAAAACTATATTTGATCTTACCTGAGACCCTCCTCTGGCACCACTTGAGGCTCTGTAGACAAAACAATAAAACATTCATGACAATTTGGTATTTTATGTCAAGTGTCTGAAACTCATGAGAAAAAGTTACTGGACACCAGGGCAGACAACTCTGAAAAGTTGCCTGCCCCATTTTTCACAACTTGAAACACAAAAAGACGACTCATCGCAAAAAAAAAACCCCGTTGTTGCAAAGTGTTAAGGATTAAAGTTTATTATAAATCTATAATATGACATCGCTGTTTTCCATCCGCCATCATCTTCATTCATGCAATGTTTGCGTTACGTCGTCTGCTACAAGCCACATGAACTCCTCTTTCCACGATCCTTTTAATGTACGTTTACGTTTTGTAGCGTCATCCATTTTGTTAGCTTCTTTTGAATATTTCTTCTGGAGCTAAGGTTTTGGCTCGATTCCTAACCACTTATCGATTTTTCTTGTGTTCTCTGTGCGTCTACTTTGGAAAATGATATGCAAATGCACGACCTTATTACACTCGGGAAAGTCCGGAAGCTCGATGTTATTCGATGCAGGCTTCCAATCAGCTGCCGAGTATGCAAATTGCCGAACGAACCGAAATTCAGAAATTTCAAAACCGAATGAAGAAATCGGAATAAAGTAAACGTTTGATTTGGAAAAAAAAATCGGTATTTTGTTTTCTTTTCTTTCTCTTGAAAAAGTTGTCGGCCACCCGGTAGGAGACGTTTTGTAAAAGATGTTATTTCAGACACTGCTGTATTCATTAAGTCGTTTTCCTTTTTTTTTTTTTTTTTTTTGTAAAGTTGTTTGCTTTGACTTGAGAGCAAAATTTTAGATTAGAGTATTGTATGGTCGCAGTGTAGTAAGATTTTTGGCTTACTATATGAATATCAATAAGTCGGTAGATTAGAGGCGTCCAATTTTTTAAGCAGCTACCATATTGGATCACAAGTGTAAATGGAAGAACTACAAATGGTTTGGCGTACTTTACAAGTGCACATTGTGTTCCAAAGACTAGATACAGGAAAATATCGAGTGTATATTTTAAAACCGAAGTCCAAACAAGTAGATCAATTTGTACTCGCTTAAGAAGTCACCTGGTTCTAGGAAACATCTATATTCCCTTAGATTGGCGAGGATACGATCCCACAGGAGCAGCACAATGTTCATTGAATTGAAGTGGAAAAAAAACTTAAATCCTGGTACCAGAAATTTGCATTATGAATAATCCTCCAGACAGAAGAGCAGTTTCAGCGACAGACTGCTGTCACTGTCTTGTACTACGGACAGACTGAAGAGATCTTTTCTTCCTCATGCCATGAGGCTCTTTAACTCCACCCGGCGGAATAAAAGCCCACATTAAACCACACCACCTACATTGCATATTACCGAATTTTATTGCAATATGTATTCTGTGTAGCACTATTTAGATATTGTATGTAACACGCTACAGTGGGCATTTGCACGTCACACTGGGTATTTGTATATTGTATTCTTTTTGCTTTATTATTGTATTGTTCTCAGCTCAGGGATGCTGCTGGAAATGTGAATTTCCCTCCGGGGATGAATAAAGTATCTATTTATCTATCTATCTATCTATCTATTCCTAAAATAAATTGACAAATGTTCTGGAACCAGCATATGAAAACAAGGCAACAAAAAAAGGCGATTTCCCACACAAGTTACACTCAAATCCTCCTCCCACGTTGTTATATTGGGAAACCCCGTCAACAGTCCCGTGCATTTCCGTTACGGCGCCAGCTTATTAGCGAGGCACTGCCCTTGGGCCACATGTTGATGTCATTTGCGTGCGCACCTACACTTACTGTTTCCACTTAACGGTTAACAGAGACAAAGCTAACTTTCCAGAGAACTTGCGGAGGAGCGACACCACGCCTGAGCCAAAGAAAACAGCGAAGGGCGTTTAGATCAAATGGTGCATTCCGTTGGGAAGATGTGTGTGACATCAGTGGCCTGGGACGGGTGGTTTCAAACCCTATCTGGTTTTTCTCAGAGCAAACACTAGAAGAGGGGTGGTCCTGTGAATATGTGCTCAACTAAGCACTTTCTGTCTTTGGATTGACGGGTCGGACCCAATTGGAACAGGTATACACATGGACTTACACAACTTTGGGAATGAAGTCAAGTGTGTGTAAAATGGAAAATGTAGATCGTAGAAGATTGGACTGACACTATTATAAATGTTATAGTATATTAGGGACCTAATTAGACTTGTCATTGCTACTGACACCTATGATATGTCTTTTTTTCTAGTTAATAACTACCACAGCTGTGGTATGGAAGGCCCAGCAGCGACTCCACTTCCTGAGAGTGCTCAGGTAAAACAACAGAGGCTACTGGTGTCTTTCTACAGAGCCACAGTGGAGAACATACCGGCATACGCCATCATTGTGTGGTATGCTGGGAGCAGGGCAGCAGACAGGAGAACCTTGGGTGTTATCAGCACAGCCCAGAAAATCATGATATTCTCTCTGCCCAGTCTGAAGGACATTGCAGAGCCGGCAACATTATTAAGTACTCCTCCCGCCGCAGCCACCACATCTGTGACCGGCTGCCCAATGGCAGAAACAACACATCCCTTAAAACAAGCACCAACGGTCTCTGAGAGTTTCTTTTCAAGGGCCAATACTAATTCTAAAAGAAAACGTATGCTTTCTCAAAAAGCTCCAATAGGTTATCCAATGCGGGGAACAGATGTTAAGTGGTCCATATCAACCTTGTCTTTCCTGAAAACCAACTTTGTCATCCTGAAGGAAAGACTGGAAAGGTTATGCGAAGGAACCAGCCTTGAAAGGATAAGGCGGCATTTCCATCTTGTGGGTGTCTAGTCCAGAGCCAAAAGAAACAGTCTGGCATGTGGCATTTGGCCGAATGACAGCAAGGCGAGCGAAGGCGAGTTGATACTGGACTCATTTAAGCGGAATCTCATGCAGCTCTGACTCCAAAACATCTGCCATCATCAATTATGTTCCATTAACTGGCATATTTTCTCCAAGCAGGAGACACTGCTAGCATATCACACGACGTACTTGCATGCAGAACCGGAGAATTCACACGTCATGTCTCATGAGCAGCTTTTATGTTTTTCCAAATCATCTGCAAAATGAGATCCACCCTTTGGTATCATCTGTATTAAATGATAACATGACGGGAGACCTCCGTGTCAAATTGGATAAGGCCCAGATGGCAACGGCTCAAATATGCACCCTGCTCCGTTTTGCATGGTTGTCAAATACAATTATTTAATATTCCTGGAAATATTATGGCAAATGCGGTTAGGAAGATCCAAAGGGCTTCTGTGATTGTAAAGCATAGCAAAACCTTGAAAAGCTTTAGTTCATACAAATTATAGAATAGAGTTTTAGTCAATTATCCGATCAATGACAGGAGTAATAAATTGAACGACCAAGTTTTTAAATATTTGATTGTTGTGGCCCTCAATATTTAAAATATAAAGGTTAAAATTCAAAGAGATCTCTTATATCTCTTGTCATTTGTGTCCAGGGGTAGGCAAACTATGGCCCAGGTGCCACTTATAGGCATTTCTATAAAGCCCACCAAATGAAAATGGTTTCATGCAAAAAAAAAAACGCCTCTGAACTAGCTCTTTTGCATTATGACTTTTTAAATGGAATTTTTTAAATGTATTGCTTAAAAATGTGATGTAATAAATTACCGTAAATTCCGGACTATAAGCCGCTACTTTTTTCCCAAACTTTCAACCCTGCGGCTTATTCAGTGATGCGGCCAATTTATGTCATTTTTCTAAGAGCCGCCAGCGGCGCTCGAGTTCACATGACGCAGCTTACAAGCTAAACGCAATCGAGCAGTCCGTTAAAGAAGGAAACAGAGCTACTGCACGGAAACTTTACCTTGCGAGCGTATTGCTAGCGTGGTTATGATTAAGGGAGCGTGGAACATCGTCTATATGATAAAGTCTCTTGCCCATGCTGGGGAAGACGACTTTGATGACGTCGGTTATAAGGAGGAAGATGAGGACGGTTTACCGTGGTTTCTACAAGTATGGTGTGTTTTTTTTAACAGACCGGTTCACTGTGCTGCGAGCGTATTGCTAGTAGCGTTTTGCTACCCTTCACAGGCACGATTTGGGATGCAAGTTATAATATTATTATTAAAGCTTTGAAAACTCGCTCGGTGTACCGCCTTTCTTTGTAAATATGTGTAACCATGTATAATATGTATTTGCAACTGTATATTTTTGTAATGTATGTATTTGTATTTATTTTTGACACTTATTCTGATAAGTCTTGCACTGACCAATTAAAAAAAAGGGGGCGTAACAGACGCGGGGGATGATGGGAAGTTGGGACCGGTAAAGGTGAGTGTTTGTGGACACGGCAGACAATAGTGGATATGTATTTTTCCCAACCTTACCTTTGGTAATATACACTTTTTTTCCTCGGATTACTTTTAACGGACCCTGGACTCTGCAGTTTTTGAAACTGCATACTTTATACTCAGTTAAAATCGCGGGACTCAAAGTAGGGTTTGGGTTAATTTTGTGATCATGTCATATGTTTTAATGTGGGCGCATGCGGCTTATATGCAGGTGCGGCATATATGCAGGTGCGGCTTGTGTATGTACAAATGCGGCTATCCTCTTAAAATGTGGTGGGTGCGGCTTATAATCAGGTGCGCTCTATAGTCCGGAATTTACGGTACTTCAATTTTGAGTGTTTCAAAATCAATTGGATTGAATGGTCTTTTTAAAAAAGAACTATAAACTGAAATATAACATGAGAATGTAGCTGTCTGCGTGTCTTTTAAATGTAAATTTTTTAAAAATTGGATAGGCCTATGTTTTTGGCACTCTCTTGTGGCTCGCTAGCACTTTTTCAAAAACGGTTGATAATGGAAAATGATATGGTTTCTGTAAGGGGACAAACATGACACAAGAATTCTTAACATTTTTATAGATGTTTACAGTATATACTGTAAACACAGTATGTGTTTCCTTCCTTATAAGACTTATATAAAGCTTTTAATTTTTTTTGCGACTGCATCCATATTTTGAGGTTATTGTGGGTCTAATATCGCTCCTTTTACATTTTGGGTTACCAACCGCTGGCCTATGTTATCTTTTTTCCTCATGAATTGCCAATATATTGGTTAGGAGACTCGCGCATACAAAAAATCAGTAGTTTTTTTTATCCTCCTGGCCTGACCTGAACCCAATTCGGCTTGCAACTCAAAATTTTTGCCCTAACTGGTCTATACACAGTGCTCAAGAATATTAGTATCCGCGTGCCATGTCGCATATCACCTCCAAAAGCCCGAACGATAGTTGTGATTCGCATTGGAGGTCAAACCGGTTGACGAATAGGGTGAAAGGAGAGGTGGGAGTATCCTGTTACTGGTTGCACTGCCGCCAGTTCATTCTTTAAACCACTACACCGCATGCAGCAGAGGCAGCCAGGAGTCAGTGGGGGCTTCAGGAATCATTGGACCGTCATTTCCACCCCTCCCGGTTGTAACCATTGCCAAGCCTCCAAAGCATCGGCTGGTGTGGATGTAACACTACTTGTGGGACAGAATATTATAGAAAACAGAAAGGCGGTTTATGAATTCCAAATGAGGTGTGGACTTTCTGACTCTAGATCAGAAGTGGCTATGATTTCTATTGGAATGTCAGCGGTGCCTTTTTCAGTCTGTGTAAAATCACTCAATTCCTTGGACTGAAATGTAAAGGATTATGAAGTTCTTTCATGGTTGTGACCTAGCATCTGTTTTGATTATGTGAGTGAAAAAAAAATCAAAAAGGTTGAGGTCTGTTCCGAGATCAGCTACTTAAGATTCATTTGTACCTACTGGGAGTCAGAATGCGTTTTTGGAGTTTACGAACCATTGCTAATGCATAAGTTCTGTCGTGATTACATTTGTAAACAGTAAATAGGAATCCATAAATAATGACCTCATGGTGGGCCGTTTATAACCTTAAAACCATGTAAGCCTACCTGATTAAATCTATCAAAATATTTTACTGGTATCCATTTACGTAAATGGACAGACCAACCTGTTTGAAACCCACTGCCACCCATAGAGCAAGAACAGATCAAGCATTGCACGTTGGCTAGCTAGAAAGCTATGGAACACATGAACGATGTAAGCCAGGGGGTCAATGTTCCCTGTAATTTTCCTTACGGGTCTGAGCGTTCACACAAAGTCGGTGAGCAACGCTTGAAACAACAGTGAGCAACAGCAATCCCAAGTGTGGCAACTAAGTCATTATCAAACATGTCCAAAACTTGACATCACGTTATATTTTGCTGAGTTTCCGGCAATGCAAAATTATTTTTCTCTTTTGAATGAATTGACTCATGTATTATTGCAAAGCTTGTACGGCCTAAAAACGTCGTTTGTTCTTACAATTCTTTCACAAGATATCAATTTCTTTTTATTTCCTGATATATTTTGGCGCATAATATTAACATTTTGGGAGGCTTATTTAGTCGGTTGTAAGATACAGAACTGTACTTAATCACATTTTTTAGTGGAAGTACAATGTTGGTAACAAGATTCACTTGATATAATTGGAAATTATTTGAATGCAACACAAACTTTTTCTTCTTTTTTCCGTGTTTTTTTTCTACTTTTTTTAAAATTCCTTTAAAAAAAAATCTCATTGTGTTTATTTTTTCCGAGCTGTTACTTTTTTCTTTTTGTTCTCTATTTACTTTTTTCCTGCATTTCTTTCTTTTCTTTTTTCTGGCTTTTTTCTAAATTTTTCCTTCTTTTTTTTCTCTTCCTTTTGTTTCTTTTTTTTCTCAGCTTTTCACTACTTTTTCATTTTGGTATTTTTTTCTTTTTTGTTCTATCCCCCCTTCCTTTAAGTCATTTTGTGCATCATTTTACATAATATTTGGTCATGTTGGGATGAAAGAAGCAAAAACAACCTGAAGAGCCGTTTAGGACCCGAAAGAGCCGGTTCCTTTTAGTGAGCCGAGCCGAAGAAGCCAGTTCACGACAAACTCTAATAACTTTACTCAACTTCGTTCTACTTCGACTCGACTTCAAAATACCGCATTTAGGACACAACGTCGGGGGAACCCGTGTATTTTTACCTTCATGCACTGTAACTTTGACTTAAGTCGCTTTTTAATTAGTCATTTTGAGCCCTCATTTTTGTGCGCTGGCTAGATTTTCTTGTGCGCTGAATGTGCGAGCAGTGCGCAATCGCGCACGCGCGCAGCTTAGAGGGAACACTGCTATGGTAGGCCGTCGGATCAGACAAACGACACAGTGAAAGAATTAAAAGGTACACCTCCCATTTCGTTTAAAATATGATACGATTTGTCTTCATACTCGGTCCAACTATATCATTCATTTTGATGAGTGAAAGCTTAAGCGATGTCTTAAAATCAGAGTTCATTTGCTAAATTAGCGCCAATGTTTGCGCATGAGTGAGACCTAAAGGTTAAAGTTTAGTTGTCCTTGATTGGTTGCGCTGTTTGTCATTCAAGATTCAGATTCAGATTCAGATTCAGATTCAGATCTACTTTATTGTCATTCTAGTACACGTGTATACAGAACGAAATGTCGATGGATCTGACTCCCACAGTTTCCCTCAGTGTCCTTCAGTGTACAGATATAAATAAAGCTGTATTGTGTTATTTACCATAGTGCCGATAGTGCAAGAAGAGACGCTAACCAGATGTGCAAGATGGGCAGTCAGGTTAACAAGTCAGGTACACAGTACCATTATATTGTAAACAATAACACTGTAAGTAATAACACTGTAAGTAACAATAGTGCAGAGATCAAATGTGCAAGGAGTGGCAAGCTATAAAAAAAAAAAAAAAAAAAAAAAAAAAAACTGCCACTAGTGCAAAAGTCAAATTAGCAGCCGTTTAGATTTAAGTTAACTATATGTTAGATTGACCATTTAACAGTCTAATGGCCAGGGGGACTAGACTATTGCGGAGCCTGGTGGTCCTGCACCGCACACTGCAGTACCTCTTCCCAGAGGCTAGCAGAGTGAATAGTCCATGATGGGGGTGAGAGGGGTCCCCGGTAATGTTCTTAGCATGGGATAAGAAGTAACGGGATTGGCGATTGGCTGCCACTGTTGGTTGTGCTGCATTTAACGCTTCATTGATCAGCTGAATGTCAAATTTAGTCATCATATAACTGGCTACCCTGTTGGCTAATAATTAAAGGCTGATAATTTTTATATAATGACCTCAATAGTACTCTAACCTTAATCAAACAGTTGATAATGATTGACCTAATGAGCACCCCTGATATAAGCCATGTTATTTCATTTACCGTAAATTCCGGACTATAGAGCGCACCTGATTATAAGCCGCTCCCACCACAAATCAGGAGGAAAAACGATTTTGAACATACGCAAGCCGCACCTGTATATTAGCCGCATGCGCCCACATTGCAAAAAATGCAAAACAAACACAAAATTGACCTATACCCGACACAGTCCAAAAATCACAGCCGGCAAATTGAACGGAAAATGATACCGTACTTAACGTTTGATGCAGACCTGCAGAGTCCGGGTGCCCGTTGAAAGTAATCCAAGGAAAAAGTGCATATTTCCAAAGGTTAGGGTGGGAAAAATATATATCCACTATTGTCGGCCGCGTCCACAAACACGTCTCACCTTTACTCCACTTCCCGTCAGCCCGCGTTTGCCACGCCCCTTCTTTCTCATTTCTCATTTGCTCGTATAAAGCATATCAGAATAAGTTTCTAAAATAAATACATTACAAAAATATACAGTTGCAAATACATATTATACATGGTTACACATATTTACAAAGAAAGACGGTACACCGAGAGAGTTCTCAAAGCTTTAATAATAATATTATAACTTTCATCCCAAATCGTGCCTGTGAAGGGTAGCAAAACGCTACTAGCAACACGCTCGCAACGCAGTAAACAGCTGTGTTAAAAAAACATATCGTACTTCTAGTAATCACGGTAAACCGCCCTCATTCTCCTCCTTATTACTGTTGTCATCAAAGGCGTCTACCCCAGTATGGGAAAGAGACTGCGTCATGTAGACGTAGTCCCACGCTCATCTCATCTCATCTCATCAGCCGTACCGCCTATCCTCATTAGGGTCGCGGGGGGGGCTGGAGCCCATCCCAGCCATCTCCGGGCAGTGGGCAGGGGACACCCTGAACTGGTTGCCAGCCAATCGCAGGGCACACAGGGACAGACAACTCATTCGCTCATTCACACCTAGGGACAATTTGGACCGGCCAATTCACCTGAAATGCATGTCTTTGGAACGTGGGAGGAAACCGGAGTGCCCGGAGGAAACCCACGCAAGCACGGGGAGAACATACAAACTCCGCACAGGAAGTCTGGAGCTGGATTTGAACCCACGACAGGTTCCCATGATAGTCCCACGCTCCCTTAATCAATAACACCTAGCAACACGCTCACTAAGTAAAATTTACGTGCATATAATCCACCGGTCTAAATCTTACCTTTTGCACTCGAGCGCCGCTGGCGGCCGTTAGAAAAATTACACAAATTGGCCGCATCACTGAATAAGCCGCAGGGTTGACAGTTTGGGAAAAAAGTAGCGGCTTATAGTCCGGAATTTACGGTAACTGCTCACCTGTGTACACTTTTTCTAAACAGAATTTTATCTGAGGTTTCAACCTACGGAACAACATGCAAAATCAACCACTCTTTTCGCCTAATTGCTGGCTGGATTTAGTTTATCAGCTTTCAAATCAGACATTGAAGTTCCAATGTACTTGGAACAAGTGGTCGTATATCTGCTTTTTAGATCCGAATTATCCGTCCAAACCAGGTGCTGCCAAATACAACCCCTGGGGAGAGGTGTTTTATTACAGCGTGCCGCATAGCTCAATGACAATAAATAAACAGCAATTATCATTCTTTCTTAAGCCTACTTCCCACAGCTGCATTGTGTAACACTAGTGTTTGGCGCTGCTCTGGGGACACACCCTCCCCTCCTTAGTTAGTCACTCTGGCTTTAGAATAGCAGTGGCCACACTTTTTCTAATCGCCAGCTTTGTTGAAATTTTCATGCACTTTCTGTATCAAGTTGGTTGTATTCCATCCATCCATTATCTGCACCGCTTATTCTCGGTAGGGTCGCGGGCAGTGTTCGCACATTCTCAGCGCACAAGAAAATCTAGCCAGCGCACAAAAATGAGGGCTCAAAATTACTAATTAAGAAGCGACTTAAGTCAAAGTTACAGTGCATGAAGGTCAAAATACACGGGTTCCCCTGACGTTGTGTCCTAAATGCGGTATTTTGAAGTCGAGTCGAATTAGAACGAAGTTGAGTAAAGTTAGTAGAGTTTGTCGAGAACCGGCTTCTTCGGCTCGGCCCACTAAAAGGAACCGGCTCTTTCGGGTCCTAAACAGCTCTTCAGGTTGTTTTTGCTTCTTTCATCCCAACATGACCAATTATTATGTAAAATGATGCACAAAATGACTTAAAGGAAGGGGGGATAGAACAAAAAAGAAAAAAATACCAAAATGAAAAAGTAGTGAAAAGCTGAGAAAAAAAGAAACAAAAGGAAGAGAAAAAAAGAAAGAAAAATTTAGGAAAAAGCCAGAAAAAAGAAAAGAAAGAAATGTAGGAAAAAAGTAAATGGAGAGTAACAGCTCGGAAAAAATAAACACAATGAGATTTTTTTTAAAGGAATTTTTTAAAAAGTAGAAAAAAACACAGAAAAAAGAAGAAAATGTTTGTGTTGCATTCAAATAATTTCCAATTGTATCAAGTGAATCTTGTTGCCAACATTGTACTTCCACTCCAAAATGTGACTAAGTACAGCTCTGTATTTTGCAACCAACTCAATAAGCCCCCAAAAATGTTAATATTATGCGACAAAATATGTCAGGAAATAAAAAGAAATAGATATCTTGTGAAAGAATTGTAAGAACAAACGGCGTTTGTAGGCCATACAACCTTTGCAATAGTACATGAGTCAATTCATTCAAAAGAGAAAAATAATTTTGCATTGCCGGAAACTCAGCAAAATGTAACTTGATGTCAGGTTTTGGACATGTTTGATAATGAATTATCTTGCCAAACTTGGGATTATGGTTGCTCACTGTTGTTTCAAGCGTTGCTCACCGACTTTGTGTGAACGCTCAGACCCGTGGAAAATTACAGGAAACATTGGTCGCGGGGTCGCTGGAGCCCATCCCAGCTATCTTGGGACAGGGGACACCCTGAACTGGTTGCCAGCCAGACACAAGACAGACAGACAGACAAGTCACTCGCTCAGACACACCTAGGGACAATTCAAACCGGCCAATTAACCTGGACTGCATGTTTTTGGAATGTGGGAGGAAACCGGAGTACCCGGAGAAAACCCACACAAGCATGGGGAGAACATGCAAACTCCACACAGGAAGGTTTGATCTCATGACCTCCGAACTGTGCCACACACGCGCTAACCACTGCGCCGCCATGCTGCCCATGTTGGTTGTATTGCCATTTTTTTATTTATTTGCTGTCAAAAGTTTCAGGGAGCTATTCAAATTTTCATGTACCTTTATAACAGTTGCTGCTAATTGTATTTCCTGCATTGTGAGTTTTTGGTTTAAGTGACAGATAAATCATGTTAGTTGTCTTGAAATGTATTTACTTTAAAAGGTTTCAGACAGAGCAGCACGGCGGTGCAGTGGTTAGTGCGTGTTCAGCACAGGTCTTGGGAACCTCCAGTGTGGGTTCAAATCCAGCTACCAGACTTCCTGTGCGGAGTTTGTATGTTCTCCTCGTGCTTGCGTGGGTTTCCTCCGGGAACTCCGGTTTCCTCCCACATTCCAAAGACATGCATTTCAGGTGGATTGGCCGATCCAAATTGTCCCTAGGTGTGAATGAGCAAGCGAGTTGTCTGTCCCTGTGTGCCCTGCAACCTGGCTGGCCAGTTCAGGGTGTCCCCTGCCCACTGCCAGATGATTGCTGGGATGGGCTCCAGAACCCCCGCGACCCTACTGAGGATAAGCGGTGCAGCTAATGAGATGAGATGAGATGAGGTTTCAGACAGCTATTAAAGTTTTATTTGAATTTATAAAAAAAATCTCCGTTTCTTTTTGCATTATCCCTAATAAAAAAATTCTTCCAAAATCCAGAGTCCATGTCTGTTCAAAAGTGAATTCCATCAGCATCTACAAACCAGACAATATATGTAAACTGCTTAGTTTGTAGTCATGCGTTTTCATCTAAATAAAAATAACATATTTGCAATATAGAATTTGTGAAGTGCTTATGTTCTTAGGACAGTTGTGAAAATGGTGTCACAGTTGGTTTCCCCTCCCAAAACATTTCTTTTTTTTGTTAGGGTTCATTTATTTTAGGTAGTGGTGGTCACATGATATGTTTGGAAAGGGGCAAAGGTAAACAGAGCTTGAGGCTAACTTGTATCTCTTGGGACCAACAGCCTGTGACTGAAATTTACTCGTATAAATCATTTTTGACACTTGGTAAGAGGATTAACGGGAACCCAAGAGTCCGTACTGTGTGCCTAATGATCCTAAATGACATTCCGAAGACATAGATGGAGAAAGACGAACTTGACAGGACAAATGTAATGCTGCAAAATGAAAATAGCGTCTACCTAAAACAAAGGCAGTAGGTCAGGAGGTAGAGCGCTCGTCTTGGGATCGAGGGATCCCAGTTCGAATCCCGGTTCGTCCGTGTTACATGTCGAAGTGTCCTTGGGTAAGACACTGAACCCCAAATACCCCAAATAAGCTGGTTAGTGCCTTACATGGCTGCAAGACCGCTATTGGGAAATGTGGAGCACTTTGTAAAGCGCTTTGGGAAGGCATTGACTTGAAAAGCGCTATATAAATGCAGATCATTTCATTAAATATTCGGAGTTTGTCAACACAGTAGTTTGATGTTCTAAGCAATCATTGTTTGTACGAGATTACATGCAGCTGCCGCATTAAACTATTTTAAGAAAATGTTCCCATTAAGAAACAAGGCTCCTTTATAACTCCAACTGCGAGTGCTGACAGAACAACACGCCGTGCAAATTAACCTTGGATTCCTCCCTGTCGTCACCTTTTACAGCGTGATAGTTTGCGTGTCAGGATAATTGTTTGTTTGTCTTTCCATTTAGCAATGTTTTCCTGAAGTAAGTACAATCCATTACCAACGATGAGCTTTTAAATAAGCTTGTTTGTTAGGAAGTCTTAATTCGGAGCACAACACATTGTTAGAAAGGTGTCATTTTGAGAGGTTGTGGTAAAATCAAATCGCTACACTCAGAACCACACAATCAGAGGCTAACAAAGCTATGCCAATAATCTTTAAACAAAATGAGTTGTGGAAAATGGACTTTATATTTGTCTGTTCAGGAAAAATCTAAAGCCCATGTACCGGACCCAAACCAAGTTTCCCAGGATCCCGTCCAAAGCACTGATTTAAAACCAAAATATACTGAAGTAGCTCTGCATTTAGTACTGTTGAAAGCACAGATTAGCAAAAGCCAACATCGTTATCAGTGCTAACTTCTGATAAGGGACATCAGAATAGTGGTGGTTTCTGTTATTTGCGGCCACACAGGGCATGCAATGCATTCTAGAGAAAACTGGAGGCTCCATGTAATAGTTATCAGCTTACATGACAACTATCATTATTTGCAAGCCAAATTTTACATGGGCATCTCTCCTGCACTTTCAAAATATTACACTCTGCATTTTTTAGATTAGGTGCTTTATATCCAAAGGAAAAATTAAAATGATTACTGTTATTGACTACGTTTACGCGCAGACGATAGCCCGATTGGGATCACAAGTCGGATTTTTGAGCAATCCAAGTGAATCGTTTACATTTCTAAAGAAAAAGGAAAACCCCGTAAACATGGCATTTGAGAGTATTCCCATTACAAGGGCGAAGCAAGAGAGAAGAATAGAATAGTAATTAATAAATTATTCCTCCTCACTCCAAAAGTGAAATATGTTGGTGCCTACTGTGTTTTTGCATCGCATGTGTCTTGCTAAAAGTGGAGACTTACACTATATACGGATGGATACAGCGGTGACATACATTATATATAGATTGATACACATGTTGCATTTTTGCCATGGGGGCAGATAATAAAATGAAAATGTCCAGCAGAAATCAACCAATACACGAAAAAATCCCCTAAAAATGCGTATAAATGCACGATCAATCAGAAAATGAAAGCCCACATTTCAGTTTAAATTCTCACATTAGGATTAAGGTCTTAATCAGATATGCATGGCTTTACCTAATAGAAATACTGGCAATATTCAGTATCCAAACAAAATATCGCCTGCCTGCCTGTTGTTTTTTTATTTTATTCACTTTACTGAAAGCTGTATTTTCCCTTGACTTTGCAGTCAAAGGAGACAGAGAAAGGCCTCGCTAAGCACTTAAATTTTATTGAGGCACTAGATAAAAGCTGTAAATTCTTCATCTGTTGTGGGACTCACTCAAGCCTCTGGCAAATGGAAATTGTTTTGAACTAGTGTGAAGGCAAAGTATGTCTGCTGTTGGCAAAAACAAGCAGGCACTGTTTTTGTCAGTTTATAAATTAGCAGCACGAATGTGCAAAAATACAGTGAGGATTCGACGGGTGCGTTGATAGTCCAATTTTTTCTGGCTTTACTCGTCAGGTGGAACTGATAGGAGTTGCTTATGTGGTGTTTCACAGACGGTAAAATTTTAGTATATGCAAAGGAATTCCAGGTTTATTCCTTTTCCTGATGGAACGGCCAGAGGAAAGCTTCATACACTCAATGCGAACTTGACATAAAGCAAAGCTGAAGCCCAAGCTGATGACTTCAACAGATTTGGGTCTGTACATGAAGCCGACCACTAAGAGGCTGTCTACACTGCTAATTAAGAGTGTTAAAAAGCAGACATTTTAGTACCATGACGCTTTCTTTTGACATTAAGATAATATTATGCAGGCCTGTCCCTGGCTAGAACAGGAATTCCATACGTAAACCCGGTAAACTTGTATTTTTTGCATTCAAATTTTGACCTACCTCTGTAGATTTAGACTGAGATTGGCCAAGCAGGATTTAATCTTGTTCTGGGCTTCGAGGTGGCTCATACTGGCGGCAGACGTGCCATTTATGGAGAGGATGACGTCTCCGACGCTGATCTTGGCCTTAGCTGCCTTTCCTCCATCAGTCAGCTGCAAAGAAATATGCAAAGAAATAAAGACATTTGGAGTCAAATATGTCGTCATTTTTCGGAAGAGGACCTTACGTCGACTCGGCATAAACATAAAGAAAGTACCGTATTTTCCGCACTATAAGGCGCACCTAAAAGCCTTTATTATTTTTTTCAAAAACTGACCATGCGCCTTATAATTCAGTGCGCCTTATATATAGATCAATATTAAGTCGCAAAGTCTTGCAACTAAGGCAAGCAGCCGCCGACTAGATTTTCCCCCGAAGGCGAAGTCGTCCGCGGTGTATGCTGGGATACATATGTCGGCGTTTCATTTCCCAGCCAATGTGTCGATCATCATTTGAATCGATCACTATTGGCTAAAGTTATTCGGAGGTAAAGGAGGCGGATCCTTTTTATCATTTACAGGCTCGCATAGGCTAAAGGGGCAAAACAAAGCCTGCAATTGGCCGAAAAAAGATGAATGTGAATAGCAAGGTTGGTTGTCTACGGCATAGATAAAACATGTTTTACTATTCTGTATTTGTAAATATTTTACTCTCCTGGATTTACTACACTCACGGATATAAGAGGACCATGGTTGCACATTATTATTGAACGCAACGACTTCGGTGAGCTACTCCGGCTATACATTTTCCCAGTATCTTGTTTCAGAGTGATATCGATGTTTCTGTGATGGGTCTTTTTTAAATTAAACTCAATTCCAAGTGTTTATTGTCATATGCACAGTAAAGTTGCGAGCAAAAAAGAAAATAGAAACTAAGGAATGGTTGGCATTTCTTGAATCGTATAACTTTAACCTTTCGAATGATATTTGGAACGATGCATTTGAGTAACATCGCAGAGACACTGTTTCCGTATATGCCTGAGACACGTATTTGCTTCTTTGCAAGCTTTCGGAATGTTAAGGGGGTAATAAGTTGGACTGAACTATCTGACTGTTTTGTCGAAGTTCCCATTGTAGCGCCTTATAATCCGGTGCGCCTTATGTATGGAAGATATAGGACCAAAAACAATTTTTTTGGGGGTGCGCCCTATAACCCGGTGCGCCCTATAGTGCGGAAAATACGGTAGTCATCCTTAATGGAAAACTGATGATCAGGTATTTGTTGACTTTGATCTCAAGGGGGAAAAAACGTGTTTAAAAAACATGACGTTGAAGCTTTTGCATACCTGCAATCACATCGAATCATCACAATGAGAACTTACGCACAAGGCGTGGCAACGGAGCAGACTACGCGTCATTAATAACTCAACACACCTTGTTAGAAACCTGTACAGCCATGCAGGAGCAAAAAAGAACATCAAGTACTCATGAATTATTGTTTTTTAATCTCATGTGTTGCATCTTTCTAACCAGAAAGCCTGCAAAGATGAGAAGGCAATTGCCCAGGGTGTATTTATGTTAAGAGTCCAATTGCAGTCATCAGTTCTGAAGGTGGTGAAAAACAAACAAGTTTGGTGTAGAGGCGGTTGAGAGATTTGTAGCAAAAGTGGCACTTAAGTGTCATATTTGAAAAAAAGTGTCATTCAGCGAATACACAAAAGATCAGGAACATGGTCAAGTACCAAAATTGAGATTTTACTAGGCCCATCTACCCACCTGTCGAGATTAGGTTAACCCTGAACAGGCTGTCAGCCAATCACAAACATCAATTCACACTCACAATAACACCCTGTAACAATTTGGATTGTTCAATGTTTTTAGAATGTGGCAGGAATGCAGACTACCGGGAGAAAATCGACACAGGCACGGTAAGCTCCACACAGGAAAGCCGGCGCCAGGAATCAAACCCTTTGACCTCTGCACTGTGAGACGCTAACACGTCGCCCATTATGGCCCGACTCCTTTCCTGCAAACCTAAAAAAGCTAAACTGTTTTTTTTTTAAACCCAACTTCTTCCATTTAAAGACCTTGGATTCAGGATTAATAAATATGTATGCCAACAATTGTGTTGGTACACTAAATAAAAGACACGTAATCAGGGTTGGGAAGGGTTACTTTAACTGGATTACTTTCAATTACTTTTGGATTACTCCAATACCAAATATGCTAATAAAAGACAAAAGAAACTAAAGATGAATAAAATGACTCAATTTTGTGCAGGCTTGGAGAGTAACGGAATACATGGAACGGCAAAAACGATGTTGGCAAGCTAGAGAGAAACAGAAATCCCTGTACTACAAGTCCCACAGTGCTTTGCGACATGAAAATATCCTGGATGAGGGAAACTGCAGTGGTGCACAAGTAATCAGATTACTCGAATGCTTAAGACGCTGCCCTACTTAGGAATGAGATGAGGTTCCGGACGATCGTTTGTAAGTTGAATTATTTCGTAAGTTGCTTCAGTGCTATATTTTGTACGAGATGTATGTTTAAGGTCAGGGTTGGGTAGGGTTACTTTAACTGGATTACTTTCAATTACTTTTGGATTACTCCAATACCAAATATGCTAATAAAAGACAAAAGAAACTAAATAGGAATAAAATGACTCAATTTTGTGCAGGCTTGGAGAGTAACGGAATACATGGAACGGCAAAAACGATGTTGGCAAGCTGTTTGGATTTATTTTCATTTCGTTTCTGTCACCTTTTGTTAGTTTGGCCGGAGATCAAAGAGATCAAATCCAGGAGAGAAAGCTTACCACGTGTTGTGAGTCATCATTTTATTCATATTTAGTTTCTTTTGTCTTTTATTAGCATATTTGGTATTGGAGTAATCCAAAAGTAATTGAAAGTAATCCAGTTAAAGTAACCCTACCCAACCCTGAATGTGATCTATGAAGCACTCAAAGAAAACTGTAAATGTTTTTACCAGGTTTGCCAGTTGCGTTTGTCGGAAAAATAAAATGAAAACAATTAGGAAGATAAGGGGAAATTTCAACGATAATTAAAACATATTTGGGGAAAATGGAACAGCAGTTGTTTTTCCCTAGATATCACAAGCATTCGATTCCGTATGAACGCATTACACATGTTCCCTCTCTTCGTTGCACTTGGCTAACGTAAGTGTTCTTACTAGTGGAAAATAAGAAGACAAAGGGAGAAAAAGACAAAAACAATATGTCATTGTTTTGTACTTCATAACAGCCTAAATAGAGCAAAAGGAGCCGGAAGGAATGAGGAAGTGACAGAGTTGGATTGGAAGCCAAAATTGCAGGGACATTGACTCTTTTTTTTTTTTTTTTTTTGTATGCTTTTTGGGATTACTTGTTAGCCGCCAATGGGCAACGGAAGGCTTTTCAAGCTTAGCAGATGTCTCGGAAATAAGTGCTCGTCGCGAGGTGTTAAACAGTCTCAAGTACAATGTGTCAAACTGATTCAGCGTCCAAACTCACTTAGTGGCTTTTATACTGTCTGTCCTGACTCACTTATTGCAATAAATCGTCTTTTTTGTCCTATAGAGGAGAGTCTACAATCCCCTCAGACATACTGGCAGTGGCTACTACTTAATAAAACAGGAAACTTAAGGGAACGGAGGCAGAGAAAAAGCTGCTGACAGACCGTTGAATGCAGACGTTTGCATGGCTGGATTCTTTGTCTCAAATCCAAGCAATAGCGTGTTTGTGGGTCGTAAGGCTAATGAGGAGTGACAAAGAATTTTCTTCTTGTCGAGACCCGAGAAAAAACAACAATGTTGTAGTGCTATATATGGTAAATTACAAGCAAGGGCAAAAGGTGAGACGGACGTCTGCAAAAGACTCAAAATGTGAAGGATTTTATACACTGTTTTTTTAATGTGCAAGCTGTGGGGAACCGTTATTCTGACACATTATTTAGATGTTTCTCACAGAAGTACAAAACAAGTACCGTATTTTCCACACTATAAGGCGCACCGGGTTATAGGGCGCACCCCAAAAGAATAGTTTTTGGTCCTATATTTTCCATACATAAGGCGCACCGGATTATAAGGCGCTACAATGGGAACCTCGACAAAACAGTCAGATGGTTCAGTCCAACTGATTACCCCCTTAACATTCCCAAAGCTTGCAAAGAAGCAAATACGTTTCTCAGACATGTACGGAAACAGTGTCTGTACGATGTCACCAATCACTCAAATGCATCGTTCCAAATATCATTCGGAAGGTTAAAGTCTTGGGATTCAAGAAATGCCAAACATTTCTTAGTTTCTATTTTATTTTTTGCTGGCAACTGTGTGGACAGCAAAGTAAGAATTTTATTGTGCAGGGAAACGGGGTTCTTTACTGTGCATATGACAATAAACACTTTGAATTGAATTGAGTTTAAAAAAAGACTCATCACAGAAACATCAAGATCGTTCTAAAACAAGATACCGGGAAAATATAAAGCCGCATAGCTCACCTAAGTTCTCTTGCAGCCATCACGTTCAATAATGATACGTAACCATGGTCTTCTTACAACCGTGAGTGTAGTAAATCCAGGAGAGTCAAATATTTACAAATACAGAATAGTAAAAAATGTTTCCTCTATGCCGTAGTGCAACCCAACGTGTGATTCACATTCAGCTTTTTCGGCCACTTGCAGGCTTTGTTTCGCCCCTTTGGCCTATGCGAGCCTGTAAATGATAAAAAGGATCCGCCCCCTTTACCTCCGAATATCTTTAGCCAATAGTGACTGATTCAAATGATGATTGACACATTGGTTAGGAAATAAAACGCCGGTATATAAATCCCAGCATACACCGCGGACGACTTCGCCTTTTGGGGGGGAAATCTAGTCGGCGGCTGCTTGCCTTAGTTGCAAGACTTTGCCACTTAATATTGATCCATATATAAGGCGCACTGTATTATAAGGCGCATGGTCAGCTTTTGAAAAAAATAAAGGCTTTTAGGTGCGCCTTATAGTGCGGAAATTACGGTATTTGTTATTACAACATCCATTGCAGCCTGGTCATACTGGAAGGGGATGACCTCATGTGCGGTCCCTTCTCATGTGCGGAAAATACAGTAAGTGCTACCAGCACGTGACATTTAGAATTGAACGACGGACAAGAGGATGTTTTTCAATGGTTTCAATTAACATCAATTGATTCAAACATTTCTATTTCCAAAAGGTGATTTGACAGGCCTTGGAACAGAAAAAAAAGGATCACTTTAAGGGTCTAGATTTCAAGTTATGTCGGGTAACTAGCCAGAACACCTGCACGGCTTGTTAGTATTAAGAGTTGTATCATTGGCTTTTAATCAATTTCATGTCAAATGCTTATCATATTAGAGTATTTCGGGAACTTCTTCAAGCTTGTGTCTTGAGGGGTGCAAATGATAAAAAAAAACTATAATTTGGGTTGTTCAATGACGACTGGAAACATTGCTGGTGGCTACCAAAGGACCCCTGTAGTGTTGTCCGACATTCTCACACGCATGACATATTATCTGAGTTATTGCAGTGTTTTCTGTTTTACAGCAGTTAACTTGTGTCTACGCTGAAGTGACAAGGTATCAACAGCCGTCAATGGTCATTCATCATCACAGCTTAGACTGTGATTTATTTTTCTAAAATAAAACCAAAGCAGAGAACCCCCCCCCCCCCGATCGCACACCTCTTTTAGAATATTTTCCAGTTACCAAAAGCAAACAGATCAAAGGTGAACCAGTGTTCCAGAACAGACCCCTAGATGGTTTCCCTGAACTGCGTTACTACCAAACCTAAATGTTGGGTTCACAAAGGCTATTTAGAGGCTTTGTATTACTTTGGCCGAATGTTTTCAAACAACTGGAGTCTCTCCAAGAACTTATGGAAGGGATTCCAGCTGGATAACAGCCGCCACTGTGGTCCAATCCACACTTCTGACTCAATACTTGAATTCTACGCCATAAAAGTCTCATTTATCTACTTTAAATCCTCTTGCAAAGTAGTATAAATATTATTAAATTAGTACTTACAATGCACTTTGATGTATGCATATTTTCCCAGTTGTAATAAAGATAACGTACGGCTGTTTCTGCAAAAACAGCGGAGAGATCAAATAAACCCAGACAGATTAACAGCCTTCCTCCATGTGTCTTCAATTTACCTCCATGGAATACACTGATATAAGAACACAATAGATCTGTCCAGGCATTTACTTAGAAAAACTAAACAGAATGGTGAAAACACACAAATTACCCAAGATACTTTAAAACGCAAGGTCCTAGAATCTTCCCCCAGAGAAGTAACTGATCTGTACAGTATACCCCTGCCAAAATACAAATTTTCAATACCGGCGTAAGCAGATGAATGCTATCTTTACAATTCAAGATTCTTTCTCAAAGAAGATTCATTCTCAAAAACTGCTGTGAACATTGACAAATGTCACATCACACAGAGTGACTCAGTTAAAAATTTAGGTGTCATATTTGACCACAATCTGTCCTTGCAAACACATGTGAAGAAAATTACTAGAACCGCTTTCTTCCATCTTTGCAACATTGCTAAAATTCGTCCTATACTGTCTCAGTCGGATGCGGGGATTATAATTCACGCGTTTGTTACCTCCAGTCTCGATTACTGTAATGCACTACTCTCCGGTCTCCCGAAGTCCAGAATCAAGAGTCTTTAGCTGCTACAAAATATTGCATCTAGGCTTTTAACTAGGACAAAAAAGTCTGATCACATCACGCCGATTTTGGCTAACCTGCATTGGCTCCCTGTTAGCCTAAGATGTGATTTCAAGGTTCTCTTAGTATTATACAAAATCATACATCGACTTGCTCCCTCATATCTTTCAGATCTGATTTCCCCCTATGTTCCGGTCCAAAGCCTTTGTTCTGAGAGCGCCGGTCTTCTGGTGATCCCAAGAGCCAAGAAGTGTTCCGCTGGTTCGAGAGCGTTCTCCATCCGGGCACCGGTGCTGTAGAATGCTCTTCCCCCTGAGATCCGCTCTGCAACCTCAGTGGAAATGTTTAAATCTAAGCTTAAAACACACTTCTACTCTATAGCATATGAATAACCTATACTTTTCTTGGACATTATCTCTGTATTATTTGTGACTGCAACATCCATCCTTTGCTGTCTGGTAATCCTGAAAGGGGGATGCCACATGTGCGGTCCCTTCTCAAGGTTTCTTCATTTTCCTCATGTTGAGGTTTTTGAGTTTTTCCTTACCCTCATGTTGGTTCCAGATCTGGTAATGGTGTAATAAAAGTCTGAAAAAATAGTCTGTGTAATAACCTGTGAAGCCCTTTGAGACTCTTTGTGATTAAGGGCTATACAAATAAAAATGACTTGACCTGACTTTCACTAGATGGAAATAGGAGAGCGTGAAACATATAAACGAGCTTTTTTTTTTACAAGGACTTGTGCAACAGAAGCGCATCATCATTGGGAATGTTGCTAATCTTCCCCACTGTGGCACTTCCTGCCTCCCCGCTGGTGAAAGTACAGCTTGAGGAAGAAGGCCGCGGTCATCTCGCGGAGGAGAAGTCATGTAACAGGAAGTGCTTTGAGAATTGCGATACAGCCCCAGATGCATGTGGCGTCACGCCGACTGAGATGGATCGCCTTATATGGAAGAAGGCCCGCGTGCCTGACATAATGTCATCGCAACAGGAGTCAAAGCAGATTGATTCGTAGTCATTTCTGCAGACAAACTTTATTGTCTCTGTTTTAGTTCATGTGTAAATGTGTGTACAATAAGGTTACAATGTCCTTATGTCACAATGTTTTTACGTTAAAATGTGGAATAATATTATTTTTTTTAGTCCCTAGTTATAACATTTTCTCCACCATACAACATTACAGTATTTTGCTTGCCCAAAAACTTACAAAATTCTAATTTGATGGTGTTTGTGCGTAGGACTGTGCAAGTCACGACATATTTGTCAATGCCATAACAGATACTGGTCAACTATTGGTTTGCACCATGGCATCATGATGGCCCAATTCCCTCCCACAATGCCTTTCTCTTTATGTGTTCAGATCAGAATCATGTGTGCTTTACAACTACAGTGGAACCTCGGTTTTTGAATGGCTCTCAGTTCGAACAAATCGGAGTCCGACCAAAAATTTCGAGAAATTCTTGCTTCCCTGTTCGGTCAAAAAATCGGAGTTCGAACGCCGGTAATGCGTGAGTGCGTACGCTAGGATGCGATGCTGAGCGGCGTACGGGTGTAGATCGCTCTTTTCGTGACCAACTGTTATCGCGTGCGGACGTGCTTCGTTTTGCTTTCGCTTTTAATATAGGTCTACGATGTGTTTTAGCCCCTAATTATGCCTCCGAAGAAAGTCAGTGCAAGCAGCAGAGATGCTACAGGTGAAAAAAGAAAAGTAGTGCGTACAACTATTGCATTTAAGAAAAAAATAATAGCAAAATATGAAGGAGGTGTGCGAGTGTCTGATCTTGCCAGGGAATACGGCATGGCTAAAACTACGATCAGTACGATACTAAAGAATAAGGAGGCTGTGAAATCGAGTGATGTGGCTAAGGGAGTGAGTGCTATAAGCAAGCAACGGCCGCAAGTTTTGGAAGAGGTTGGAAAACTTTTGATGATTTTCTTCTCCCCACCGTCCACCTGCGCCTTCTGCTGACCACCACAAAGGTAAGAAATCCTATTCATAATTTTTCCCTTTATCCTTTTTTTTATTTTTACACGTTCATGTTAGCGTAATCTTTCGTACGGAAGATTACGCTAACGCGAACGTACGATTAGCCTGTGTTAGCTTTATGTTTACGTTAAACATTCAAGGTAAACATTCAGGGTGTTGGAACAGATTAAAACGATTTATATTATCTTTAATGGAAAAAATGATTTCGGTGATCGAACAAATCGGTTTTCGAACAGGGATTATGGTCGAGAACCGAGGTTCCACTGTAGTATGATACAATATTGTATTTCTTGTACTGTATTCATTAGCTAGATTAGCTGGAAACGGATGTCGTATCCTGAGATCTACAGTACTACAAATAAATACTTCATAGGAAATTACATTGAATTCCCACAGGAACAGTTTGATCTAAATCATTAATGTCACACAATTCCAACCATAATATACAGTTTATAAGCTCCAATGGTTTTTCACAAAGACTTTGATTTACTTTAATGAAAACGGGAACACAACAATACAGATGGCGCCAAAAAGATTGAAAATTTAAACATCCCAATTAAGAGCTCAGGAAGAGGTATTGACGCATGGTTGTCATGGTTTGAACTACAGCCTCTTATTAATTCTATGAGGCCCTCAGGAAAGCAGCGGTGCCTAGCCGACCTTAAACAGGAGCGCTTAGTCAAATTGCCATGACAACACAAACAAAACAACACAAAAGCTTGCGCGACCCTGCGCTCAGACACTGAATGCTCTGTAGTCCGGTCAGAAACAACCCAGAGGACATGAAAGGACTGGAGTACTTGAGCAGAACTCCATTGCCAAGACCAGACAATCTGAAAACCCCGTTTTCCCCTGGGCGCTTTTCATAACCTGATGTGAATTTGAGCTTATGTGACAGGAAGCCACTCGGGAAGTGAACGGAGATCACATACTGCCATAAGGACAAAAATGTTCGTTCATTTATCTTCTGGCAAGTCGGCCTATTGTTCTTGGCCAGTTGAGCAATAATAGTGATGGCTCATTGCTCTATAACCCCCCCTCCGCTGATGACAGACAATTCGTTCATCGCCCTGTAAAAATTAAGTGAGCTATTCTTAGACTGCCCGCTGTTGTTGTAAAGCTACATAAAGGTAATTAAAAAAAAACATTGACAACAAATTCTGATTCTGAATCATAAATTATTGTATTTGAGCATTCACTACTGTGAGCAACTGCTAACGTATTATAACATTCAGTATTGGATGCATTTCCGAGGAATTTTTGTTTAGCCTTACCATTAATTGAGTCTAATAATAGTACTACTGGCTGGAGAGGGATGGGTGCCACCTGGCTGTACTTGCCCAAGACACACCACACAAAATGGTGCCCCTACGACCCTAGAGGTAAAGGGATCCAACCAACCAACCGATAGTCTCATTTCATTAGCTGCACCGCTTATCCTCAGTAGGGTCGCGGGGGTGCTGGAGCCCATCCCAGCAATCATCGGGCAGTGGGCAGGGGACACCCTGAACTGGTTGCCAGCCAATCGCAGCCAACCGATAGTACTACAGGTAATCAGCCCAAGCATCTGGTGTGCATCCATGGCTCAAGTAGGGTGGTGCCTCAGCTACCGAACATGTCCGCCCTCGACCAACATGACCCTCCAACAAAATTTGAGAAATATTTGCCTTCACAACTAAAATTAAGCTTTTGTCCTTCCCGTGTCCTGCCAATACGGCTTTAGAACAGCCGAGCAAGGCCAAGTTTAGCTGAATAAATCACGGATATTGACTCTTTGGAACTGCTCTCACTATTTATGATCGTCTGAATAAGAAAAATGCTGGTACAAGAGGAAAGTTAAAAGTGATGAAAAGAGCTTTATTTTTAAAGTCGGTCGTAGCTAGTTTGAAATGTTTAAGCAGAGAACTAATGTCCGAAATTTCAGGAGTATGGCTCCACTTATAGGAACCGACCTATTTAGAAAATTGTGTTGCTTTTAAATGTTATTGCACTACTTTCCATTGCACTATTGTTACGATGCACAATTTTACATTGCACTATAATATATCTCATCTCATCTCATTAGCCGTACCGCTTATCCTCATTAGGGTCGCGGGGGGGCTGGAGCCCATCCCAGCCATCTCCGGGCAGTGGGCAGGGGACACCCTGAACTGGTTGCCAGCCAATCGCAGGGCACACAGGGACAGACAACTCATTCGCTCATTCACACCTAGGGACAATTTTGGACCGGCCAATTCACCTGAAATGCATGTTTTTGGAACGTGGGAGGAAACCGGAGTGCCCGGAGGAAACCCACGCAAGCACGGGGAGAACATACAAACTCCGCACAGGAAGTCTGGAGCTGGATTTGAACCCACGACAGGTTCCCATGACATGAACTGTGCCGCACAAGCGCTAACCACTGCGCCGCCGTGCTGCCCTCACTATAATATATGTATTATATAATTTTTTATTATGTATTTATCCTGGAGTGCCATGTCTAATCTTATTCCAAACAATGTTCACTATGTTATTTTTAATGACACTAAAGACAATTCAATTCAATCTGTTGTTGGTGTCTGGAAGAGTTAAGAAGACACACACACAAGGCTAGAGTGAGAAGTGATCAGAGAACATACAGAGCTGGTAACAATATGACAGAGAGCAGAAGGAAAAATGGTTGCTGGTGTGAGATTCCAGGGGAAAAAAAAGTACACGGACCTCACCATGCCGGTCACAGAGGAGGTTCAGTGACAGGACATTGAGGGACGGCAAATTTGTACAAAAAAGGCTACAGAAGAATATGTGATAGAGACTGCCCAGTACATTAAGCCCTAAAAATGTGTTCCTAAGCAATTGCGATGAGACCGCTTCTTTTGTTGGAGTAAAATGCTGGCCAATATAAAAAAGATTCTATCACAAGTCATTCCATATATGTAACGGGTGTAATAATAACTTGTTTTATTGAAATTCCTGCTGAAATATGCGTATAGTTTTTGGTAAGTGTCCCGCAATGATGAGTCCAACAGTCCCCCCTGCTGGTATGGGGTAGGGTTTGTTTTGGCTTTTGACATGTGACCGGAAGGCGGGGTTTTGTTGGCAGTCTACAGAGCGAGCTGCCAACGGTAAGACACATCTTTTGGTGCTCCACAAAAAAGTTAATTTTAAACATTATAACCAAAGCTAACAAATCTCTCAACATGCACAGTAATGTGATTGATGTTGTCAAGCTGTTTGGATTTATTTTTGTTTTGTTTCTGTTGTGCTAAAATGTTAATTCCCTTTGTAGATATCAAATAGATCAAAGCCAGCAGAGAAGCTAATGTTGTGACTCATTTCATCTGCAGAAACTGTAATAAAAACCTCATCATCCAGTCCATCGTGAATGTGGATCTTTGGTGGGACAGGTACACCGCGGTTACATTGGTGCCGGGACTCAGATTTATAAAATAGTACAGAAACTTGTTAGTATTACGGTATTTAAAATCATTTTAAATAAATTTATCAGGATGATACAGATCTAAATATTTGGAACAAAATGACTGGTTACAGACCAATTTTAAAGAAAAACTGTAGGATTTTCATGCCGTCCAGAACTGAGTAATGAATTTACCATTATTTCTAAGGGGAAAATTTAAATTCAGACCTTGAACAAATCAGACCTCCACCTGAGGCGGCACTGTATTATTAATGTTTCGTTAGTACAGTAAGGTGATTTTTTTTCCCAAATTCCAACAATACATTTTTGACTATTCTCAGTGGAAACAGAAATGTAAGTACCGTATTTTCTGCACTATAATGCGCACCTTATTTTTTTCAAAAGCTGACCATGCGCCTTATAATACAGTGCGCCTTATATATATATAGATCAATATTAAGTCGCAAAGTCTTGCAACTAAGGCAAGCAGCCGCCGACTAGATTTCCCCCCGAAGGCCAAGTCGTCCGCGGTGTATGCTGGGATTTATATGCCGGCGTTTCATTTCCTAACCAATGTGTCAATCATCATTTGAATCAGTCACTATTGGCTAAAGTTATTCGGAGGTAAAGGGGGCGGATCCTTTTTATCATTTACAGGCTCGCATAAGCTAAAAGGGCGAAACAAAACATGCAATTGGCCGAAAAAGATGACTGTGAATCACACGTTGGTTGGGTTGCACTACGGCAGAGAGAAAGCATTTTTTACTATTCTGTATTGGTAAATATTTGACTCTCCTGGATTTACTACACTCACGGTTGTAAGAAGACCATGGTTACGTATCATTATTGACCGTGATGGCTGCAAGAGAACTTAGGTGAGCTATGCGGCTTTATATTTTCCCGGTATCTTGTTTTAGAACGATCTTGATGTTTCTGTGATGAGTCTTTTTTTAAACTAAATTCAATTCAAAGTGTTTATTGTCATATGCACAGTAAAGAACCCCGTTTCCCTGCACAATAAAATTCTTACTTTGCTGTCCACACAGTTGCCAGCAAAAAATAAAATGGAAACTAAGAAATGTTTGGCATTTCTTGAATCCCAAGACTTTAACCTTCCGAATGATATTTGGATCGATGCATTTGAGTGATTGGTGACATCGTACAGACACTGTTTCCGTACATGTCTGAGACACGTATTTGCTTCTTTGCCATTGTAGCGCCTTATAATCCGGTGCGCCTTATGTATGGAAAATATAGGACCAAAAACTATTTTTTGGGGGTGCGCCCTATAACCCGGTGCGCCTTGTAGTGCGGAAAATACGGTACTCATATACCTCTATAATATAAGTGGAGTAGAAACAGACAGCAGCATGTATCACATAATCAGAGCTAATGAGGTTTATAATTCACCCATACATACGCCTCGGTTCTCAGCATCCTATTCAAAGCGCAAATGCACATATGTTTATAATAAATACTGACACTTTGGAACTGTCTCGTGATGACACTGCATTCAGTATTGCATACATGAGATTTGTTCATCCTTGAGGCTACATAGAAACAATTAGGTCGCTTGACATAATTCACCGTAAATAATCAAGAACTGGCATCATGTGGTGAATGACATCATAATTGTGAGGTAAAGCCAAAGAGGAATCAACCCAGCCTGGTCGAAAGTCTGTATTACAAGCCGAGTCTATTTTGCATCGCGGGTTCCTCATGAACCATGAAATATGCTTGTGGTCCTCACAATTTTCTTCCCTCTCATCAAATGCAGGAAGTAAATCAATGTTGCAATCAATGGCAGATGTTTCCATGTCAATTATAAACACACGTCCTGAAGACAAAGGTCAGCTGTTGAGCAAACAAACACCTTAAAGAATTTTGACGGATATCAAACTGTTTTTAGACAACGGGTTTTATGAAACAGTAAGGTATATTACATTTAGTTATTTGTATTTTTCTCAGTTACTCACGTTACAAAAGGCTCTGATGGAATATACTTGCTTTCATACTGTTTTTTATTCTCTGTTCTCTATTTTTCTACTCTTTTATATGAGTCTGTTTAAAAACACGCATACTTTCAGTCTTTATTTTGAAGGGTACAGGAAACTCATCATGGTATGTTTTTACAACTGCTTGACTTCTTCTAATAAAAAGAATCGCATCACAGGGCCACGGTGAGAAAGAGGAGTCATTCAGAGGAGTGGGTCCGTTTTTCTCCCAGGGGTAACTGGAGGCCTCCTGGAAATATCAAATCTGCATCTTCCCTGACTCTCATATCAGCCAGAGATTAATATCCCAAATTAATCTGACAGAAACATTTTCAGCCTTTGACTTTAAAAGAAGATCAGATAACTTGGTGCACATCACAGAGTCAAATTTCAACCTGTTTTCTATTGTTCAATAGTTTGAGAAGCCACGGTTCTAGGTCAAACTAAATCTTCTAAGCCAGGCATGTCCAAAGTCCGGCCCGGGGCCAATTACGGCCCATGATCAAAGCCTCTGGTAAAATTACTATGTGGCCCACCAGGAATGATGACCACAGTATAGAATAAATTTGTCCCCCCCCTCAAAAAAAAATCACCATTTGACAAGATTATGGCAGTAGCCCTTTGGACACCTTTCCATTGGCTTACTCTGAGAATTTTATCCTACCCCATTTCCCACATGGTAACTGTAAATAAAAAAAGGAAAGTTGAGTGTGAGGGCTGCTGCTTCCAGAAGTGAAAACTGGAGTATTTTTTCATGAGAACCCAGAACAGTAGTGTCTGCCTAATTTGCCAATGGACTGAAGCTGTTTTCAAGGAATATAATATCAAGAGGCACTCCTATACAAAACATGCTGACTACAAAAATCTAACTGGAAACGAATGCTGTGAAAAGGTAAAGCAAGACCAAATGAAAATGCTACAAAGGCCAGCTACGAAGTTGCAACGCCAAGCACTACAAACCTTTCACGAGGGTGGATTTGTTAAAGATTGGTCAGAGAATTCCAGGCTGAATAGTTGGCCCTCACACATTTTCATCTTACCAAATCCGGGCCGTTGTCTGTAAAGTTTGGACACCCCTGTTCTAAGGGCATGACAATCCTTGCAAGTGTAAGTTTTAAAATTTGTTTTAATTTTAATCCGCCGTCTCCCCCCTCTGCATCCACCAGTAAACTTTACTGTACCATCTTAAGTCAAGTCAAACAATTTTACCTTTACTTGGAGATGTATTTATGTTATTTAGAATAGAATAGAATAGAATAGAATAGAATATACGTTTATTGTCATTGTTACTACATGGGATATATTGTGACAACAAAATTGGACGTGGCACTCCAGTTCCACATTTTACAGTGAGGGTAAGAAAAACAAAGAGATAAAGGAACAAAGAAGATGTTTTAACTGTCTTTGTAGTATAGGCTTTGTTTTCCTCCGGAGGGGGGGTGTATGAGGGGGTGAGGGACAGACAGATGGGCGGATCCAACTAGATGTTTGATCTTACTGTACACACAGTCCAGTGTTTTTCCCTAATTGCTCAGTCCACGTGTTGAATGGATTATTTAATCATATGCATGTATATACATCGTTTTCCATCACGTTACGACATCCACCTCAGAACAGATTGCTAGTGTCATATGCTATGGGTCTACTGTAAAAGTTTTTATCTTCAGATTAGTGTAAAACATACCCAAAAAAGTTAGGGTATTTATAAAATAAAGAACCTAAATTTAAATGATCAGTTTTAAAGCCATACATCATGAAAGATATTCAGAAAAAAATGTCTCTCAGAATTGCTCTGTATTCTTGACTTTATGTCTGAGGTGGGTGTTGTATTTCAGATAAGAAAAACAAGCAGGGGGGAAGGCTCCTTCCTTGGAAAACGACAACAACCGGAAATGGGAGCCATAACTATTCACGGGGAGGAAAACATTCAAAAGAACAAGCATAGTTTTGAAGCTGTTGAACAAATCAACATGTAAGTACCGAAGGAGAAGACAAATAGACACCTGCTACAATCTGTTGCCAACTCAGACGGCATATATTATTTTTAACCCCTCTGGTAAAACATGAGGTAGTCAACCCCAATCAACATCACAGCGAGGAGTAGAGTTCCTAACAACTTGTAAAATTTTTATGAATCCTGCACATAAATTCATAGAGTCCTGCTCCATTAGGAATCCTGCACGGTTCAGTCGCAAACCCATCAATCGACACGTCTGTAAGTTTTCCTTTCTAATCACGTATCGATGACAAGAACGCTGCAACTCAAATATACGCGCCGGCGTGACAACATATTGCCACGCATTCCAAGTTTATCACAGTGGAGACATAAATAGACTACGCTCAAATTAAGTCGGCAGCTTTGTACTTGGTCAGATGGTGAGAGTTCCTCAAAAGAGGAGACATCTTCAAGTTGTAACAGATGCTGCAAGGAACAAATAAACACTTTGCGACCTTGGTTGTGACCAATGTTCCCTCTAATTTTCCAGGGGTCGGAGCATTCACACAAAGTCGGTGAGCAACGCTTGAAACAACAGTGAGCGACCATAATCCCAAGTGTGGCAAGATAATTCATTATCAAACATGTCCAAAACTTGATATCAAGTTACATTACAGTTTCCGGCAATGCAAAATGATTTTTCTCTTTTGAATGAATTGACTCATGTATTATTGCAAAGGTTGTACGGCCTACAAACGTCGTTTACAATTCTTTCACTATCCATTTCTTTTTATTTCCTGATATATTTTGTCGCATAATATTAACATTTTTGGGGGCTTATTGAGTCGGTTGTAAGATACAGAACTGTACTTAATCACATTTTTTAGTGGAGGTACAATGTTGGCAACAAGATTCACTTGATATCATTGAAAATTATTTGAATGCAACACAAACTTTTTTTTCCCGTGTTTTTTTTCTACTTTTTTTTTAATTCCTTTAAAATAAATCTCATTGTGTTTATTTTTTCCGAGCTGTTACTTTTTTTTGTTCTCTATTTACTTTTTTCCTACATTTCTTTCTTTTATTTTTTTCTGGCTTTTTTCAAAATTTTTCCTTCTTTTTTTCTCTTCCTTTTGTTTGTGCTTTTCTCAGCTTTTCACTACTTTTTCATTTTGGTATTTTTTTCTTTTTTGTTCTATTCCCCCCTTCCTTTAAGTCATGTTGTGCATCATTTTACATAATATTTGGTCATGTTGGGATGAAAGAAGCAAAAACCACCTGAAGAGCCGTTTAGGACCCGAAAGAGACAGTTCCTTATAGTGAGCCGAGACGAAGAAGCCGGTTCTCGACTAACTCGACTGACTTTACTTTTCAACTACGTTCGACATTGACTTCAAAATACTGCATTAAGGACACAACGTCAGGGGAACCCGTGTACTTTTACCTTCATGCACTGTAACATTGACTTAAGTCGCTTCTTAATTAGTAATTTTGAGCCCTAATTTTTGTGCGCTGGCTGGATTTTCTTGTGCGCTGAGCATGTGCGAGCAGTGCGCAATTGCGCACGCGCGCAGTTTAGAGGGAACACTGGTTGTGACACTGAGATTACAACTTCATAACAGGAAGAGGAAGACTAAATAACTCTGCTTATTCCACACGGCATGGATCGGATCTTCCTTTTACACTTGGAACAATCAAGTGTGTTGCACTTCAAGCCCTCACAACAGGGAAATAAACAGTATAACTATTTATAGGCTAGGCAGCGACCTCTCCCTTAATATTACTCTAAAATCATGTGGTCCCGACGGTCGAAATAGTTATTACTGAACCACAGCCTACTTTCTGAAGTTTCCATCAAATGGGAAATTTGAGAACTTTTAGATCCTCGAGTGGAGACCCAGTATTTATGCGTCGCAACATTTCCTTGCAGGCCAACCACCGGTGAGAGATCCTTCGTTAAAGATGATCAAAATTGCTTATTACAATCATTCATAGAACTACTTTAGTTAGAATATGCATTGAAAACGTTTTAGCATAGTCAGACAAGCCTGATAAAGTTGGATGCATTCAGCCATTAAACTAGCAATTCAATCTTTTGACATACAGTGGGACCTCGCTACTTTGCCGTTCCATGTTCACGGGTTCAGAGCTTCGCGGGTCTAAAAACTAATAATAATAAAATAAAATAATTTAAAAAAATGATATATATATATATATTTGCACGTCACACTGGGTATTTGTATATTGTATTCTTTTGGCTTTATTATTGTACTGTTCTCAGCTCAGGGATGCTGCTGGAAATGTGAATTTCCCTTCGGGAATGAATAAAGTATCTATCTATCTATCTATCTATCTATCTATCTGTCTCATCTCATCTCATCAGCTACACCGCTTATCCTCATTAGGGTCGCGGGGGGGGGCTGGGGCCCATCCCAGCCATCTCCGGGAAGTTGGCAGGGGACACCCTGAACTGGTTGCCAGCCAATTGCAGGGCACACAGGGACAGACAACTCATTCGCTCATTCACACCTAGGGACAATTTGGACCGGCCAATTCACCTGAAATGCATGTTTTTGGAACGTGGGAGGAAACCGGAGTGCCCGGAGGAAACCCACGCAAGCACGGGGAGAACATACAAACTCCGCACAGGAAGTCTGGAGCTGGATTTGAACCCACGACAGGTTCCCATATATATATATATATATATATATATATATATATACTGTATATATATATATAATTTTTTTTTAAGCATTTTTGAAGGGGCATCGCTACTCCGCAGATTTTCACTTTTCGCGGGTGGTTTTGGTCCCCATTAACCGGGTCTAAAAAAATAATAATTAAATAAAAAAATAAAAAAATAAAAAAAATTAAGCATTTTTGAAGGGACGTCGCTACTTCGCAGATTTTCACTTTTCGCGTGTGGTTTTGGTCCCCATTAACCGCGATAACCGAGGGATTACTGTATTCCACTTAAATCCAATTTAGGCTTTCAGATTTTTGTTGTCTATATTTTTGTTGAATGAAAATAAAGTCTGTGTATCTTTATGAACAATAAGAATAAAATAGGATTTAGGAGAATAACTGTCGTTAGCTGAGAAAAATGGAGAGTCAATAAAGCTGTTGTTCTCTACGTGTGCCTAAAACTTCACCACGTAATTAATGAGCAACTAAATGATTATCAAATCAATCGTTTTGTGAGCGTTTGGATTACAACTTCTTAAAAATCCTCAGAGTTTCAGGTTTTTAAAGGTAAATATTACCAGATTTCTTTCATCATCCATTATGAAAGCTTAATTATAGTTTGTGTTGAATCAAACTAAGACATTAAAATGTGTGACTCGATCTTTTAGCTGATTAATTCATCTAATTCTAATGTAGAACAAAACCTTTGGTCAAGTGTTTTGTTCTAAAATATGTAGGTTCAATGCTTGTATTGTATATGCTTTTAAAAGATGTAAACCCACCTTAGAAACAGTCAGCGGAACCCCAAAGTCCTTTCCTCCTTGTAGCCTGAAGCCCCATGGAGCCGAACCAGCAAGAGTGACACTGTAGTTGCTGCTCATGATTCACCTGAGACAATAAAAAAAATATATCTTAAGCATTTTCCTATGAAACATGGAAGGGTTAAGATTCCAACCGGGGTATATTTACAAGCAGGCAATAATCCAATTGGAAACAAACTATTGCCAGTATTTAGATTAAGTAAAGCTATGAAAACACTCAAATAAATCCAATTAGGGTATTTGTCCAACTGTGAGTATTCAGATTCCAATGGTTGGTCCGGTCCTTTCATATTTCAACGACTCGTGTGTGTACAGACACTCCCCTACTTACGGCCATTCGACTTACGTACAACGGTAGATACGCAAAAAATTTTCGGGAAGTCAAAAAATATCCGGACATTGCTGTAAGTTGGATTTTGTATTGTGTCCACCTTTTTCCGAGTACAGGACATTACTGTAGTTCTTATTACCGCTGTTACTGGCGTGTGGCTCTGTGAGCCCTCACCCAGCATCCACCCCAGAAGAAGAACTCCGCCTTCCTCTTCCTAGTTCGTGTGTAAACATTCTATACTGTATCTCCAGTGCGCCAAGAACTTTGACTATTATATTGTTTAATATCTCATGAATCCATTCAATATGGTTGGTGTAACGTGTAAAGAAAAGGCGAGGCCGTTTCTTTTTAAATGAAAGTGGAATAAGAAAGATTGATGCGGTTGAGAAAATGGTGGGAACTCTTTTTATCGGCCACTTTTTACCACGGAGTAGGCCCTCTTGAAGCGCATCTTCCAAAAGTAAGTTAAACTCAACTTTATTCATCTTGATAGAGCATATTATTTTATGAAAAGTCTATTTTTTAGTACAAAACAATACAGGTTTCTTATACAAGCCTCAAACATATTTATATAAACCTTAAACATACATCTCGTACAAAATATAGCACTGAAGCAACTTACGAAATAATTCAACTTACAAACGATCGTCCGGAACCTCATCTCATTCCTAAGTAGGGCAGCGTCTTAAGCATTCGAGTAATCTGATTACTTGTGCACCACTGCAGTGTCCCTTATCCGGTATATTTTTATGTCGCAAAGCACTGTGGGACTTGTAGTACAGGGATTTCTGTTTGTCTCTAGGCATTTAAACAATTCATTCGGATTTCTATTTGGATTATTACCTGCATGTAGACGTACCCAATGTCGTACACAAAAAAATAAAGTAAAAAAATCACGATTATATAAGTTTCATAATTTTTTGTAACTGCTCCGGAAACCTCAACCATATAACTGAAGGAAAGATTGTTTAGAGTATGTACCAACACATAAAACGGGCTAAAATGCAATCAACTATTGTGTGTATGATGGTCCGGAGAGTCAAGGGAAAGATTTGGGATGGCTTGCCAATGTTATCCTTAACCTCCGACAGAGTGGGAGACTTTTTGGCTTCAATCTACTCTGTGGTCTAGACCATATCCTGATGGGTCTGTATCCATAGAACACATTTCTTTAGCTTTTGTAAGCTTAAAAATTCTAGAGCGGATTCAAGACACACCCTGGGCGAATCAAGACCTGCCTTGTGCTCACGTACGGCTCAATGTGAACTCTATGAGAGATTTAATTTCATCCCCTCCTATTCAAAAGAAAAAAAAATGAATGGGGTAGCGCCAAATATAAGACACATGTGCACCTTTAGATATTTCATGCCTGATTAAATTTCACCAGTCCAAGCGCCATGAATTCCTCCTGAAAACTGTGAGCAATGAGACAAGGTTAAGTGCTGTCACACGTTCATCAATAAAATGCTCAGGAGTGGGAAAAAATTGCTTTGTCATAGTTACAAGTTTTTAATAAGTCAGGGTGTGACCTCTAGATAGATAGATAGATACTTTATTCATCCCCGAAGGGAAATTCACATTTCCAGCAGCATCCCTGAGCTGAGAACAATACAATAATAAAGCAAAAAGAATACAATATACAAATACCCAGTGTGATGTGCAAATGCCCACTGTAGCGTGTTGTATAGAGTATTTAAATAGTGCTACATAAAATACACACTGCAATAAAAGTATGGTAATATGCAATGTAGGCGGTGTGGTTTAATGTGGGCTTTTACTCTGCCGGGTAGAGTTAAAGAGCCTCATGGCATGAGGAAGAAAATATCTCTTCAGTCTGTCCGTAGTACAAGACAGTGACAGCAGTCTGTCGCTGAAACTGCTCTTCTGTCTGGAGATAATGCTGTGTAGTGGATGCGATGGATTGTCCACGATTGACCGCAGCTTTTCCAGTGCCCGTCTCTCATCTACTGTTGTTAGGCTGTCCAGCTCTTTGCCCACAACAGAGCTCGCTTTCCTAGCCAGTTTATTGAGACGAGAGGCATCCTTCTTCTTGACGCTGCCTCCACAACACGCTGCCGCATAGAAGAGGGCGCTTGCCACAACTGTCTCATAGAATATTTTCAGGAGCTTTTTGCAGATGTTGAAGGAGGCCAGCCTTCTGAGGAAGTAAAGTCGGCTTTGCCCTTTCCTACATAGAGCTTCTGTGTTGGCAGTCCAGTCCAGTTTGTTGTCCAGCTGCACACCCAGGTATTTGTAGGTCTGGACAAATATGACAGAGTCCAGCTGAGAGTCGGTTTGCAATCTACCCAGGGCATAATTTAACACAAACAACAGCGCAAGTGGAATAAAAGGAACTGTGACCTTCCCGACAGGAAGGGTGGAAGCTGACATGAAAACTTGACATCAAGAGCAGAGTCATTAGCGTGATACATCACAAACACGACACGGCAAAGAGTGATTGCGTTGGGAAAGGGGAATGCGGGGTCAGCTTTTCGACCGGCAAACAAGGAAAACGATTGAGAATCGGATTCCTCTGATCCTGCCAAATGTCTCACACATTTGTAACCTAAAGCTTTGGCGAGGACTAAGACATGAATACTTTTGCCTTGACAATCTCTGAAGAATGTCACATTGAAGTTTAAAGCACTTCCCTCTGGACCATCTGTTTTTTGGACTGAAGGTCTTTTAAAGTAGCCGAAGGGGGCAAAGGGTACAAGAAATGGAAACGTCTGAAAACGAGGACGTCAACAGTAGAGGTCGACCGATTATCGGTCGGGCTGATAATAAGCACCACTATTTGGGAATTTGATGGATATTCTTATCAGCATTTTTATTTACTCAACGAGCCAATTGTTTAGGCTCAGATGCAGCAGAGCCTTTCTCTCCGGCTCTTTTCCCACCCCCTGTCTTGGACGAGACCTAGCCCGCGCCTTCTGAATAAATAAGCGACCGGGGATGCATACACTGAAGGAGGAACTCGTGAGTCCCCACATGCCTTTGAATCAAAACCGATGATAATATTGAGATCTTGTGTCTATTGTGTCCAACATTAAGAGAAAGCATAAAAAGGGAAGTTAACTTGTTTTAGGGAAGCACGTTTAGGTGGAGACTGCTGTATTAGCTCTTATCATAACATTAGTTTGTCAATCAAGCGTGTGTTTTTGTGATTGAGAGAGAGCATAAAAAGCATGCTAAAGTGGAAGGCTGAATGATTAGCGCCCTTACCATAATTTCACTTCATCAATCTGGCTCTAAAACAGGAGTGGCCACACTTTTCGATGCACATTTCTTTTTAAGTCAATTTAAGTGATGTTGGTTGTATTATCAATTTCACCTTTTTATTGTTAAAAAAAAAATCAGGGAGCTATCTGAGTTTTTATGTGCATTTATAAAAGTTTGTGCCAAGCCTTATTGTCTTCCCTGCACTGTTTTTGGTTTAAGTATAAGATTAGTAGTCATTTTGTGAGGAAATTCTAATTTATTTACTGTAAAATTTTTCAGAGAGCCATTAAGTTTTTATTTCAATTTAGGACAAACTCTGTTTTTTACATGATTGAAATTTTCTTATGCCAATTTTTAAGATATTACAGCAAATGAATATCGTCTCCAAATATTGGTTATCATCTTCCTCTTAATTGGTATCGGCCCGAAAAATCATTATCGCTGAATCCTTAGTAAACACCAATCTTTATAGGTTAAAACCTCACCTTAATCAGGGTTCCTACAGCTTAAGGCAAGTTGAATTCAATACTTTTTAAGACTTTTTAATGCATTTTGAAACCAAATTTAAGACAAAGTCAACAAAAAACACATTAGACACAAATAAAACTAACAAAAAAAAACAAATGTCTTGCATACAATGCATCATGCCTCGTACACATTACTTGGCACGGCTTTTAGCCATGGCGAAAAACGTTAATCGGATAGCCATTTTTCATTAAATTGACACTTTCCCCATGGTCTAAAGTAAATGTCTCTGAAATCACATCACCGTTTTGATAGTTCATTTATTGTTGTTTCGAAATTTTGCAAGTTGTAAGTAATTTGATGAATTATTAAAAAAGACAATTAAAAAATGTTACTAAATCGTTTTAGTTCAAACCCATATAAATCTTAAAACTTTTAAAATCTGCCAATCAAGGCCTTATTTTAGAATACTGAATACAATGCCTTTTTAGACTTTTCAAGGATCCGCAGAAACCCTTTTAATACTTAACATAGCTTACCTTACCTAGTTCCATTTAGGTAGGCCTCAAGACTGTGACAGGCATTTTGTTTGAAAAGTATCAAAACACTTGTTTAAAAGACATCCATCCATCCATTATCTGCACCGCTTATCCTCAGTAGGGTCGCGGGGGTGCTGGAGCCCATCCCAGCTATCTTCGGGCAGTGGGCAGGGGACACCCTGAACTGGTTGCCAGCCAGTCGCAGGGCACACGGAGACAGACAACTCACTCGCTCATTCACACCTAGGGACAATTTGGACCGTCCATTTAACCTGACATGCATGTTTTTGTAATGTGGGAGGAGACCGAGTGCCCGGAGGAAACCCACGCAAGCATGGGGAGAACATGCAAACTCCACACAGGGGGTTCGAACTCACGACCTCAGAACTGTGCCGCACATGCGCTAACCACTGCCCGCCGTGCTGCTTGTTTAAAAGACATGTACATGTTAATTCAGAGGTTTAAAGTCCTATCTATAACTCAAAACAACGTAGAATTATTCAAATGCGACCATCATTAACTAAAATTGAAAGCTAGCTTAAATGTCATACCCATAATTTGGGAATTCTCCACATTGCTATCTCTGATGAGTTAGTGGGGCCAAACGCCAAAACATGGGAATTTCCATCATTGTGTGTGAAGTCTGATGACTTGTTGTAAAACAGGAAACTATTACCGAAACGCTACAAGATTTCCCATTCAGCTCTCCATTAGGAGCCACAACCTCCCTCTGTTGTCACGTTTGAAACATTAGACCAGTGGTGCGCAAACAACAGCCCATAAGCTAGCCACAGCCCAGATCCATTGAACAATACCAGAGAGTAGTTTGACACACATTTTTTTTACCATAAAAAATACTCAACCCTGGCCTGGGTGCATGTTTTTGACAGTAACAGGATTCGATCCCAGGTTGCAGCAGTAAAAAGCTCCTGAAAATATTCTACGAGACAGTTGTGGCAAGCGCCCTCTTCTATGCGGCAGCCTGTTGGGGAGGCAGCGTCATGATGAACATGCCTCTCGTCTCAACAAACTGGCGAGGAAAGCGAGCTCTGTTGTGGGCACAGAGCTCGACAGCCTGACAACAGTAGATGAGAGACGGGCACTGGAAAAGCTGCGGTCAATCATGGACAATTCATCACATCCACAACACAGCATTATATCCAGACAGAAGAGCAGCTTCAGCGACAGACTGCTGTCACTGTCTTGTACCACGGACAGACTGAAGAAATATTTTCTTCCTCATGCCATGAGGCTCTTTAACTCCACCCGACAGAGTAAAGGCCCACATTAAACCACACCGCCTACATTGCATATTACCGTACTTTTATTGCAGTGTGTAATTTATGTAGCACTATTTAAATACTCTATACAACACGCTACAGTGGGTTTTAAAACGTCACATTGGGTATTAGTATATTGGATTCCTTTTGCTTATTATTGTATTGTTCTCAGCGAAGGGATGCTGCTGGAAATGTGAATTTCCCTGCGGGGATGAATAAAGTATCTATCTATCTATCTAAGAACGCGGAACTCTTACCACTAGACCGCCAGTCATTGAAACATGTGAAACGTTCATGCTAAATTAGCACTCGTCTTTGGTACCGAGACTAAAAATATTGTGATTGTAAGATAGAATCTACTGCTGTGTTACAAATCATGTATACAATAGAGTGGTCTGACAACTAAGCTGAACTTGGAGCTGTTAAGAAAATTAATGGTACAACAGAAAGTTTACATCGCATGGACTTTCTTTCCCGTGAAGAACCCACAGAGTGTTATTTGGTATTTAGTTCATAAATAGTGTTATTTATTTTCAGACTTTTGTTCTGTGAAGAATCCAGAGAGGGTTATTTGGTTATTATTTATTTGAATAATAGTGTTATTGCTTATTTACAATATGTCAAGACCAGAACGGAGGCAGGACCCACTTGCGTTTTGTTTCTCACAAGTTTTATTAGACGAAAGGGAAAGGGTTGTGCCCACGATCCGGAGATTGCTAGACGCGGGAAGCAGGTCGCTCTGAACGCGGAAGTGGATCTTCCGTGTCGAGCGATGGCGGTGTCGGGAACGGAAAAACGGGTCAGTAGCCGGGACAGGGGAGCAAAAACGTGGTCGGGTCGGAAGCGAGTCGGAAGCCAGAACGGGAGAGTAGACGTGGTCAAGATCAAAAACGGGTCGAAGCCGGGGGACAGACGGGAGCAAAAAACAGGTGGGAGTCAGGGTTGAAAAAGGCTTGCCTAGTGTTAACTGAGGTTCGCAGACGGACTGACAACAGGTGACAGAAAAGAATGGGTTTAAATAGTGACAGGGAGCCAATCAGAGTCCGAGGCAGTTGGTGCCAAAGGAGCGGGCACAGGTATATCACATCGGTAATCATGACACAATACATTTTTACATTTAGGCACTCCTGCAATCATCAAACTTTGTTATGTTACAAAATGACCCTGGCCCCTCATCAAAGAAAGGAAAGGTTATGTGGCCCTAACAGGAAAAGGTTTGGGGACCCCTGCATTAGACTGTAATAAAAAAAAGTCTAGTGCAGGGGTCCCATGGGCAGCACGGCGGCGCAGTGGTTAGCGCGTGTGTGGCACAGTTTCAAGGTCTTGGGAACCTCCTGTGTGGGTTCAAATCCAGCTACCAACCTTCCTGTGCGGAGTTTGTATGTTCTCCCCGTGCTTGCGTGGGTTTCCTCCGGGCACTCCGGTTTCCTCCCACATTCCAAAGGCATGCATTTCAGGTGAATTGGCCGGTCCAAATTGTCCCTAGGTGTGAATGAGTGAGCGAGTTGTCTGTCCCTGTGTGTCCTGCGATTGGCTGGCAACCAGTTCAGGGTGTCCCCTGCCCACTGCCCGAAGATAGCTGGGATGGGCTCCAGCACCTCCGCGACCCTACTGAGGATAAGCGGTGCAGCTAATGAGAGAGAGAGAGAGAGAGAAAAAGTTCCATATCTTGACGATCACACAAATACATTCCAAATGAACGTTAATGAATACTGCATAACTATGTGAGTTATTCTAATCATCATCCTGCGATAATTGCATTTTTACAGCCCGTAGGGGTTATAAAGCACTTGATAAGAACTGAAATTGCAGATCTCACCGAGAGAACCCACGTATTTTTCCATTTGCTCCCTGATATGGAAAAGACAAACACTACACTCATGGCACCGCCTGCTTTGCAACCAGCATGGATGTCGTGCACAGACATGAGCAGCCACACCTTCTCAATTTTGACGATAGACGGCAGAGTTAAGTGCGGCGGGCGCATTCAACAAGTGCGAACAATGGGCCAAGAGAGTTCCAGTTCACTTTTCCTGGCCATGCTCCACTTCAGCCTTACCTTGTGGAACGGCACTTTACTGCACTTCTGTATTCCAGCACCGAAATAAAACCGAGATTCAAACCATCCCTTCTGCGTTATTCTTAAACAGATTGAAGAAATGTCAATAATAGATGTGAAAGCATAAGTTCCCTCCTTTTTAACTGATTAAAGTAGCATCAGCCAAAGTGTTTTGGGGGGGGACTTACATCTACCACGTGCTTAGTTTAAATGAAGGCAAGAATCTGATTGGAAACAGACTATTGCCTGTATTCAGTTTACCTTAAGCAATGTACCGTATTTTCCACTATAAGGCGCACATAAAATCTGATTTTTTTTTTTAAAGCTGACTATGCGCCTTATAATCCGGTGCGCCTTATATATGGATCAATATTGAATTACAAGGTCTCGCAACTTACGGTAAGCAGCCACCGACTCCATTTTACGCGTAGAAGAAGAAGTGCGCTGTGCATACTGGGAAATATTAAACAACGATTCTCTTTTATTTGCGCGTTTGTATAAAGACCTTGAAATGGCTCCTAATAAGAGACACGCTTACAACGCTGAGTTTAAACTCAAGGCGATCAGTCACGCAGTAGAACACGGGAATAGAGCAGCAGCGAGAGAGTTCAACATTAATGAATTGATGGCCAAGTAAGGAAGACTAAACAAAGTTTCCGTGGCAATAAAGTGAGATGTCCACAGTTAGAGGACACACTTGAACAGTGGGTTGTTGAACAAAGAGCAGCAAGTAGAAGTGTCAGTACAATAACTATTCGAATGAAGGCAACAGCGCTGGCACGGGAACTTAACATTAAAGAATTCAGAGGCGGTCCTACTTGGTGTGTGTTTACGTTTTCTATTTTACAGTTATTATGTTATTGCTTTATTGTTATTGTTTTGCACTTGTTGTTTTTGCACATTACGAGTGTCACTATATTGCGATTGCACTAACGTTTAATTTACCATAACAGTATCAGACGTTTTTTTGCGTGTTGACTAAATGGAGGAAAAGTAAAATGTTATGCCTTGCTGTTGTTCAAAGATGTTAAAGATGTGTCACGAAAATGCTTTACCTCAGAGAAAATAATAAAACGGTTGTTTATTTGTTTTTGGGAGTGAATGGAGTTGAGGAAAGCTTGTTTGTTATCCATCAATAAAGTTTGACTGACCTATCTGACTGTTTTGTTGACATTTCCTTTAGCGCGGCACCATCTAACGGTTGCATGACGTAACTACATCCTCTACTGTAGCCAAGTCAAGTTAAGTCACATTTATTTATATAGCTCTTAATCACAAAAAGGCTCAAAGGACTGCACAGGATTACAATTACAAAATTGCACAATTACCTGATCTTAAACCAGCATGCACCTATAGCGCCTTATAATGGGGTGCGCCTTATGTATGGAAAAAGTTTAAAAATATATCATTAATTGAAGCTGCGCCTTATAACACGGTGCGCCTTATAGTGCGGAAAATACGGTAAACGTGGCAATAATCCGATTAAGGTCCCGCTGCAAGTATTCCGATTGCAATGGTTGGGTAAATCGTTTTATTTTCTGATTACTCGTGCGTTTGGCACATGGAGGAAACAAGCATGTCATTGAATTTGGTGATTGGCATGAATTAAATCATCCTTTATTTAATGTCAAACGTTAAATGTGGAAATGGGATTTACTCAGGTAAGAATGTTGCTCTTGCTTTGCCATTGTAGTCAAAGCACTCACAAATGCATGTATAAGGGGTTATTTGTTTGTCTCTAGGCATGTAAATGATTTATTCCAATTCCTCCAAAAATCCGACTTCAGTCAGACTATTGCAGTCAGGACCAGAACGGAGACCCACTTGCGTGTGTTTCTCTTAGTTTTATTGGGAAGAAGGGAAAGGATAGTACAAAGGATCCGTAGATCGCTGGTTGCGGGAGCAGGTTGCTCAGACGCGGAAGTTGTATCCCCGTGGCAAGCGATGGCGGTGTCGAGAGCGGAAAAAAACAGATCAGTAGCCGGGACGGGGGAGCAAAATCGTAGTCGAGATCAGAAAAGGGGTCGGAGTCGGGAAACAGACGGGAATCAGAAGAACGAGAGAGTCAGGGTCAAAAAGCTTGCCTAGCGTAAGCTGAGGTTCGCAGACGGACTGACAATCGGTGACAGGGGTATAAAAAGTGACAGGTAGCCAATCAGCGTCCGAGGCAGTTGGCGCCGATGGAGCAGGCTCAGGTGCCTGGCATCAGTAATCAAGACAATTGCCTGCATTTAAACATATCGTAGTCAACTAAGTACTTTGGCGCAACAATCTCACAATGTCTCCCGCTAATTTATCTTAGTAACTGAAAAAATTGAAAGTTTTGCAATTAAGTTTTATCATGATCCTGTTACCAACTCAGTTTGGTAGAAAATTGCTGGAAGCAATTCTCAAGTCACTGGCAAACCAGAATGGTCTTTTTCTGAGCCTCAGTAGTGTATATATTTTTAAACCTTAAATGCCTTTATGACTGTAATAAACCCAAAGTCTACAAGCTTTGGAGCGGTTTAATAAGGCCACAAAAAAATCCCTGACATCACTCAGGCGATATTGTTGTTTGTACGCTTGCCGCACACTTAACGCACTCAATCAATTCAAATTGAGTGCAATAGCTTTGAATGTAAATACCATTCACAGCCTTGACTTTAACGTCCTTTTATACTGCGTGTGTTAGATTTACAGCTGTGTTAAGCCAAGTAGTTCAGAAAGTATTGATTAAAGAAAAAAAACGACTCAGTGAGTTTCAGTGAATGATCTCATGCACATTCCAAGAGACGTCAGGTGGCAATAGTTGGTTACATCATGTCCTCACAAAGTTCAATTCACATTCCATTTACCACTGTGTGACGCTACGGGTTTAAACAGAACGAGTATTACAATTCTAACCATTGATCGACGTCCCAACTCATGTTCCCTGTAATTTTCCAGGGGTCTCAGCGTTCACACAAAGTGGGTGAGCAACGCTTGAAACAACAGTGAGCAACCATAATCCCAAGTGTGGCAAGATAATTCATTATCAAACATGTCTAAAACTTGACATCACGTTACATTTTGCTGAGTTTCCGGCAATGCAAAATTATTTTTCTCTTTTGAATGAATTGACTCATGTACTATTGCAAAGGTTGTACGGCCTACAAACGTCGTTTGTTCTTACAATTCTTTCACAAGATATCCATTTCTTTTTATTTCCTGATATATTTTGTCGCATAATATTAACATTTTTGGGGCCTTATTTAGTCAGTTGTAAGATACAGAACTGTACTTAATCACATTTTTGAGTGGAAGTACAAGGTTGGCAACGAGATTCACTTGATATAATTAGAAATTATTTGAATGCAACACAAACTTTTCTTCTTTTTTCCGTGTTTTTTTTCGACTTTTTTGTAAATTCCTTTAAAAAAAATCTCATTGTGTTTCTTTTTTCCGAGCTGTTACTTTTTTCTTTTTGTTCTGTATTTACTTTTTTCGTACATTTCTTTCTTTTCTTTTTTTCTGGCTTTTTTCTAATTTTTTCCTTCTTTTTTCTCTTCCCTTTGTTTCTTTTTTTCTTTTCACTACTTTTTCATTTTGGTATTTTTTTCTTTTTGTTCTATTCCCCCCTTCCTTTAAGTCATTTTATGCATAATTTTACATAATATTTGGTCATGTTGGGATTAAAGGAGCAAAATCAACCTGAAAAGCCGCTTAGGACCCGAAAGAGTCGGTTCCTTTTAGTGAGCCGAGCCGAAGAAGCCGGTTCTCGACAAACTCTACTAACTTTACTCAACTTTGTTCTACTTCGACTCGACTTCAAAATACCGCATTTAGGACACAACGTCAGGGGAACCCGTGTATTTTTACCTTCATGCATTGCAACTTTGACTTAAGTCGCTTCTTAATTAGTAATTTTGAGCCCTCATTTTTGTGCGCAGGCTAGATTTTCTTGTGCGCGCAGCTTAGAGGGAACACTGGTCCCAACCCTGTTAGACTACAAACCGTCGTCATCCGACCATTTTTGGCAGACGTGCGGGTTGTTTATTACCACCAGTTCTCCTGTTGTTGGTAGGACAACATGTTCTGACTTGAATTTATTAAACAGCTTTTGTAAACATTCTGATAAGACTGATGTATTGAAGCCAGATTCTCAGATTCAGCATACTCCTGCCAAAATTCCATAGAGTCAAATCTCAGCTCCATCATTGTGGAACACGGCAGAAGGACAACTGACTCTGAGGCTGGCTCTAATCAGAATCGTGCAAGAGACATAACACACAAAGGGGGATTTTCTAATAGATTGGAATTACTTTTTAAAATCTGCCAAAGGGAGTGCAGTATACAAACACGTATTGGCTAGGTGTGTCAATACCGGCTTGACGTCATCTAAAGAGACATGACGTACAGAAAAACAATGACTCAGACGCTAGAGCGGGTCATGTAGTATCCTGACGGTTCTCAGTTCAAATATTGCCTTTTCAAAATCATGTGTTTTTGTACCCTTTGGCATTGGCCATGCCTCTGTCATTTTGCCCCCGGCACATATAAAGTTTACCTTCACCAGCGTGGGAATATGTACCGTAAATTCCGGACTATAAGCCGCTACTTTTTTCCCAAACGTTCAACCCTGCGGCTTATTCAGTGATGCGGCCAATATATGTAATTTTTCTAACAGCCGCCAGCGGCGCTCGAGTTCAAGGCACATGACGCAGCTTACAAGCTAAACGCAATCGAACAGTCCGATAAAGAAGGAAACAGAGCTACTGCACTCATTCTACCTTGCGAGCGTGGTTTTAGCATGTTTTGAATAAGGGAGCGTGGGACGACGTCTATATGACAAAGTCTCTTTCCCATACTAAAGGAGGACGACTTTGATGACGGCAGTTAAAGGGAGGAAGATGAGAACGGCTTACCGTGATTTCTACATGTACGGTACATTTTTTTAACAGACCCGTTATCTGTATTGCGAGCGTGTTGTTAGTAGCGTTTTGCTACCCTTCACAGAAAAGGTTTCGGATGAAAGTTATAATATTATTATTAAAGCTTTGAAAACTCTATTGTTACTATTTTAGAGACTTATTGTGATATGTTTTCTACGAGCGAATCAAAAAGAAGGGGCGGAGCAAACGCGGGCTGACGGGAAGTGTGGTAAAGCTGGGTTAAATATCTTTGTTGTTGCAGCGCACAATAGTGGATACCAGTATATATTTTTCCCACCCTTAACTTTGGAAATATACATTTTTTTCATTGGATTATTTTCAACGGGACCCGGACTTTAAAGGTCTGCATTAAATTCTAATTACAGGTATCATTTTTCGTTTATGATGCCAATTGTAGTGATTGAATTGTATACTATATTTACAGTTACGATCGCGGCACCTAGTCAAATTTGGGACAAGCTTTTGACTTGGCTACACGTTTTAATGTGGACGCATGCGGCTTATATACAGGTGCAGCATGTGTAAGGTCAAAACCAATGATGCCCGTGAAATGTATTGCATGCGGCCTATAATCAGGTGCGCTCTATAGCCTGGATTTTACGGTATTACATCATCCCCTGATCTAAAACCTACATGAGGGCAAGGAAAAACTCAAAAGCCTCAACATGAGGAAAATGAAGAAACCTTGAGAAGGGACCGCACATGAGGTCATCCCCCTTCCATGATGACCAGGCTGCAATGGATGTTGCAATAACAAATAATACAGATGTTGTCAACAAAGAATATAGGTTATTCATATGCTATAGAGTAGAAGTGTGTTTTAAGCTTAACTATGGATAAAATATTTAAAAGTATCAAAGAATATTATCGGAACTGTGTCTGTTATTCAGAAGTAGAAATATGTTTAAAGCTGGCATTTGAGGTTGATCTGTGCAAGTGTAAAATAATGTGTGACACTTTTTTTTCTCCATGCTGTTTATTCTTGGGCAAGGTAATTAAAATTAGGCTTTGATTGCATGCCAGTCTTTTAGATAGATAGATAGATAGATAGATAGATAGATAGATAGATAGATAGATAGATAGATAGATAGATAGATAGATAGATAGATAGATAGATAGATAGATAGATAGATAGATAGATAGATAGATAGATAGATAGATAGATAGATAGATAGATAGATAGATAGATACTTTATTCAAAGAATTGTCTTTATTGTTATTGATTACAACGTAGCGTACGTTGATTAACCAATGACACTACTGGATAAACATGTAATAATAGACTTGAGAGAGAAAAAAAATATGAAAATTGAATATTAAATAAAGGCAATATTTACAAGGTAGTGCTTGTATGCTGGCCTCTGGTTGTAATTGCATTATAAAATAGTCCAATGAAAATAATGAAATTTTATTTTGCAGCAATATTGTGGAAAAACTAAAAATAATGAATAAGATATGAATACAATTTTTCTATACATAAGAAAGATGTACTTTCAGTTTTGTATGCTTGTTGAATGCTCTTCTCCTTGAAATTCGATCTGCAACCTCAGTGGAACTCTTTAAATCTAGGCTTAAAACACACTTCTATTCTATAGCATATGAATAACCTATATTTTATGTTGACAATATCCGTGTATTATTTGTTATTGCAACATCCATTGCAGCCTGGTCATCCTGGAAGAGGGATGACCTCATGTGCGGTCCCTTCTCAAGGTTTCCTCATTTTCCTCATGTTGAGGTTTTTGAGTTTTTCCTTGCCCTCATGTAGGTTTTAGATCAGGGGATGGTGTCATATAGTCTGTAGTTTGCAATAATCTGGTCTGCGCAGCCCTTTGAGACTCTTTATGATTAAGGGCTATACAAATAAACATGACTTGATTTAACTTGGGAAGTGATGGCTGTGGGAAAGGAACTGTCTCAGACTCTGTTAAAGGATCTAAGGCGCTTTTTCCCTTGTGTAAACATTGACAAATGATTTACATGTCACTTCCAACGCACATTGAAATTCGCAAATAATCATATTCATATGAATGGACTACACTGCATGGGAAAGGGGGCCTTAACCTAGTAGCTCAAATATGACTCATCCATCCATCCATCCATCCATTCATCCATTATCAGCACCGCTTATCCTCAGTAGGTTCGCGGGGGTGCTGGAGCCCATCCCAGCTATCATCGGGCAGTGGGAAGGGGACACGATGAATTGGTTGCCAGTTCACAGAGACAGACGACTCACTCGTTCACACCTAGGGACAATTTGGACGTCTGTTTAACAATTGTGAGAGGCGGGACTGTTGTCATGGTAACCAGTTTGTGGTATAATAGAATAGAATAGAATAGAATATACCTTTATTGTCATTGTTAGTAAATGGGTTAACATATTGTGATGACGAAATTGGGCATGACATTCCAGTTTCACACATTCACAGTGAGGTAAAAAGCCAAGAAGATAAAGGAACAGAGAAGATAAGGTTATAAAACAAGGAGGATAAGGCTATAGTTATGATTTACATGATATTTACACAAGAAATGTCGGCATGTAGGATGTTACATATAGCATATAAAATAAGTGCTTTGGTGCCGTTTTGGGACATCACAATGACTAGGACATTGTCTTGTTTGTATTAGTATCCATCCATCCATTATCTGCACCGCTTATCCTCAGTAGGGTCACGGGGGTGCTGGAGCCCATCCCACCTATCATCGGGCAGTGGGCAGGGGACACGATGAACTTGTTGCCAGACACTCGCAGGGCACACAGGGACAGACAACTCACTCGCTCAGTCACACCTAGGGAGATTTCGGTTAGGCCAATCAACCTGACATGCATGTTTTTGGAACGTAGGAGGAAACCGGAGTGGAGGAAAACCTACGCAAGCACGGAGAGAACATGCAAACTCCACACACATATAAAATGCAATTTGGAATATAAATGTGTATAACAAGAACAGTGATATATTCAAAATCGAATTAAAATAGAATACATTATATGTACTTGTAAAGAACCAGACACGTTTAGCCGCACCCTGCTTATTAGAGTCATGAGACAAAGTCATAATTGGGTTTCTGTTTACTTCTCTATATTAGGATTTGCTTAACCCAGTTTTTTTTTTTTTATTACAAAACAAACAATCATAAAATAACTTTATCCTAATGTCACATAAAAATCGTTTACAGATGTCTATCGACTTACCCATGTTAATAAAAGTCATTCAAAGTCGTGGAGGTGAAACTCAAGTGTACGAAATAAAGCGACACCAGCCAACATCCGTCCCCGGGATCGAAGCGTCGACCTCGGCTTACCTTTGCCTTGCGAAGCCGCTCTCTGCCGGTGCTCGAGACGGGGAAGGGAGACGCGTCCCGGTCGGTCGCTCGCTGGGTTCTGAACCTGGAGGGCAACGGACTACACTGGCTGAGGCGAACCGGGACTTCCGCGTGTAAGTCTGACGGTGGGAGGGAGAAGGCAACCACCGGGGCGGGGACGGGAAGGAGATATTGCTGCCCTCCGGCGACAGAAGGAGGCGGGCTGGGGTTTGTTTGACTAACGTGAGTCGCCCCGAGGAATATTTATCTATATATTTTAACATTTTGTGTTTTTATTACCGTATGATTATTTGACAGTGGGCCGACTCCATAAAGAGAGTTGACACTTCTAAAAACGAAAGCTAACTATTATTAAGCTAATGCTAACCGTTACTATTTGACATGTAGGGTTACTTTAACTTGATTACTTTCAATTACTTTTGGATTACTCCAATACCAAATATGCTAATAAAAGACAAAATAAACTAAATAGGAATAAAATGATGGCTCACAACGCGTGGTAAGCTTTATCTCCTGGCTTTGATCTCCGGCAAAACTAACATAAAATGCGACAGAAACAAAATGAAAATAAATCCAAACAGCTTGCCGACATCATTTTTGCCGTTCCGTGTATTCGTTACTCCCCAAGCCTGCACAAAATGTAGTCATTTTATTCATATTTAGTTTAATTCATAATATAATGCATCAAAGCAAGTGAGCCGGCTCTCTTTAATGAGTTGAGCCGAAAAAGCCGGTTCTCTAAAAAGAGACGTACTTCCTTTCACTACATCAAACCGCTCGCTTCGTTTGCAACGAAAACAACTATACCGAGATAGAGGCTTCCGCGGCGAACTCGTTTGACTTGATTGATTTGCCGTTTCGTGATAGTCGGTGTATACCGGATGGTACCCATAATTGACAAATTTGCGTTTTTCCGTACAGATTTTCTCGTACATCGTACGCGTCTTAAAATGCATAATAAACGTACTTTGTATGGCAAAAACGTACAGGTTGACAAGGTATGCAACTCCATAAAAAAGTTAACACTTCTTCTCAAAACTAAAGCTAACTATTTCAAAGCTAATGCTAACCGTCTCTATTTGACATAATATGAACCCCATGTGTAAGTTAACAGCCAAACAGCTAACATAAGAGTTTAGTTATCAGTATTTTGTCTGGTTTATTAATTTCTATCATTTTATAACATAATTGTAAAACTCATTTGACACAGGGCTCGTAAATAATGGCATAAAAAGTGTGTCTTAGCTAGTGCACTGGGTGTTTTTCGGAGGGTCACAATGTCAAGAACCGGAACAGGTTCAGGACCCAAATGCGTGACGTTTCTCACACAAGCCTTTTAGTGTACGGGAAAATGGGGACGGGGAGTCATGCACGTTAGGCAGAAGTCTCGCGTGGAATGATAGGAAGCCAGAAGCCGACGATACCGATACCAATTGCCCGAGCAGATATTGGACGGATGGCGTCGATACAGGACGGGACAGGCAGGATTGATATCAAAACAGGATATCGAAATTAAACAGGACAAACTAGACGGGAACGAAACTGGAAACCGATATTAAACAACGGGACAGACAGAATTGATATCAAAACAGGATATACAAATTAACTTCTTGATAATATTGAAATTCTAAATTAAAAGATACTTTGTTTGTACTCATTCCCACAATATTTTTCTACTCATTTATTTATTGATGAAGGTATTACGTCCAACTTAAATTGACCATCTTTGATTTTATACTTACAACTGTTCACACAATTGTGAGTTTACACAACTTGCCATGGCAAACTTAAAAGCATGAAAAAAAATCCCAGGTTCAATTAAACTATTTGATTGTGCTATTGAAATGTTTACATTTTTAAAACCAAGATTTCACATAATAATTGATGAGTAATACCTTGCAATACACTTAAAACATATTATGTACTCAGAAGGGAAGTGTCACATTTGATTCTCCTTTACAAAAAAAACTGTGTACTGTATATAAATGCCATGGCTTAGGTACGCCCTCTAGCGGCCATCCGAAAGATGTGCATGCAGAATGTGCCCCAAAAGCCTGCAGGAAAAAATCTCATCTCATCAGCTGTACCGCTTATCCTTATTAAGGTCGCGGGGGGGCTGGAGCCCATCCCAACCATCTCCGGGCAGTGGGCAGGGGACACCCTTAACTGGTTGCCAGCCAATCACAGGGCACACGGGGACAGACAACTCACTCGCTCAGTCACACCAAGGGACAATTTGGACCGGCCAATTCACCTGAAATGCATGTCTTTGGAACGTGGGAGGAAACCGGAGTGCCCGGAGGAAACCCACGCAGGCACGGGGAGAACATACAAACTCCGCACAGTAAGGTAGCTGGATTTGAACCCACGCAGGAGGTTCTGACGACCTCAGAACTGTGCCGCTAACCACTGCGCCGCCATGCTGCCGCAGGAAAAACTGTGATTACTTATAGAATACTGTACAGTATATCCATTCCGAGAGCCTTCTATCAGAACTTAAAATGACACAGAGAATTTAGGAAATATATATTTTTTTAAAAGGAAAAAGGTTTGTATTCATATATGCTGCTCTTCCGATTGGATTTACTTCAAATTTTAGGCTTAACAACACATTACTGTCTGCCGCTGCGATGTCAGAGTTCCCACAGGAACCAAATTATTGATATGACGGGTTAAATTCAGCTGCTTTTGGATACATGTGAGTCATGTCAATTTATGGTAATAATCTGATGGCAGGCTCAGCTAGCTGCAAATTCCCCAAGTGCAAAGCTATCAGACCGCTGAAGCGCAGCAGATCCTTATGCTTCTCGGCCAAAGTACAAAAAAATAACAACAGACATCTCTTAAGTTAAATTTTAAAAGGACAGGAACAATACCTAATGGAAATTGTCGAAGATGCAATGATTGTAAAAAGCTGACGATGAATGGAGTCACTCGTTCAACAAATTCACATGATCCTGCTGATATCGCTCTCACGAGTCTTCTTCCTTTCAGCTTCAGTTCATACATCCATCCGTTATCTGCACCGCTTATCCTCAGTAGGGTCACGGGGGTGCTGGAGCCCATCCCAGCTATCTTCGGGCAGTGGGCAGGGGACACCCTGAACTGGTTGCCAGCCAGTTGCACCGACAACTCACTCGCTCATTCACACCTAGGGACAATTTGGACCGGCCAATTTACCTGAAATGCATGTTTTTGCGAATGTGGGAGGAAAGCGGAGTGCCCGGAGGAAACCCACGCAAGCGCGGGGAGAACATGCAAACTCCACACAGGGGGTTCGATCTCATGACCTCAGAACAGTGCTGCACACGCGCTAACCACTGCGCCGACGTGCTGCCCTTCAGTCCATACAAAATAATCATAAAAATGGATCGATTGCTTCAATACATGAGTGTATCTTGAAGTTTTTATTTGACTTTTGAAACAATTGCACAAAGAATATGTCAATAGCAGGTCAAATGTGCTCCCGCAGAAAGTAATTCAGTAAATGTTGCGATTACCAGTCAACGATGCATTTATTTGCCACTTTGCTCACTATTGGGGACATGTCATTATACTGATTCGAATATATTTAATGACCTTATGTGGTCGCCTGTTTGTAGAGCGATAAAAATACTCTGGAGAATAAAGAAACCACATTTCCTCATACAAAGATCGAAGGTTTTGTATACATGATTATTCAATACAATTTAATTTTAATAACTAAATTATGTAGGTCTGGTGCAGAAGAAGTCTAATCTTGAGCAGTAAAAGTACAGTATTCCCTCACCATTTTGCAGTTCTACCTGCACATTCTCTGTGGATATTTTTCAATAGTTTCTCGGATAAATACGCACTTAACGGAATCATGGCATCACTTTTCAAGCGCCTTTATACCCAAACCAATCGAAGAACTCCCGTCTGTTTCCCAGGCACTGATTAGAGAAACGTCACTCAGCAAATCAACAAAGTATTGTGCTTGTTAGTTCCAAAGGTGTGCATTGTTAACAATGTTGCGCTGGCACGAGCCTTTCCAGAAGCATGGACTTACACTATATGTGGACGGATGCAACTGGCATTTTCACCGTGGGGGCAGAAAATAAAACGGAACTATCCCAGAGAAATCAACCAATACACACAAGGCTTTCTCGGCGATCAATCCGGAGTTTGGGGGGGGGAGTGACATCATGCTCGTACCTGAGGCTTTTTCTTTGTTTCCTTTTAAAATTGTAGCATAAAAATAGTGAAAGTAAGAAGATCCCTTCTTCTACTACAGTTCAAAACACTAAACCCAAACCCCAAGAAAAATGAAAATAGAAGAGTTTATTTGAGTGCGTGTAATAATTGCACATACTTGCACGTGCATCATGAATGAGCTGACAGAAGCTGCAGTGATGACACAAGCCAGGAGATGGCATCCACAAGTAAAAACAATTCAAAATTCCGTCTAGCTCCTTTAATAACGGAACGGATTAATCCCAAAAATCGAGGGAATACTCTAGTTAAATGTCTATTCTTGTGGATTATTTGAAGTGCGAATGCGTATTAACTTGGTTTAATACCTTTTGGAAGCGGATTCCCAACCAATCGGAAAATGTTGCTCCTGTTACATCATCGTGACCCAAATCTGTCAGTCAAGAGTGAATAACCGTGCTGAGTGAATCGATTAGTTGGCACTCGCTATTTGAGGAAATGTAGTATTCCACGTTAAATTAAATCACTTAATTGACTTCTTAAACTTAATTTTACAATCCATGCGGTAGAGATCAGGACCAGATTGTGTCTTTGTTTATCCTCATGGTCCAGCAGCTCTGCCTTTGATGTTGTGGGACTGGACGCACTTTGTTGGACCTAGGCCCGTGGGACTTTCTCCTTGGCCCTGTGCTATCTCTGGCCCTCTTTGGTTCGTGTATTACCACAGTGTCTCTCGGAGAAGACCAGATAGTAGTCTTCTGACTCCTTTTTTTTTCCACTTCATTGAGCTTGGAGCGGCTCCATTATTTGGGTCACATGTTTGGCGTGCGCCTCGTTCTAGGAAAGGTGATAAACTGTCAGTTACTAGGTTATGATTGACATGACCATAGTTTATTTTTATTACTCTGTCGTTGATGGGATTTACCTGCTCCGTCATTGTGGTCTTTTGTCTTGGCTTTGATCTTTTAGCGCTCCAAAGGAATAACTGGACTTCAGACAAAGATTCTGGTCCATTGGATCGAGCTCAACATCACTCCACACCTGCTGGGATGGGCATGTTCAAAAAGCTTATTGCTTATTCAGGTGAGAATTGACATTTGTTATGGAGGCCATTTCGAGCCAATGACTATGAAGGAAAACATTTCTTACAGAACGAAAAAGAAAACATTCCCATATCAATTCCTTAAACCATTACTGTGCTAAATATATATAATAATTTAGCAATATTATTTTTCTTAAGGCAAATATCAGGTCCTTTATTTTTTGAGTTACTGATGAAACATGGCCGCAAGATGGCAGTCTTTACCAGAAACAGGTCCTATTGTGACTATGATATCTTGAAATATTGACTTGTATCCAGGGGTAAAATGACTACATTTTGTGCAGGCTCGGGGAGTTACGGAATACATGGAACGGCAAAAATGATGTTGGCAAGCTGTTTGAATTTATTTTCATTTTGTTTCTGTGGCATTTTATGTTAGTTTTGCCGGAGATCAAAGACATCAAAGCCAGGAGAGAAAGCTTACCACGTGTTGTGAGTCCTCATTTTATTCATATTTAGTTTATTTTGTCTTTTATTAGCATATTTGGTATTGGAGTACAGTAATCCAAAAGTAATTGAAAGTAATCAAGTTAAAGTAACCCTACCCAACCCTGCTTGTATCAGTCAGCATGGTTCACTGTAATCCCTTATTTTTCGCGAGGTTGCATTCCAAAAACATCCCGCATTTGTCAAAACCTACAAAGTAAAAAACATTGTTTATTTATTTCATCATTACTCAATAATACACCCAAATTACACAGATATGAAATTTAGACTTTTAAATCATTCAAATAAGTGTTTGAATACTATTTTTGTCACCTTCGGATATGCATGAGATTCCTGGAATTAAATAAACCAATGGGAAATAATTGTTGTTCTGTTATGTTTGTTTTTAAATGTAAAGTTAATAAACACTTAGTTGATTGGTTGGATCCCTTAACCACAAAGGCTGTAGAGCAGGGGTGTCAAACTCATTTTAACTCGGGGGCCACACGATAAAACAAACATTCTGTCAGGGGCCGGACTAGTAAATTAAAGAGAAAGAAAAAGAGAGATAAAGAAATAAGAGAAAGAGGGAGGGAAAAGGAGAGAGGGTGGGACAAAGAAAGAGAAAGAGAGAGAGGGAGAGAGCTTGAGAAACAAAAGAGATAAAAAGAGAAGTCATGAGAGCGGGGGAAAGAAAGGGAGACGAAGAAAGAAATCCAAAGAGAAATAGAAAGACAGAAGGAGAGAAGAGAGAAAGAAAGTGCGAAGGGTAGGAAGAGAGAAAGAGAAAAGAGGTTAAAAGACACAGAGAGAGAAAGAGACAAAGAGCAACAAAGGAAGAGAAGAAGAGAGACTCGGAGAGTGAAAGAGACAGAGACAGAGAGTGGGAGAAAAGGGGTGGAAAAGAGAGAGACGGAGAGTGAAAGAGACAGAGACAGAGAGAGAGAGAGAGAGAGAGAAAGAGAGAGAGAGAGGGAAATAAATACAAGTACAGTGTCTTTGTGAGAGGCACCTAGCTTTGGCAACATCAAATTGACATATTTCAACATGCAGCTTGTTTTTCTCTCGCGCTTCTCTGAGTGTTGTCTCGCGGGCCAGATTCAATCCCTTAGCGGGCCTGATCTGGCCCGCGGGCCGCCTGTTTGACACCTGTGCTGTAGAGGCACCAGTTCCTGTCATGTGGCTTGGGCAAGTACAGCCTGGTGGTGCCCATCCCTCTCCAAGCCAACATATGTAAACACTACGAGAGATTTACTCCTAGTAAAAAAAATAATATTGAACAAAAAATTCCTTATTAATCGTTTTATTATAAAATTTTACATCTCTAGATCATAATTTAATTGTGAGGCTCTGAAAAGACGCCCACCTCTCCAGCTAAGGCAAACTTTTAATGCTATTTATTTACTGATCCTTCCCCCGTGAGAATGTAATTTCTGCCATGTGGCCCCAGAGCTGAATTTAATGTAACACCCCTGCTCTAGATGGTGCTGGAATTGCACAAATAGAATCAGATCTGCTATGCATTGGTTATCTATGAAAATCATGACTGACTCGTGACCAAACATGTCTGGGTCCAAAGTTATTTAATTTATATATTAACGATAGTTTTAATGTTTCAAAACTATTAAAAATAGTAATATTGGCAGACGACACTAACATTTTCTATTCAAATGATAACTATATTGATTTGGTAACCTGCATTAATCATGAATTAAGTAACATAAAGGTACGGATGGATATAAAGAAATTATCTTTAAATTTAAATAAAACCAAAGTAATATTCTTTGCAAGGCAAATCGAGATTTAGAAGTAAAAATGGATGGTGCTGCAATAGACACTGTATCCGAAATTAGGTTTTTGGGGTCATGATAGACAATAAATTAAGCTGGAAAACACACATCAGACACATACAAAATTAAAGTATCTAAAAGCATTTCAATAATTAGTAAAGCCAAATTCATGTTAAATTTTAATGCATTGTATTTATTATATTGTTCTCTAGTTCTGCCATACTTAATATATTGTGCAGAAGTCTGGGGCAATAATTACAAAAGTTCACTACAGCCCCTTTTTATCCTCCAAAAACGTGCAATAAGAACCATACACAGGGTAGGATATCGAGATCATACTAATATTTTATTCCTGCAGTTCAAATTATTAAAATTGGATGATTTAGTAATTTTTTTCAGTGCACAACTGCTATTTAAGGTCAACAAAAACATAGTGCCAGTAAACATCCAAAATTATTCATTCGGAAAGAGGGAAATTATAACTTAAGGGGCTGTAGTAAATTCATAATCCCAAAGGTGAGAACCACCAGGAAAATGATGTGTGTGTCTGTGTGCGGAGTCAAACTTTGGAACAATTTACAAGACGAGATCAATCAATGTCTAACTATTCACTTGTTCAAATTTTAATACAAAAAACATTACTGAATACAGAGATGAAGAAAATGGGGTATGAGTGATACGAGAGATTGGGAATAGTGCGTCTACAACTATGGTTAACTTTGTTGTTATTGTTGCTATTGTTATATCATTACTGTTATTATTAATATTATTAGTTGTTGTTATATCATTGGTGTATTTAATCGGGAAGATGAAGGGGTAGGGAATATAAGCATTTGCTTCTTACTACCCCTTTTCGAACAAGTTATGTCTCATTATTTTGTTGTTGAGTTATTGTTTTTGTTCTGTTTTTATTTTAATGTTCGAAATAAAGTTTTCATTCATTCATTTAAACAGCAAATATAAACTTGCTGAGAGGGTGCTAGAATTGCACAAACAGAATATAATCTGTCCTTGGGTTACTTTGAACATTCTGGAAATGAAATGAAATGAAATGAAAAGAAATGATATGATCTGCATTTATATAGCGCTTTTCAAGTCAATGACTTCCCAAAGCGCTTTACAATGTGCTCCACATTTCCCATTTGCCTTGTATTGCAGCCATGTAAGACGCTAACCTGCCTATTGGGGGTATTAGGGGTTCAGTGTCTTACCCAAGGACACTTCGACATGTAACACGGAGGAGCCGGGATTCGAACTGGGATCCCTTGATCCCAAGACGAGCGCTCTACCTCCTGAGCTACTGCCGCCCCATAAAGAATGAAATGAAATGAAATGATCTGCATTTATATAGCGCTTTTCAAGTCAAGACTTCCCAAAGTGCTTTACAGTGTGCTTCACATTTCCAAATAGCGGCCATGCAGCCATGTAAGGCGCTAACCTGCTTATTGGAAGCATTAGGGGTTCAGTGTCTTACTCAAAGACACTTCGACATGTAACACGGAGTAGCCGGGATTTGAACTGCGATCTCTTGATCCCAAGACGAGCGCTCTACCTCCTAAGCCAATAGAACCCCATAAATATGAATGTAGGAAAGCTCTATGTAGGAAAGGCCAAAGCCGACTTTACTTCCTCAGAAGGCTGGCCTCCTTCAAAATCTGCTAAAAGCTCCCGAAAATATTCTATGAGACAGTTGTGGCAAGCGCCCTCTTCTATGCGGCAGCGTGTTGGGGAGGCTGCGCCAAGGAGAAGGATGCCTCTCGTCTCACTAAACTGGCGAGGAAAGCGGGCTCTGTTGTGGGCACAGAGCTGGACAGCCTGACAACAGTAGCTGAGAGACGGGCACTGGAAAAGCTGCGGTCAATCATGGACAATCCATCGCATCCACTAGACAGCATTATCTCCAGACAGAAGAGCAGTTTCAGCGACAGACTGCTGTCACTGTCTTGTACTACGGACAGACTGAAGAGATCTTTTCTTCCTCATGCCATGAGGCTCTTTAACTCTACCCGGCAGAGTAAAAGCCCACATTAAACCACACCCCCTACATTGCATATTATCGAATTTTATTGCAATATGTATTCTGTGTAGCACTATTTAAATATTCTATATAACACGCTACAGTGGGCATTTGCACGTCACACTGGGTATTTGTATATTGTATTCTTTTTGCTTTATTATTGTATTGTTCTCAGCTCAGGGATGCTGCTGGAAAATGTGAATTTCCCTGCGGGGATGAATAAAGTATCTATCTATCTATCTATCTAGTGGCATCTCGAGTTTAGCATTATAGTTACATTCCTACTATTTAGAACAGGCTAGATTTGTGAAATACGCTCAGGACTACCGCATCTGTGACGGAGCCCAACTCACAGTGTTCATCGTGGATAAAGACGAGGAAACCCGTAGAAACTTGTTTTTGGACAATTGTCTGCTCAGCACCGAGTCCCTGAAGGAGGACTGGCTGTGTGACAACGACATGGCGTCCCTCCGGGGAGCCTGGGCTAAGAAGTGCAGACAGGGGACTTTTTCAGCCAGAGTGTCCCTGTTGAAGAGCATTGACGATTCGGACAAAGGCCCCGTATCAGTTTCAAGCTCACATTACACGATTTTGCGTAATACTGTGCCCTCACCTGTATTTCGAGTGAATGATGGCGTAGATGAAAGGATTGTAGATGGCTGAGGCCTTGGCAATAACCGCCGGGACGGCTTTGGAGTAAGGGTTCAGGATGCTTGCGTATCTAGACGGTTTTTTGTGCGTCAGGTATTATTGACCTTTTGTTTTATAATGGAACCTCGGTTTTCGAACGCCTCTCAATTTCGAGAAATTCTTGCTCCGCTGTTCGGTCAAAAAATCGGAGTTCCAACGCCGGTACGCTAGGGTGCGATGCTGAGCGGCGTACGGGTGTAGATCGATCTTTTCGTGACCGACTGTTATCGCGTGCGACGTGCTTCGTTTTGCTTTCGCTTTTAATATAGGTGTACCAAGTGTTTTGGCCCCTAATTATGCCTCCGAAGAAAGTTAGTGCAAGCAGCAAAGTTGCTACAGGTGAAAAAAGAAAAGTAGTGCGTACAACTATTGCATTTAAGAAAGAAATTATAGCAAAATATGAAGGAGGTGCGCGAGTCTCTGATCTTGCTAGGGAATACCCCACTGTCCACCTGCGCCTTCTGCTGACCACCACAAAGGTAAGAAATCATATTCATAATTATTTTCTTTATCCTTTTTTTTATTTTTACACGTTCGTGTTAGCGTAATCTTTCGTACGGAAGATTACGATAACGCGAACGTACAATTAGCCTGGGTTAACATTATGTTTACGTTGAACATTCAGGTAAACATTCAGGGTGTTGGAACGGAGCCTAACATTGAGGGTGTTGGAACCGAGCCCCCTTTCCAATGAACCGCTCACCACTTGTTGTGGAGACCAGGGTACTAAATGACTTGTAAACGACCTTATTTTTTTGTTTTTACACGTTCATGTTAGCGTAATCTTTCATACGGAAGATTACGATAACACGGACGTACGATTAGCCGGGGTTAGCTTTACGTTTACGTTAAACATTCAAGGTAAACATTCAGGGTGTTGGAACGGATTGAAACGATATACATTATTTTCAATGGGAAATATGATTTCGGTGATGAACAAATCGGTTTTCGAACAGGGTTCTGGAACGGATTATGGTCGAGAACCGAGGTTCCACTGTACTTCTTTCTTTCTTCATATTTACCCTGCCCAGGCTATAAGGGTGACACACGCGTAGGGCGACCAGGAGAGCACAAACACGATGATAACCACAAAAGCAATCTTGGCCAACTTCCACTCGGTCTTGATGGTCTGCTGTTGAATAATGGTCGACTTCCTCACTTGGGAGCCCAATTTCTCCACTTCCCTGGTGGGACACAGGAATTTGACTGTCAATTACATTAAAGAACCTAAGGAATCTATCTATCTACCTTGGTCATATCCCTGAAGAGGGGTGACCGACAGCAAGACAAACACATACATTAACAAAGACAATTTTAAAAAGTAAAAAAATAGCAAAAAAACACACACGAAAATTTTGGGAACATGGCCAACCCAAATGCCCAAACACCCAAACAAGTTAGGCACCTCGGTACCTAGGTGGGTCATGCTTTCGTTCCTCCAGATGAAACGGGACACAAGAAAGCGGCCATGTCACTCGGGTCAGGGTGACACAACTCACTCTCCTGTTCAACAGCAGGGCCCGACAGCTTTCACTGGTTTACCCCTGCCGCATCATACAGGTGTCCTGCCCATCCCTTAGAACGTGTCCAAACATCCCACTATCCTTTTTCAACACCTCTCCACTCATTCCCAAGGAATCAGGTACTGATAACCAATGATTTCCAAAATTCTCTGATTTTGCAGTGAAAAAAAGTCAAATGTTGCACAGTTGATAAATATTTTTTCTTTACTAGAAAACAAATA